>NC_092047.1:55257410-55585596 GCF_003086295.3 Arachis hypogaea
AGAAACAGGCACCAAGCTGGCGTTTAACGCCAGAAACAAGCATCTACCTGGCGTTAAACGCCAGAACAGAGCATGGAAGTGGCGTTTAACGCCAGAAACAGGCAGCAGTCTGGCGTTAAACACCAGGATTGCATGTATAGGGCGTTTTACACGTCTAAAGGGTGCAGGGATGAAAAATCCTTGACACCTCAGGATCTGTAGACCCCACAGGATCTCCTCAGGATCTGTGGACCCCACAGGATCCCCACCTAACCCTATTCTCTCCTCTTCACACCTTTTCATAACTCTCTTCCCCAAATGCCCTTCACCAATCACTTCAACCACTCTTTCCCATCACCCCCTCACCACTCACATCCCTCTTCTCTTCCCCAAAAACCCTACCTACCTTCAAATTCAAAATATTTTCTCTCCTAAACCCAACCCTAAATGGCCGAACCCTAAACCCCTCCCCACTTCTATATAAACCCCTCATTCCTTCTTCTATTTCACACTACACAACCCCCTCTTCTTCCACTTGGCCGAAACCTACTCTCTCTCCCTCTCCCCATTTCTCTTCTTCTTCTACTTCTTTCTTTCTTCTTTTGCTCGGGGACGAGCAAATATTTTAAGTTTGGTGTGGTAAAAGCATAGCTTTTTGTTTTTCCATAACCATTTATGGCACCTAAGGCCAGAGAAACCTCTAGAAAGAGGAAAGGGAAGGCAATTGCTTCTACCTCTGAGTCATGGGAGATGGAGAGATTCATCTCAAAGGTCCATCAAGACCACTTCTATGAAGTTATGGCCAAGAAGAAAGTAATCCCTGAGGTTCCTTTCATGCTCAAAAAGAATGAGTATCCGGAGATCCGACTTGAGATCCAAAGAAGAGGTTGGTAAGTTCTCACCAACCCCATTCAACAAGTCGGGATCCTAATGGTTCAAGAATTCTATGCAAACGCATGGATCACTAGGAACCATGATCAAAGTGTGAACCCGAATTCAAAGCATTGGCTTACTATGGTTCGGGGGAAATACTTAGATTTCAGTCCGAAAAATGTAAGGTTGGCGTTCAACTTGCCAATGATGGAAGAGAACGCACGCCCCTACACAAGAAGGGTCAACTTTGATCAAAGGTTGGACCAAGTCCTCACAGACATATGTGAGGAAGGAGCTCAATGGAAAATTGACTCAAGAGGCAAGCCGGTTCAACTAAGAAGGCATGACCTCAAACTAGTGGCTAGAGGATGGTTAGAGTTCATTCAACGCTCAATCATTCCTACTAGTAACCGGTCTGAAGTTACTATAGACCGGGCCATCATGATCCATAGTATCATGATTGGAGAGGAGGTGGAAGTTCATGAGATTATACCTCAAGAACTTTACAAGGTGGCTGACAAGTCCTCCACTTGGGCAAGGTTAGCTTTTCCTCACCTCATATGCCACCTCTGTAATTCGGCTGGAATTGACATAGAGGGAGATATCCTTGTTGAAGAGGATAAGCCCATCACTAAGAAAAGGATGGAGCAAATAAGAGATCATGGACCTCAACATGATCATGAGGAAATTCCTCACCATGAAATCCCTGAGATGCCTCAGGGGATGCACTTTCCTCCACAAAACTATTGGGAGCAAATCAACACCTCCCTAGGAGAATTAAGTTCCAACATGTGACAACTAAGGGTGGAACATCAAGAGCACTCCATCATCCTTCATGAGATTAGAGAAGATCAAAGAGCTATGAGGGAGGAGCAACAAAGGCAAGGAAGAGACATAGAGGAGCTCAAAAGCACCATTGGTTCTTCAAGAAGAGGAAGACGCCACCCTCACTAAGGTGGACATTCCTTAATCTCCTTGTCTATTTATTTTCTGTTTTCGGGTTCCATGCTTCATGTTTTTTTATGTTTGTGCCTTTACTACATGATCATTAATGTCTAAGTGTCTATGCCTTAAAGTTATGAATATGAATCCATCACCTCTCTTAAATGAAAACTGTTTTAATTACAAAAGAACAAGAAGTACATGGTTTCGAATTCATCTTTGAAACTAGTTTAATTATTTTGATGTGGTGACAATACTTTTTATTTTCTGAATGAATGCTTGAACAGTGCATATATCTTTTGAAGTTGATGTTTATTGAATGTTAAATATGTTGGCTCTTGAAGAATAAGGAAAAAGGAGAAATGTTATTTGATAATCTGAAAAATCATAAAAATGATTCTTGAAGCAAGAAAAAGTAGTGCATACAGAAAGCCTGCGAAAAAAGATGGAAAAAAAATAGCGAAAAAAAAAAGAGAAAGAAAAATAAAGCAAGCAGAAAAAGCCAAAAGCTCTTTAAACCAAAAGGCAAGAGCAAAAATCCAATAGCCCTTAAAACCAAAAGGCAAGGGTAAATAAAAAGGATCCAAGGCTTTGAGCATCAGTGGATAGGAGGGCCTAAAGGAATAAAATCATGGCCTAAGCGGCTAAACCAAGCTGTCCCTAACCATGTGCTTGTGGCGTGAAGGTGTCAAGTGAAAACTTGAGACTGAGCGGTTAAAGTCAAGGTCCAAAGCAAAAAAAAGAGTGTGCTTAAGAACCTTGGACACCTCTAATTGGGGACTTTAGCAAAGCTGAGTCACAATCTGAAAAGGTTCACCCAGTTATGTGTCTGTGGCATTTATGTATCCGGTGGTAATACTAGAAAACAAAGTGCTTAGGGCCACGGCCAAGACTCATAAAGTAGCTGTGTTCAAGAATCAACATACTGAACTAGGAGAATCAGTAACACTATTTGAATTCTAAGTTCCTATAGATGCTAATCATTGTGAACCTCAATGGATAAAGTGAGATGCCAAAACTATTCAAGAGGCAAAAAGCTGCAAGTCCCGCTCATCTGATTGGAGCTAAGTTTCATTGATATTTTGGAATTTATAGTATATTCTCATCTTTTTATCCTATTTGATTTTCAGTTGCTTGGGAACAAGCAACAATTTAAGTTTGGTGTTGTGATAAGCGGATAATTTATACGCTTTTGGCATTGTTTTTACATAGTTTTCAGTATAATTTAGTTAGTTTTTAGTATATTTTTATTAGTTTTTAATTAAAATTCACATTTCTAGACTTTACTATGAGTTTGTGTATTTTTCTGTAATTTCAGATAATTTATGGCTGAAATTGAGGGACTTGAGCAAAAATCAGATTCAGAGGTTGAAGAAGGACTGCATA
This sequence comes from Arachis hypogaea, assembly GCF_003086295.3. Classification (NCBI taxonomy): domain Eukaryota; kingdom Viridiplantae; phylum Streptophyta; class Magnoliopsida; order Fabales; family Fabaceae; genus Arachis; species Arachis hypogaea. Next base: position 55,260,591 of record NC_092047.1, read on the forward strand.
TGCTGTTGGATTCTAACCTCCCTGCACTCAAAGTGGATTTTCTGGAGCTACATGAATCTAAATGGCGCGCTCTCAATTGAGTTAAAAATTAGACATCCAGGGCTTTCCAGCAATATATAATAGTCCATACTTTGATTAGGGATAGACGACGTAAACTGGCGTTGAACGCCAGTTCCATGCTGCATTCTGGAGTCAAACGCCAAAAACAGGTTGCAAAGTGGAGTTAAACGCCAGAAACAGCTTACAAACTGGCGTTCAACTCCAAGAAAGACCTCTACACGTGTAAAGCTCAATGCTCAGCCCAAGCACACACCAAGTGGGCCCCGGAAGTGGATTTCTGCATCATTTACTCATTTATGTAAACCCTAATAACTAGTTTAGTATAAATAGGACTTTTTACTATTGTATTTATATCTTCGGATCAGATCTTTGATCAGTTTTATGCTATCTTAGACTTTCAAGGGGGCTGGCCATTCGGCCATGCCTGGACCTTATCACTTATGTATTTTCAACGGTAGAGTTTCTACACACCATAGATTAAGGTGTGGAGCTCTGCTGTTCCTCACAGATTAATGCAAAGTACTACTATTTTTCTATTCAATTCAAGCTTATTCCTATTCTAAGATATCCATTCGCACCCAAGAACATGATGAATGTGATGATTATGTGACACTCATCGTCATTCTCTCTTATGAATGCGTGCCTGACAAACACTTCCGTTCTACATGTAAACAAGCTAGAATGAATATCTCTTGGATATCTAATACAGGGGACCGAGTCTGAGATATTAGAATCTTCGTGGTATAAGTTAGAACCCAAGAATGGCCATTCTTGAGATCCGGAAAGTCTAAACCCTGTCTGTGGTATTCCGAGTAGGATCTGGGAAGGGATGGCTGTGACGAGATTCAAACTCGCGAGTGCTGGGCATAGTGACAGACGCAAAAGGATAGTAAATCCTATTCCAGTATGATCAAGAACCGACAGATGATTAGCCATGCAGTGACAGCGCATTGGACCATTTTCACAGAGAGGATGGGATGTAGCCATTGACAATGGTGATGCCCTACATAAAGCTTGCCATGGAAAGGAGTAGGAATGGTTGGATGAAGACAGCAGGAAAGCAGAGGTTCAGAGGAACGAAAGCATCTCTATACGCTTATTTGAAAATCTCACCAATGAATTACATAAGTATCTCTATCCTATTTTAATTATCTTTTAGTACACTATAATCTCTTAATACATCTGAATCCGCCTGACTGAGATTTACAAGGTGACCATAGCTTGCTTCAAGCCGACAATCTCCGTGGGATCGACCCTTAATCACGTAAGGTTTATTACTTGGACGACCCAGTACACTTGCTGGTCAGCTGTGCGAAGTTGTGACAAAGAATTAAGATTATGAACGTGCGTATAAAGTTTTCAGCGCCGTTAGCAAGGAATGGAACTGTCACGATTTCCGTGCACCAGGCAACAATGGTCGAATGACTCACTTAATCAGGCAAGTAGAAAGTGGTGTTTTGAGAGTTGCAAATCGTATTTAACGGATGTGCAAAAAGTAAGAAAGCAAGCAGTAGAATTGGTGTGAAATGTATATGAGAAAACAGTTAAGGTATCGGAGATGTTTATTCTTCCGGATTAAGTTGCTTACTAACTAATTTAATCATGCAAGATTTATTTCATGGCAAATAGTCAATGACTAAACTCTAATGTCTTAGTGATTTAGTCTCCTCTAACCTAGTTAACTGCCAATGTCTTAGTCACTTAATTTCGATTAGAGGATTGGGTTCAATTCTAGTTTATTGGCCACAAAACCCTTAATTACCCAGATATAAAAGGATTATATGTCACGTATCCCATTAAATCTAAGTAATTAGTAATTTAGGAGGAATTTACTTTCAAGCTAGTGTTCAAGTGAGATAACTCTTCCAAGAATCATAAGAACGCATATAGAATAAGGGTTATTCTTCCGATCTACCCAGATTTATAAGATGAAGAACAAAAGTAATCTTTTAAACTGAATCAATACATTAATTAAAATAGAACAATAATAGTCTTAATCCATAGAAATAAACAGATCTCCTAACCTTAACCGACGAGGTTTAGTGGCTCATGACTCAGAGAGAAAACCAGAGTTCAAAAATTGTGAAAGTGCGGAAGTGATAAGATCCCCCCGAAGGCTGAATCTTTTCGCTTTTATATCTAACCTAATTTGATTTGAAACGAAAATAAAATAATAAATTCTAAACCTAAAAGATTTTGTTTGTAATAAAAAATAACTAAAATAAAATAAAATAGAGTAATTAAAAGCTAAATCCAACTAAAGATGCTTCATTAGTGAGAATGTGCTTCGGATCATTGGCGCTAAATGCCAGATCCAACGTTTAGTGCCCTTGTAGGCTTGAAGCTCTCATTCATCTCTGGCTTATTGGCACTAAAGGCCAGGCTTGGCGTTTAGGGCCCAGTGGGTAGAAATCTCCCTAGCACTACTGAGTTGCTGGCGCTAAACGCCCAGGTCTGCGTTTAGCGCCAGCTTGACAGATTTGAATTCTTCTCTTTTCTTGCATACAAACTCTGCCAAACTGATTTGAACTTTACGTGAAATAATTAAAACACCAAAACAACTCAAAGTAGCATCCAAAGGGGTTTCAAACACTAAAATTTAATTAAAACTCAATGAATTCTAACTTAAAATAAACAGAAAATAAGGAAAAGATGCTCATGCATCACAACACCAAACTTGAACTGTTGCTTGTGCTCAAGTAACTAAAAACAGTTATAGGATTGAGAAGAGAAATTGCCCAAGACTTGAGTGTCCATTTATGCTCGTCACCAATTACTGAGTGGGGCTAATGACACTGTGATTCTGAATAGGTTTGGTATCTCACTATCCTTTGAAGCTCAGAAATATTGATATCCCTCAGAACTACAACCCGGATGATATTATGGATTCTCTTTCTTTTTAAGCTCTGATTGATCCTTGAACACAACTTTATCGTTTCTTTTCTTTGGTACTTTGCACCTTGAGCCTAGCCGTGACTCTTAATGTTTTGTCCTCAAGCTTAACTTGATACAAAAACACCACAAGCACTTAATCAGGGAACTCTTTGAGTTCTAAATTTTTTCTTTTTATTCCTCCCAGTTAGTGGTGCTCAGAGCCTTTCGCATACTTTACAATTGGACTGGGACTCAACTCTTGGAGCTCTGTCTCAAGGGTTATTTGACAGATTCACACCACAAGCTATGGTTACAAAAATAACTTTTTGAGCTTTTAATCATATTTGACCTTCCTAACCATTGATGATCAGAGCGTTGAACCTTGCTTTTTATTTTCTTTTTCTTTTTGCTGTTTGTTTTGCTTTAAGGATCAATTTCTTATTGAGTTTAGAGAATCCATAATACTTCTCTAAGTTCCTATTCCTCAAAAATTAATATTGTTAACTTCAATATCAATCATGCACTGTTCAGTTCATACATTCAGAATCATAAATAATACCAACACATCAAAGTAACCAAAATAACTCATAACATATAACTCAAGACTCATGCATTTTACTACTTCTTTTCTTTTTCTTTTGATTTTTCAAACTCAGTGAGTAATACATGAGACTATTTTCAAAATAAACATAAATACTAAATTAAACAAATAAGCTAGAAAAACAATAAGATACCACTAAGAATCATGCAAAGGCTTTCAATCAAATAACAGGAAACTTGAAAATAATATTGAAAAATAAAAAATAAATAAAGTAGCAGATAATAAAACTTAACCACCTCAGTCCTGGTGGCTACTCCCTCCCAGAAATCCTCTCAAATGTCTTAGCTCCTCCAGCTCTCGCCTTTGGCTCTGCTGTTCTTCCATTAATTGATAGAGGAGGGTAGAGTGGTCCTAATGCTCTATCCTCAGATGGTCAGTAGAAGATGTTAGCTGCCCAGTAGATGCTGTCAGCTGATCCAAAGAATCACACAGAGGGAAATAATATCCCTGAGGTATCTCAAGCTGCTCCTACTGAGGTGGGAGAATTGGCTCCTGAGGCAGTACTCATCCAAGCTCTGTGGCATACTTCATACCCCTCCAAATGATCGGTTTGTCGACGTCAATAGGGGTGTCTCAATCAATGCGGATGCGAGCAGCTTCGCATAGGCGGAAGATGAGATGAGGAAAAGCCAATCAAGCAGAAGTGGAGGCCTTTGCGGCTATGTCGTAAAACTCCAGATGGATCACACGATGCACCTCCACCTTATTGTTGAGCATGATGCAAGTATAGTTACTAAACCAAGCAATCAACCTTTCTTACAAACGTTTTGGTTGTCACAAGTAACAAACCCCTAAATAAATTGATAACTGAAGTATTTAAATCTCGGGTCGTCTTCTTAAGGAACTGCAGGGAAGTATGTTCTTATTATTGGTTATGAAGATTGTAAATTGGGGTTTTGAAGATGAGGAACAAGTAAATTAAATTGCAATTAAAATGAGTAAAAGACTATAAAATAGATAAATAACTGTAAAACACACTTTTGGCAAGGTATGAAAAATTGGAAGTCCTATCCTAGTTATCCTTATCAATGATGATGAAAATTGAATCTTAATTCCACTTAGTTAGCCCTTATTTAAAGCAAAGAAAGGTCAAGTGACTAATTAGTTTGATCTTCAAATCCTAGTTAATCCCTAAGGAAAGATTGGGATTATTGAAGTTCAATTCAATTAGCAAAGATAACAATTATCGATCATGTTGAGTTTGATAACTACTGAGTTACTGATTTCTTAACCAAGACCAAAAGGGAAAAAAGTAAATCTACTGAAATAAAAATGTCTTCAGATTGGAAGCAACAGTAACATAAATAAAAGAGAGCAATAATAAATTGAAATACCTCAAATAACATTAATTCAAAGAATAATCTGTAACATAGAAGAATTCATAAATTAAATTGAGAAGATAAATAAAAAGGAATGTTGAACCTGATAAAAAGAGATAATCCTGAAAGCAAAATAAATCCTAATTCTAAATCCTAAAAGAGAGAGGAGAGAACCTCTCCCTCAAAACTACATCTAATTCATGAAAAGTAACTAATTGGAGACTCTCTTTTGAATGGATGCATTCCCCCACTTCATAACCTCTGATCTGTGCCTTCTAGACTTGGATTTGGGCCAAAAAGGGTTTCAGAAATCGCTGGGAGCATTTTCTGTAATTTCTGGTGCGTGGCCTCTGTCACGCGTCCGCGTGGGTCATGCGGTCGCGTCATTTGGAGTTTTCCTTGCCACGCGGTCGCTTCAATCATGCGTCCACGTCATATGCGTTTTGCTTAAGGTGCGCGATTGCGTCAATCACGCGGTCGCGTTACTGCTATTTCGCCTTGGCATGCGGCCGCGTCGCCCATGTGATCGCGTCACTGCCAGTTTCTCCAAAAACTCCATTTTGTGCTTTCCTTCCATTTTTGTATGTTCCCTTTCCATCCTTTAAGTCATTCCTACCTTAGAAGATCTGAAACTACTCAACACACGAATCACGGCATCGAATGGAAGTAAAGGGTAATTAAAATAATTATTTTTAAAGCATAGGAAACATGTTTTTCACATACATCACATAATAAAGAAGGGAAAGTAAAACCATGCAATTAACATGAATAAGTGGGTGAAGGATTGAATAAATCACTTAAATTAGGCACAAAATATATCATAAAATATGGGTTTATCAACCTCCCCACACTTAAACAATAGCATGTCCTCATGCTAAATCCAAGATAAAGAGTAAGGTAAGGTTGAAGTGGTGGAATCTCATGCAATGCAATCTATTCTAAATGCAATTACCTAAATGAATCATGCAATTCTAATTTTTATTCTCTTGTATATAAAACTTACATGTAGTTAAATTAATTTACATTTTCAAGGAATCATATATGCATAGCCAAACCTTAGATAATGATGAAGCACTTTTACAATTGAGATGGGAAAGAAAAAATATTTTACAAACTTGCAAGATAATTAGCAATTTAAGCAGAGATATATATGTTGATGAGCTATTGAACCCTCACTGGATTTTGTGTTTACTCTCTAGTCACTCAGTGTTTATTGGGTTAATCACTCTATTCTTCTTTTTATCCTTACTTTCCATAACTTTGTTCTTCATCTAACCAGTCAACAATTATAGAATATAGGCATACAAAAATCATGAGGTCTTTAATTAAGGTTGTAATGGGGCCAAGGTAAGGGTAAGGGTATATGTATAAGGTTAAGTGAGCTAATAAGTGAATCCTTGATTAGTCTAAGATCTCACCTAACATACATATTTTGTAAAGCAAAGCTTCTTTACCTATTTTTCCATATTTTTCCACTTTTGATGTTACATGCTCATGCACTAGTTTTAATTTTGTCCCATGTGCATTACTTTATTTTGCATTTAGGGGAATTCTTTTGTATCCCCTTTATTCAAATACTGATATATATATATATATATATATATATATATATATATATATATATATATATATATATATATATATATATATATATATATTTGAAATGCACATGGTAATTAAATTATTTTGATTCCACATGAGCATGCTTCCCAAATTTTTTTTTTGAATTATTTTATTCTTTTTAACTTTCTACCCTTTGTTTTTATCATCCATGTTCCCAATAGGTTTCCCACACTTAAGCAATACACACTTTCTATCTTAAGCTAACCAAGGATTCAACTTGGGATTTTTATTTTGTTTTTCTGCTTAAGGCTAGTAATATGGTTATAAAACAAGAGGGGATTTAAAGGCTCAAGGGGGCTAACAAGGGTGATGTAAAAGGTAGGCTAATTTGGGAATAGTGAGCTAGAATCAAACAATGGCCTCAATCACTTTCTTGGTATGTATCTATATTTTATAATCGGACATATAAATTAAAACAAAGTAAAGAACACCAGAATAAATAAGAAGGGTGGAACACACAGGAAAAAAATATTATGGTTTAAATGTAACCATGCAATTAAGCTCAAAACTCACAGGCTGTGTGTTCTCTAACTCAGAAATCTTATATCAGTTATATATGTCAAGCATGTAAAAATTAAGAGTTCCCATTATGCTCAATGTAAATCTTAAGGTGACTTTAAAGTTCTAGTGTTTCTCCTTGATGAAATGTTGTTAACTAACTAACATGTAATGCTATATATACAAGGTGTGGGTTGTTTTTATTCTGTTAAAGTCTCTAGTTTACTTCCTTTTTATATTTTTAATTTAAACTAAGTTATCTTATGCTAAAAAGGGTAAACTATACTAATTAATCCACATTTTCTATAACTAATAAGTTAGAATTGCAACTAAACTAAATGGCTAAAATATGAACTAAAGTGCAACATGCAGAAATATAGTAAAAATACATGAAAATAGCAATGTATAAGTACTGAGAAAATAAAAATAAAAATAAAGAGAAAAATACAGAAAAGTAGCAAAATAAAGTAAAAGAGTCTGTAGTGGTTCACCAAAAAATATACGCCAAAGATGGCGACCTCCCCACACTTAATATGAAGCATCGTCCCTGATGCTCACTCAAGCAGGGTGTGAAGGGGTGTCATCACTGGAAGGATGGGTAGCTAGAGTCTCTGTGGTGGTGGTCTGAGGATCAGCCTGCTGCAGAGGATGTGCTGACTGAATAGGAACCTCTGGATCTGCAGCCTGAATCCGAGGCGGGGCCTCCTGATGTGATACAGCCTTCTCTGTGCCTGCCTGTGCAGCCTCTCTCTGTGGATGAGTCTCCGTCTCATGATCATCCGCCTCCTCCTCAGATGGCTCGGATGGGGTATCAGGCTCGGAGGAGATGTCGCTGCCAGAACGGATCATCAGCTTCAGGTGCTCATAGCATCGCTTGCTGCGACGCTCAGATCTCTCGTAACGCCACTGGTTGCGGCGCTCCATCTGGTCTAGCTGCTGAAACAGGTGGTGCACTAAGTGATAAACTGGCTCGGAGGCAGGTGGAGGTGTAGTGGTGGTAGCAGGGATAGCTGTAGAAGAAGAGGGGTGATGAGCGGATAATTTATACGCTTTTTGGCATTGTTTTTAGTATGTTTTTAGTAGGATCTAGTTACTTTTAGGGATATTTTTGTTAGTTTTTATGTTAAATTCACATTTCTGGACTTTACTATGAGTTTGTGTGTTTTTCTGTGATTTCAGGTATTTTCTGGCTGAAATTGAGGGACTTGAGCAAAAATCAGATTCAGAGGTTGAAGAAGGACTGCTGATGCTGTTGGATTCTGACCTCCCTGCACTCAAAGTGGATTTTCTGGAGCTACAGAACTCCAAATGGTGCGATTCCAATTGCGTTGGAAATTAGACATCCAGGGCTTTCCAGAAATATATAATAGTCCATACTTTGGCCGATTTTAGAGGACGCAAAAGGGTGTTGAACGCCAGTTCTACGCTGCAGTCTGGAGTTAAACGCCAGAAACACGTCACGAACCAGAGTTGAACACCAAAAACACGTTACAACTTGGCGTTCAACTCCAGAAGAAGCCTCTGCACGTGTAAACTTCAAGCTCAGCCCAAGCACACACCAAGTGGGCCCCGGAAGTGGATTTATGCATCAATTACTTATTTCTATAAACTCTAGTAACTAGTTTAGTATAAATAGAACTTTTTACTAGTCTTTTAGACATCTTATGATTTTTAGTTCATCTTTAGATCATATTGATCACGTTTGGGGGCTGGCCTCTCGGCCATGCCTGAACCTTCATCACTTATGTATTTTCAACGGTAGAGTTTCTACACACCATAGATTAAGGTGTGGAGCTCTGCTGTTCCTCATGAATTAATGCAAAGTACTACTGTTTTTCTATTCAATTCAACTTATTCCGCTTCTAAGATATTCATTCGTACTCTAACATGAATGTGATGAACGTGACAATCATCATCATTCCCCCACGAACGCGTACCTGACAACCACTTCCGTTCCACCTTAGATTGGATGATTATCTCTTGGATCTCTTAATCAGAATCCTCGTGGTAAAAGCTAGATTGATGGTGGCATTCATGAGAATCCGGAAAGTCTAAACCTTGTCTGTGGTATTCCGAGTAGGATTCAGGGATTGAATGACTGTGACGAACTTCAAACTCGCGAGTGTTGGGCGTAGTGACAGACGCAAAAGGAGGGTGAACCCTATTCCAGTATGATCGAGAACCTTAGATGATTAGCCGTGCTGTGACAGAGCATTTGGACCTTTTTCACAAGAGGATGGGATATAGCCATTGACAACGATGATGCCCTCACATACAGCTTGCCATGGAAAGGAGTAGGACTGATTTGATGAAGACAGCAGGAAAGCAGAAGCTCAGAGGAACGAAAGTATCTCTATACACTTATCTGAAATTCTCACCAATGAATTACATAAGTATTTCTATCTTTATTTTCTATTTATTTATTATTTATTTTCGAAAACTCCATAACCATTTGATATCCGCCTGACTGAGATTTACAAGATGACCATAGCTTGCTTCATACCAACAATCTCCGTGGGATCGACCCTTACTCACGTAAGGTTTTATTACTTGGACGACCCAGTGCACTTGCTGGTTAGTTGTGCAAAGTTGTGAAGTTATGTTTGGACCATGGTATGGTGCACCAGTTATTGGTGCCATTTCCAGGGAGAGAAAGAACAACAAATTTTACAACCTCAGAGTAACAATTTCGCATACCAAGTTTTTGGCGCCGTTGCCGGGGATTGTTTTGAGTTTGGACAACTGACAGTTCATCTTGTTGCTCAAATTGGGTAACTTTCTTTTCGTTTTCTTTTCAAAAAAAAATATTTTTATATTATGTCTTTCAGAATTTTTAAGAATGAATTCTAGAATTTCATGAAGCATGTGAAGCCTGGCTGGCTGTAAAGCCATGTCTAAATTCTTTTGGACTGAGGCTTCCAAACCATCTTCATAGAGGCAAGTTAATTTGATAATTAATGAGCAGTATATCTGAGCTACATGCTGAAGCTTGGCTGGCCATTGGCCATGTCTAGTGTTTTGGACCGGAGCTTTCATTGAAAGCTTGGCTGGCTAGTGAGCCATGTCTAATTCCTGGACTGAAGTTTTAGACTAAGAATGCAAGATTCCTGGAATTCATATTAAAAATTTTGGAATCCTTATTTTTCATTTTCAAATTAATTTTCGAAAAATAATAAAAAAAATTAGAAAATCATAAAAATAAAAAAATATTTCATGTTTCTTGTTTGAGTCTTGAGTCAAATTGTAAGTTTGGTGTCAATTGCATATTCATTTTGTATTTTTCGAAAATTCATGCATTCATAGTGTTCTTCATGATCTTCAAGTTGTTCTTGGTAAATCTTCTTGGTTGATCTTGATGTTTTCTTGTTTTGTGTCTTTTCTTGTTTTTCATGTGCATTTTTGCATTCATAGTGTCTGAACATGAAAGATTTCTAAGTTTGGTGTCTTGCATGTTTTCTTTGCATATAAAAATTTTCAAAAATATGTTCTTGATGTTCATCATGATCTTCAATGTGTTCTTGGTGTTCATCTTGACATTCATAGCATTCTTGCATGCATTCATTGTTTTGATCCAAAATTTTCATGCATTGAGCCTTTTTCATGTTTTTCTCTCTCATCATAAAAATTCAAAAATAAAAAAAATATCTTTCCTTTTTTCTTTCAGAAATTTCGAAAATTTGGATTGACTTTTTCAAAAATTTTTAAAATTCAATTGTTTCTTATGAGTCAAATCAAATTTTCAATTTAAAAATCTTATCTTTTTCAAAATCTTTTTCAAAAATCATATCTTTTTCATTTTTCTTATTTATTTTCGAAAATTTTAAAAATATTTTTTGAAAAAATCTTTTTCTTAATTTTACATCATATTTTCGAAAATATCATCAACAATTAATGTTTTGATTCAAAAATTTCAAGTTTGTTACTTACTTGTTAAGAAAGATTCAAACTTTAAGTTCTAGAATCATATCTTGTGATTTCTTGTGAATCAAGTCATTAATTGTGATTTTAAAAATCAAATCTTTTTCAAAACTAATTTCAATCATATCTTTTCAAAATTATTTTTTTTATCTTACCTTTTTCAAAATCATATATTTTTAATCATACCTTTTCATATCATATCTTTTTCAAATATCTTTTCTAACTTCTTATCTTTTCAAAATTGATTTTCAAATCTTTTTCAACTAACTAATTGACTTTGTGTTTGTTTCTTATCTTTTTCAAAACTACCTAACTAACTTTCTCTCTCTAATTTTCAAAAATCTCTTCCCTCTTTTTCAAAAATTCTTTTTAATTAACTAATTGTTTCAATTTTTAATTTTAATTTGATTTCATTCCTAATTTTCGAAAATCACTAACCCCTTTTCAAAATTTTATTTTCAAAAATCCTCCTTCTCTCTCATCTCCTTCTATTTATTTATTCATCTACTAACACTTCATCTCACCCAAATTCGAACCCCCTCTTCCATCTGTGTTCGAATTTTCTCTTCTTCCCTTCTTTACATTACATTCTTTTCTTCTTCTACTCACACAGGGGAACCTCTATACCTGGGTAAAAAGGATCCCTATTATTATTATTTTTCTGTTCCCTCTTTTTCATATGAGCAGGAGCAAGGACAAGAACATTCTTGTTGAAGCAGACCCTGAACCTGAAAGGACTCTAAAGAGAAAACTAAGAGAAGCTAAAATACAACAACCCAGAGATAACCTTACAGAAATTTTCGAACAGGAAGAGGAGATGGCAGCCGAAAATAATAATAATACAAGGAGGACGCTTGGTGACTTTACTGCACCTAATTCCAATTTACATGGAAGAAGCATCTCCATCCCTACCATTGGAGCAAACAATTTTGAGCTTAAACCTCAATTAGTTTCTCTGATGCAACAAAACTGCAAGTTTCATGGACTTTCATCTGAAGATCCCTTTCAGTTCTTAACTGAATTCTTGCAGATCTGTGATACTGTTAAGACCAATGGAGTAGATCCTGAAATCTACAGGCTCATGCTTTTCCCTTTTGCTGTAAGAGACAGAGCTAGAGTGTGGTTGGACTCTCAACCCAAAGATAGCCTGAACTCTTGGGATAAGCTGGTCACGGCTTTCTTAGCCAAGTCTTTTCCTCCTCAAAAGCTGAGCAAGCTTAGAGTGGATGTTAAAACCTTCAGACAGAAAGAAGGTGAATCCCTCTATGAAGTTTGGGAGAGATACAAGCAACTGACCAAAAAGTGTCCTTCTGACATGCTTTCAGAATGGACCATCCTGGATATATTCTATGATGGTCTGTCTGAATTAGCTAAGATGTCATTGGATACTTCTGCAGGTGGATCCATTCACCTAAAGAAAATGCCTGCAGAAGCTCAAGAACTCATTGACATGGTTGCTAACAACCAGTTCATGTACACTTCTGAGAGGAATCCTGTGAGTAATGGGACGCCTCAGAAGAAGGAAGTTCTTAAAATAGATACTCTGAATGCCATATTGGCCCAGAATAAAATATTGACTCAGAAAGTCAATATGATATCTCAAAGTCTGAATGGAATGCAAGCTGCATCCAACAGTACTCAAGAGGCATCTTCTGAAGAAGAAGCTTATGATCTTGGAAACCCTGCAATAGCAGAGGTGAATTACATGGGTGAACCATATGGAAACACCTATAATCCCTCATGGAGAAATCATCCAAATCTCTCATGGAAGGATCAACAAAAGCCTCAACAAGGCTTTAATAATGGTGGAAGAAACAGGTTTCGCAATAGCAAGCCTTTTCCATCATCCACTCAGCAACAGACAGAGAATTCTGAGCAGAATCCATCTAGCTTAGCAAATTTAGTCTCTGATCTATCGAAGGCCACTGTGAGTTTCATGAATGAAACAAGGTCCTCCATCAGAAATTTGGAAGCACAATGGGTCAGCTGAGTAAAAGGATCACTGAAATCCCTCCTAGTACTCTCCCAAGCAATACAGAAGAAAATCCAAAAAGAGAGTGCAAGGCCATTGATATGACCATCATGGCCGAATCCAAGGAGGAAGGAGAGGACGTGAATCCCAAGGAGGAAGACCTCCTGGGACGTCCAGTGATGAATAATTAGTTTCCCTCTAAGGAACCAAAGGAATCTGAGACTCATCTAGAGACCATAGAGATTCCATTGAACCTCCTTATGCCATTCATGAGTTCTGATGCGTATTCTTCTTCTGAAGAGAATGAGGATGTCACTGAAGAACAAGTTGCCAAGTTCCTTGGTGCAATCATGAAGCTGAATGCCAATTTATTTGGTAATGAGACTTGGAGAGATGAACCTCCCCTGTTCACCAATGAACTAAATGCATTGGATCAATTGAGATTGCCTCAGAAGAAACAGGATCCTGGAAAGTTCCTAATACCTTGTACCATAGGCACCATGACCTTTGAGAAGGCTCTATGTGACCTGGGGTCAGGAATAAACCTCATGCCACTCTCTGTAATAGAGAAATTGGGAATCTTTGAGGTACAAGCTGCTAAAATCTCATTAGAGATGGCAGACAATTCCAGAAAACAGGCTTATGGACAAGTAGAGGACATGTTAGTAAAGGTGGAAGGCCTTTACATCCCTGCTGATTTCATAATCCTAGATACTGGGAAGGATAAGGATGAATCCATCATCCTTGGAAGACCCTTCCTAGCCACAGCAAGAGCTGTGATTAATGTTGACAGAGGTGAATTAGTCCTTCAATTGAATGAGGACTCTCTTGTGTTTAAAACTCAAGGTCATCCTTCTGTAAACATGGAAAAGAGGCACAGTAAGCTTCTCCCACTGCAGAGTCAACCAGATCCCCCACAGTCAAACTCTAAGTTTGGTGTTGGGAAGTCTCAATAATGCTCTGAACATCTGTGACGCTCCATGAGAACCCACTGTCAAGCTACTGACATTAAAGAAGCGCTTGTTATTTCATGTTTTATTAGATTCATGATCATGTGGAGTCACAAAATAAGTATAAAAATTGAAAATGAAATCAAAAAAATAGCAGAAGAAAAATCACACCCTGGAGGAGGATCTTATTGGCGTTTAAACGCCAGTAAGGAGCATCTGGCTGGCGTTCAACGCCAGAACAGAGCATGGATCTGGCGTTGAACGCCCAAAACAAGCAGCATCCTGGCGTTCAGATGCCAGGAATGCACACTGAGGAAAGCTGGCGCTGAACGCCAGAAACAAGCATAGAATTGGCGTTCAATGCCAGAAACATGCTGCATCTGGGCGCTAAACGCCCAGAACAAGCACAAATTCGGCGTTTAAACGCCAGAATTGCATGCAAAGGCATTTTACATGCCTAATTGGTGCAGGGATGTAATTCCTTAACACCTCAGGATCTGTGAACCCCACAGGATCAACTCAGCATCTGTGGACCCCACAGGATCCCCACCTACCACAACTCATTCTCTTCCCTCTTCTCATTCATCCTCTCTTCCCAATAAATACTATTCCCCAAAACTCTTCACCAATCACCTCAATCTCTCTTCCCTATCACCATTTCACCACTCACATCCATCCACTCTTCCCCATAAACCTACCTCATACACTCCACATACCTTCAAAATTCAAAATCAATTTCTCACCCAAACCCACCCTATATGGCCGAAACTAAACGCCCCTCCCCTCCCTATATAAAGCCTTCCATTCTTCCTCATTTTCACACAACACAACCCTCTCTTCCCCTTCTTGGCCGAATACACCTCTCCCTCCTTTCCTTCATATTTTCTTCTTCTTCTTCATCTATTCTTTCTTCTCTTGCTCGAAGGCGAGCAATATTCTAAGTTTGGTGTGGTAAAAGCATAAGCTTTTTGTTTTTCCATTACCATTGATGGCACCTAAGACCGGAGAATCCTCTAGAAAAGGGAAAGGGAAGACAAAAGCTTCCACCTCCGAGCCATGGGAGATGGAAAGATTCATCTCCAAAGCTCATCAAGACCACTTCTATGATATTGTGGCCAAGAAGAAGGTGATCCCCGAGGTCCCTTTCAAGCTCAAGAGAAATGAGTATCCGGAGATCCGACATGAAATCCAAAGAAGAGGTTGGGAAGTTCTAACAAACCCCATCCAACAAGTCAGAATTCTAATGGTTCAAGAGTTCTATGCTAATGCATGGATCTCTAGGAACCATGATCAAAGTAAGAACCCGAACCCAAAGAATTATCTCACCATGGTTCGGGGGAAATACTTAGATTTTAGTCCGGAAAATGTGAGGTTGGTGTTTGACTTGCCTATGATGCAAGGAGATGCACGCCCCTACACTAGAAGGGTCAACTTTGATCAAAGGTTGGACCAAGTCCTCATGGACATATGTGTGGAAGGAGCTCAATGGAAGATTGACTCAAAAGGTAAACCAGTTCAACTTAGAAGACTGGACCTTAAGCCTGTGGCTAGAGGATGGTTGGAGTTCATCCAACGCTCCATCATCCCACTAGCAACCGATCTGAAGTTACTGCGGATCGGGCCATCCTGATCCATATCATCATGATTGGAGAGGAAGTAGAAGTTCATGAAGTCATCTCCCTTGAACTCTACAAAATAGCCGAAAAGTCCTCCCCCTTGGCAAGGCTAGCTTTCTCTCATCTTATTTGCCACCTATGTTACTCAGCTGGAGCTTTCAGAGAAGGAAACATTCCCATTGAGGAAGAGAAGCCCATCACTAAGAAAAGGATGGAGTAAACAAGAGAGCCCACTCATGGAGCTCAAGAAACGCATGAGGAAGCTCACCATCAAGAAATCCCTTAGATACCTCAAGGGATACACTTTCCTCCACAAAATTTTTGGGAGCAAATCAACACCTCCCTAGGAGAATTAAGTTCCAACATGGGACAATTAAGGGTGGAACATCAAGAGCACTCCATCATCCTTCATGAAATTAGAGAAGATCAAAGAGCTATGAGGGAGGAGCAACAAAGACAAGGAAGAGACATAGAAGAGCTCAAGGACATCATTGGTTCCTCAAGAAGGAAACGCCATCATCACTAAGGTGGACTCATTCCTTGTTCTTAAATTCTCTGTTTTTCGTTTTCTTTATGTTAAGTGCTTATCCATGTTTGTGTCTTATTACATGATCATTAGTATTTAGTAACTTTGTCTTAAAGTTATGAATGTCCTATGAATCCATCACCTCTCTTAAATGAAAAATGTTTTAATTCAAAAGAACAAGAAGTACATGAGTTTCGAATTTATCCTTGAACTTAGTTTAATTATATTGATGTGGTGACAATGCTTCTTGTTTTCTGAATGAATGCTTGAACAATGCATATGTCTTTTGAAGTTGTTGTTTAAGAATGTTAAATATGTTGGCTCTTGAAAGAATGATGACAAGGAGACATGTTATTTGATAATCTGAAAAATCATAAAAATGATTCTTGAAGCAAGAAAAAGCAGCAAAGAACAAAGCTTGTAGAAAAAAAAAAGAAAAAAATAGCGAAAAAAAAAAGAGAGCAAAAGCAAGCAAAAAAAGCCAAAAGCTCTTAAAACCAAAAGGCAAGAGCAAAAAGCCAATAACCCTTAAAACCAAAAGGCAAGGGTAAATAAAAAGGATCTCAAGGCTTTGAGCATCAGTGGATAGGAGGGCCTAAAGGAATAAAATCCTGGCCTAAGCGGCTAAACCAAGCTGTCCCTAACCATGTGCTTGTGGCGTGAAGGTGTCAAGTGAAAACTTGAGACTGAGCGGTTAAAGTCAAGGTCCAAAGCAAAAATAGAGTGTGCTTAAGAACCCTAGACACCTCTAATTAGGGACTTTAGCAAAGTTGAGTCACAATCTGAAAAGGTTCACCCAATTATATGTCTGTGGCATTTATGTATCCGGTGGTAATACTAGAAAACAAAGTGCTTAGGGCCACGGCCAAGACTCATAAAGTAGCTGTGTTCAAGAATCAACATACTGAACTAGGAGAATCAATAACACTATCTGAACTCTGAGTTCCTATAGATGCCAATCATTATGAACCTCAATGGATAAAGTGAGATGCCAAAACTATTCAAGAGGTAAAAAGCTACAAGTTCCGCTCATCTAATCGAAGCTATGTTTTATTGATAGTTTGGAATTTATAGTATATTCTCTTCTTTTTATCCTATTTGATTTTCAGTTGCTTGGGGACAAGCAACAATTTAAGTTTGGTGTTGTGATAAGCGGATAATTTATACGCTTTTTGGCATTGTTTTTAGTATGTTTTTAGTAGGATCTAGTTACTTTTAGGGATGTTTTTATTAGTTTTTATGTTAAATTCTCATTTCTGGACTTTACTATGAGTTTGTATATTTTTCTGTGATTTCAGGTATTTTCTGGCTGAAATTGAGGGACTTGAGCAAAAATCAGACTCAGAGGTTGAAGAAGGACTGCTGATGTTGTTGGATTCTGACCTCCCTGCACTCAAAGTGGATTTTCTAGAGCTACAGAACTCAAAATGGCGCGCTTCCAATTGCGTTGGAAAGTAGACATCCAGGGCTTTCCAGCAATATATAATAGTCCATACTTTGGCCGAGTTTAGATGACGCAAAAGGGCATTGAACCCCAGTTCTACGCTGCAGTCTGGAGTTAAACATCAGAAACATGTCACGAACCAGAGTTGAACGCCAAAAACACGTTACAACTTGGCGTTCAACTCCAGAAGAAACCTATGTACGTGTAAACTTCAAGCTCAGCCCAAGCACATACCAAGTGGGCCCCGGAAGTGGTTTATGCATCAATTACTTATTTCTGTAAACCCTAGTAACTAGTTTAGTATAAATAGAACTTTTTACTAGTCTTTTAGACATCTTATGATTTTTAGTTCATCTTTAGATCATATTGATCACGTTTGGGGGCTGGCCTCTCGGTCATGCCTGAACCTTCATCACTTATGTATTTTAAACGGTAGAGTTTCTACACACCATAGATTAAGGTGTGGAGCTCTGCTGTTTCTCATGAATTAATGCAAAGTATTACTGTTTTTCTATTCAATTCAACTTATTCCGCTTCTAAGATATTCATTCGTACTCCAACATGAATGTGATGAACGTGACAATCATCATCATTCCCCACGAACGCGTGCCTGACAACCACTTCCGTTCCACCTTAGATTGGATGATTATCTCTTGGATCTCTTAATCAGAATCCTCGTGGTATAAGCTAGATTGATGGCGGCATTCATGAGAATCTGGAAAGTCTAAACCTTGTTTGTGGTATTCCGAGTAGGATTCAGGGATTGAATGACTGTGACGAACTTCAAACTCGCGAGTGCTGGGCGTAGTGACAGACGCAAAAGGAGGGTGAACCCTATTCCAGTATGATCGAGAACCTCAGATGATTAGCCGTGCTGTGACAGAGCATTTGGACCTTTTTCACAAGAGGATGGGATGTAGCCATTGACAATGGTGATACCCTCACATACAGCTTGCCATGGAAAGGAGTAGGACTGATTGGATGAAGACAGCAGGAAAGCAGAAGCTCAGAGGAACAAAAGCATCTCTATACACTTATCTGAAATTCTCACCAATGAATTACATAAGTATTTCTATCTTTATTTTCTATTTACTTATTATTTATTTTCGAAAACTCCATAACCATTTGATATTCGCCTGACTGAGATTTACAAGATGACCATAGCTTGCTTTATACCAACAATCTCCGTGGGATCGACCCTTACTCACGTAAGGTTTTATTACTTGGACGACCCAGTGCACTTGCTGGTTAGTTGTGCGAAGTTGTGAAGTTATGTTTGGACCATGGTATGGTGCACCAGTTATTGGAGCCATTGCCAGGGAGAGAAAGAACAACAAATTTTACAACCTCAGAGTAACAATTTCGCATACCAAGGGTCCGGCAGATGGTGTGGTTGTCTCATCGGTAGGAGTGAGGAATGGAGGTCTGTAGCCAAAAGCCAGAAAGTTCCTACTGTGAGGGATAATTTTCTTGCATTCTGTAGCAAGTGGCTTCTCATCAGCATCCTCCCAAGGCACGTCAGCTCGATGGCCAAGCTGTGTAATCAGATATGGAAAGGGGAGAGTGCCTCGAACGTGGACCTTGGCCATGTAGTATCGAATGAAGCATGGCAGGTACAGGTCCTTACCCTCCATCACACACCATAGGAGGGTGATCATAGCAGCAGGTAGCTCCGTCTCGTGAGTACTCGGCATAATAAAGTTGCTTAGGATCTGATGCCATAGCCGAGCCTCATCATTTAAGTATGCCCGCTTGATTCCCTTAGGCATGGTGGTGTTCTAACCCATGACCCATGGAAAAGTCGGGTCAAGGGCTATCCTTGCCTTGACGGCATCCCAGTCAAACTTCATGAAGCGCATGTCCTCCTCAGCCTTTTGATAACCATCTAGCTGATCGGATTTAGGCAGGAGTTTCAGAATATCCTCCATGGCCTCTTCAGTGACCAGTATCTGCTTTCCTCTTAGGTTGACTGCATCTAGAGAAGTTTTGAAGTAATTGCAGTAAAATTCCCTTACCCAAGATGCATTGACCTCAGTCAGATTTCTCTCCAGTAAGAACCAGCCTCTTTGTTTGATCTGATCAGAGGTGTATTGCTGGAGTTCTTCTGGGATTTTCAGAGTCCTCTCCAGGTACAGGTTCCTGGAGTTTGCAAACACCGGATACTTCAGCTCGCAATATTGGTTTGTAAACTTAATGGGATCAGTAGCAGGGAGTAGCTGGTCGGCCTTCTCCTGCGGGGTAAAGTGTTTCTCCCGCTAGGAGTAATCATGCATGAGGTTCGGGATGGACATGGAGGATTCTCCTCTTTTTTGTTTGCCAGTTGTTGCCTTTTCTTTTCCTTTTCTTTTGGTGTCAGACATCCTGAAAAACAGAAAACCAGGATATAATAAAAACAGGAAAAACAAGTATGCAAATCACAAAATAAGTATATAGTGGCAAAGGAGTAGTGGAGTGATGAAAAAGAGTTAAGTAAATGTGTATTAAGGATTGAATAGTAGTTAAAAGTCTGAGAAGAAAAATTAACAATCCAAAATGTAATAGAAATCATGTTAATTAGGAAAAATTATCATCAGGCCTTGGTTAGAAGGTTAAAGAGAATAGTGAAAAATCAAAAGAGATGTTTTGAAAGATTAGCTTGGTTAGGAATGAAAAGAGTTTAGGAATTTAAAATTAGTGAATTAGTAAAAAGTGGGTTAGAGTAAGTGGCATGATGATCATTTTCTAAGTAACATGCATTTTCAATTAGAAGCTACAGTTAACTCATATCCAAACAAGGGAATCAGGTTGATGATGAATCAAAAATTGGAAGCTAAACATCAAAAATGCAGATTATGAACCAGGAAATCAAAAAGAATATGAAAGCCTGCCCTGGTATTCATGAATTGGTTTGGTAAAAGCAGAGTTCAAAGTGCCAAAACCAAGACATGAATGGAAATAAAACAATTTATAGAAAATTGGGCAGCATTCCGGCTAAAATTCGATGCTCTCGGAAAATAAACAGTAAGCAGAATAGTTCATATAAAATAAAACAAACTGCAATTAGATATAATTGGTGTGAACAAGAAAGAACATTTGTAATAGCAGCATGAACAGTAAGAACGGCATATGAACAATACTAACATCACAGCAATCAGCAGAATTACGAAAAATATAAAACAATAAGCACGAACAGCGCAATTAATCAGGCCTAAATCCACTAACCACATCCTAGGCTACCTAACCACCTAGAATCCACTACAACATGCATATCTAACTAGCCTAATTATGAACGTAAACAGAAAAATATGGTATTAACTACGACTTGAAAGAAGGGTGGTGTTCGGCAGAACCTGGTAGGCGGATGAATGAAAGTGGGGCAGAGGGAAGGCTGGGGGATGGTGTTGGCGGCGGCTGACGCGGCGGTTGAGGGTGGTTGGCGCGGCGGTGGTTGTTTGGAGGCAGGGGTTTCGGGTAGGTTAATGGGGGTAGGGGTTAAGGGAGAAGGAAGGGAGGGGGGTGTGGGTGGTGGGTGGGGGCGCGACGGTGACGACGGAGCGGTGGGGGTGGTGGTCGCAGAGGTGGACAGTAGTGGTGGAGGGAAGAAGAGGAGAGAAGAAGAAGAAAGAGGGAAGGGAGAAGGGTGTGGCGCGGCGGCAGGGTCTGGGTGGTCGACGGTGGCGTGGGTGGTGGCTGGAAGTTGGTGGTGGTGGTTGGTTTGCAGAGAAGAGAGGAAGGAGAAGGGGTTGGGGGGCGCGAATGGGTAGGGTTTCGCATGGCTGGGGGGTTATCGAATTTGAATCCACGCGATCGCGTGGGGCACGCGGTCGCGTGGCTGGGGTGGAATGGGGGTTGACGCGATCACGTGTGTGATGCGATTGCATGGAATGGGAAAAAGGATGAGTGACGCAGTCGCATGAGGCATGCGACCGCGTCGCTGGAAATTGTGCTAAACGCGCAATTCCAGCGTTGTTTTAGCGCAACTCTCTGTCTCCTTTGGGGTGTTGTGCAATCCATGCGACGCGATCGCGTCGCTCACACTGTCGCGTAGGATTGATGTTGTGCAAGTGACGCGATCACGTCATGGACGCGATCGCGTGGGTCATTTTGTGCGAAACGCACAACAGCCGCACGATTCCAACCCAACTTTCTGGGCGTTGGATCCTTACGCTGATTTCTAGGTCACACGGCCACGTGAATGACGCGGACGCGTGGGGGGTTATTTTTTTCGCAACTGACGCGATCGCAAGAGTGATGCGGTCGCGTCGCATGCCTACTCTTTTTTTTTATGCAGATATGCAATTATGCAGTATGCAATGCGAATGAATAATATTCAGGTTCAATTGAAAAGGAAAACAAAAATAAATAAAACCAAATAAAACTGAAAAAGAAACAACCATACCATGGTGGGTTATCTCCCACCGAGCACTTTTAGTTAAAGTCCTTAAGTTGGACATTGGATGAGCTTCTTGTTATGGCGGCTTGCGCTTAAATTCATCCAGAAATCTCCACCAATGTTTGGAATGCCAAGAGCCTCCGGGGTCCCAAACTAGGCATGTAAAGCTTCTGAGTATCTTCAAGTAGATTGTCAGGTTCCCTGGGTGACGAATGTCAGAATAGATTCCAGGATCCCAAACTTTGCTTTTCAATCTGCCTTCATCTTGATCTATATTTTTCCATCCGGGCTGTTTAGAAAGTAGATTTTCACCAAGATGACCAAACATTTTCCGAGATCCATTCGATTGACCATGATGTCAATCCGTGCACTTCGAATTGAAGCGTGGAACCTTATTGAACCTTGTGCACCAGCTCTGAGTGCGAGCCATTTTCCTCTTACTCTTAAAGCCGTAGAGAGCTCTAAGCTGGCCATCTGTTTCAAGCAAACCATATTCAAGTGGAAAAATAAAGCTAAAGGTTAAGGATTATACCCACTTGAAGCTTGTATTGGGTGGTAATGGCCTTGGGATAGGTGTTTCCAGTAGTTCTGTAAGTTCTACTCCCTTGTGCTCTTCGGTGAATTTCTTCACTTCCTTGCAGATTTCTTCAAATGCATCCATGTCCTGATCAAAGCCTTCTATGTCTTCCTCATCACTTAAGTCATAGATGGGAGGTTGAGAGAAATCTACCTCCGCATCATCTTCGTATTCACTTGGGGAAGATTCTTCGATCTCAGAGAATTCACTTGCTTATGCAAGTTTATTACTGGGAGAACTTGACTTGAGAGTATCCTCATCAAGAAAACTTGCTTCTCGGATTATTCCGTCTAGTTCTTCATAAAAGATTTGCTTTGGGAGTTGTGCACTATCCTCCTTAGCATCAATTGTAACGTTTTTGACAGAATTCTCTATGACTCTGGATTCCCATGGAAGTTCAGCGTCTCCTAAGTCTTCAACCAACTCTTCTTCCATTACAATGACAGCTTCCTCTACTTGTTCCAGTACGAAGTCATGCCCTGTTCTGTCCGCTGGAGTTTCTAGTGTCTCCTTCATGCTACGCTCTTCTTTAGATTGTCCACATGGGGCTATGGGAGGTCCTTGAATGTTCTAATGTCTAGAAGATAATTGACTTACTGCTTGCCCCAGTTGATGAAGGGTTGTTTGAAGTTGATCAACTGTTTCCTTGAGGCGAACCTCTGATTCTCGGGGTGATGGATTTGGACGTGGTACATGGGGAAGTGGTGGTGTTTGGGAGTAATTGGATTGGAATTGGGGTAAATGAGGATCATATGGTGGTGAATGGTGAAAAGGAGCTTGTGAGTGTGGTGGTACGAAATTATGTTGAGAGGATGGCCTATAAGCAGAGGGTGGGGCTTGTTGGTAACTACAAGGTTGTCCACCATGTCTATTGGCTTGGCATGCATTGTAGAATGGTCTTTGTCCATGATATCGTGGAGGGTGTTATTGCCTAAAGGGTTGATCAGATCCTCTTGGCTCCATCCATCTTTGATTGCTCTGACCTTGATGCATGTTCCTGTTATAACTTTTACTCCTTCAACAATATTAGAACCAAACTCAAAGCGAGAGGGGTGAAGATTCATAGTAGCTAATGGAAATAAAAGGAGAAAATAAAGACAAATAAACAAGTAAAAGAAAAATATTTACAATAACCAATAATAAGGCACACGATTGCAGCTCCCCGGCAACGGCGGCATTTTGAAGAACTGAAGATTGATGGTTCAGAAGTTATAGTAAACTCTCGTTGCAAGTATAGTTACTAAACCAAGCAATCAACCTTTCTTACAAACGTTTTGGTTGTCACAAGTAACAAACCCCTAAATAAATTGATAACCGAAGTATTTAAACCTCGGGTCGTCTTCTCAAGGAACTGCAGGGAAGTATGTTCTTATTATTGGCTATGAAGATTGTAAATTGGGGTTTTGAAGATGAGGAACAAGTAAATTAAATTGCAATTAAAATGAGTAAAAGACTATAAAATAGATAAATAACTGTAAAACACACTTTTGGCAAGGTATGAGAAATTGGAAGTCCTATCCTAGTTATCCTTATCAATGATGATGAAAATTGAATCTTAATTCCACTTAGTTAGCCCTTACTTAAAGCAAAGAAAGGTCAAGTGACTAAATAGTTTGATCTTCAAATCCTAGTTAATCCCTAAGGAAAGATTGGGATTATTGAAGTTTAATTCAATTAGCAAAGATAACAGTTACCGATCATGTTGAGTTTGATAACTCCTGAGTTACTGATTTCTTAACCAAGACCAAAAGGGAAAAAAGTAAATCTACTGGAATAAAAATGTCTTCAGATTGGAAGCAACAGTAACATAAATAAAAGAGAGCAATAATAAACTGAAATACCTCAAATAACATTAATTCAAAGAATAATCTGTAACATAGAAGAATTCATAAATTAAATTGAGAAGATAAATAAAAAGGAATGTTGAACCTAATAAAAAGAGATAATCCTGAAAGCAAAATAAATCCTAATTCTAAATCCTAAAAGAGAGAGGAGAGAACCTCTCCCTCAAAACTACATCTAATTCATGAAAAGTAACTAATTGGAGACTCTCTTTTGAATGGATGTATTCCCCCACTTCATAACCTCTGATCTGTGCCTTCTGGACTTGGATTTGGGCCAAAAAAGGGCTTCAGAAATTGCTGGGAGCATTTTCTATAATTTCTGGTGCGTGGCCTCTGTCACGCGTCCGCGTGGGTCATGCGGTCGCGTCATTTGGAGTTTTCCTTGCCACGCGGTCGCTTCAATCATGCATCCGCGTCATATGCGTTTCGCTCAAGGCGCGCGATCGCGTCAATCACGTGGTCGCGTCACTGCTATTTCGCCTTGCATGCAGCCGCGTCGCCCATGCGATCGCGTCACTGCCAGTTTCTCCAAAAACTCCATTTTGTGCTTTCCTTCCATTTTTGTATGTTCCCTTTCCATCCTTTAAGTCATTCCTACCTTAGAAGATCTGAAACTACTCAATACACGAATCACAGCATCGAATGGAGGTAAAGGGTAATTAAAATAATTATTTTTAAAACATAGGAAACATGTTTTTCACATACATCACATAATAAGGAAGGAAAAGTAAAACCTTGCAATTAACATGAATAAGTGGGTGAAGGATTGAATAAATCACTTAAATTAGGCACAAAATATATCATAAAATATGGGTTTATCACCCTCCTCCACTGTGCTCTGGGGAGGCATATATCGGTGAGGATTTGGTCCAGCCTTTGATCATGGGTGAGCTTATGGTAGTAAGAGTGAGGAACTGAGGATCATCTCTG
This sequence comes from Arachis hypogaea, assembly GCF_003086295.3. Taxonomy (NCBI): domain Eukaryota; kingdom Viridiplantae; phylum Streptophyta; class Magnoliopsida; order Fabales; family Fabaceae; genus Arachis; species Arachis hypogaea. The sequence continues at coordinate 55,285,715 of NC_092047.1, forward strand.
GATGGTGGCAGCTGAAGTATCTCCCTCACCCTCTTCGTACTGAACTCTAGGATCATCTCTCGGACCATTGTACACCAGGTCTTAAACTCGGGGTTCACATCCTTGACATGTTTGTTGTAATACCCTAATTTTCCTAAGCCTTATCTCATGCCGTAAAGTAAAGAATAATTAAAGGTCACGACAATTTTAAGGCTTATATAATAGTATATATAGAAAGAGATAGTAATTCTAGAATCCCAATGAATAAAAAAGCTCAAAAACATAGTTACAAAATAACAAGGCATAAGTAGATATATAAACATAATAGTCATAAGTATCAGCCTTAGCCCGCACAGTTTTGGCCAACTAGTATATACAGACATACAGAGTTTTGAAAGCTAAAACAGCATATACATCATCTCTCTCAAAGTTAGCCTCTAAGGCAAATAAAATACAAAAGTAAGAGTACTAAAACATAATATCCAAAAGACTCCAAAGTATGATAAAGATTCTCTGCCCAGTCACCATCACGCAACTCACCGATGTGCGTTACGACCTACATCTAAAAATAACAATAGAATATGGTATGAGAACTGGAGGTTCTCAGTATGGTAACAGTGCGCATTAATGTAAGATATAAGATTTCAGGACGCCAGAGGCAATCTTAGATCTTCACATCAATCATAAAATTCAAGCTTATAAAATATATAAACAAATCCTTAAATAGGTCAACTAACTTGTGGGATTTCTAAACTATCAGTTCACTGTTGTCCCACAGCCTTCACCAACCGAACCTCCCTGCGATCCCATTGCCACCACCTTCCGAACGTCCTCAATCTCAATAGTACCGGGCACACTCTTCTGATCCGAAAGAATGCGAGCGGGATACTTTGCCACATACCTCACATCTCAATGTAAGGAAGATAAACCAACCGTCTTTACGCCGTGACCTCGACAAGCGGGATTAACCAACCGTCCTTGCCAGACTCATAGCATCTCAACAATCTCAGTGTAAAACGATATATCAGTGGTTTTCAAAAATTATTTTTAATACTCAGTAAATCCATCATTTCACTCCGAGTCTTAAACTCGTCTTAAACATCATCAAATTCATAACTACACAATTCATCATATCAATCGTCATTATAGTACTACCATCTCACTCAACTAATCCACCCGTAGTACTCCAGAAACCTAAGGCTCCGTCTTCTAAATTTATGTAAAATTCTACCTATTTAAGTCACTAATTCTTCCCTATTAAGTTTAGGACCTAATTACTAGACAATACTCTTAAACCACAATTTAAAGAATGTTTGGAAAGCTAGAGAACCTTTGAAGACGAATAAAAACAATTTTGAAGCAAAACAGGGGTTGTGCATATACACAACCCTGCCGTGCGTACGCACATGGGTAAAAACGGCTACTCGCGTACGCGACCCCCTGCTCGCGTACCCCCGAGTGTCCCAACCCGAATGGGTTGGTTGCATTGTGTGTTAGAGTTCGCATACGCAAAGGTCAAAAATCTAATTGTTCCCGTACGCATAAGGTGCTTGCGTACGCGAGATTTCCAACCCGAATGGAATGGTCGCGTCACGTACACTGTGTCGCGTACGCAACCCTCACCAGACTTGGAAAATTTTCAGAGTTGCAGAATTCAGTTTTAAATACCAAACTTTAAATGCTCATAACTTCATCTACAAAACTCCATTTTTCTCAAACTTTATATCATTTTAAAGCTCTTTGAATCACCTTTAATTTAAAGCATTTTTCAACCAATTTCAAAAACAAAGGCTCAAGTTATGATCTACCAAAGTTTACTAAAAACTGATTTTTACCAAAAGTAACTATGTTCTCAAACTTCCAAAATTCACAATCAAGACCAATTATCCTACAACCAAAATAGCTCCAATGTACCTAAATTCTACTCACATAACTTCCAATTCATTTCAAAACCTACCAATACACATTTTCATCCAAAAATTCCTACTTACACATCTCCACTGTTCAATAATGAACAACTCAAGATCAATTTACAATCCTCAATATTCATCAACATCAACAAGCATCATTATCCATTATCACTCCTCAAAATTTATCATTATTCAACTTCATTCTCAATAATCAATAACACATCAAAATTCAACATCATAATTTGTCAAAATCATCAATGCCATTATACATTATCAATTCAACAATTTCCAACAATCAATTCAATCCTATCCTAAAATCCACTAGCCTAAGTGTCGAGAAATATTACATACTACATAGAGAAAACTGAAACCATACCTTGGCCAATTCCCAATATGCTCTATGCACTAAATTTGGACTCCAACAAGGCTCAATTCATCAACAATCCACCAACTCAAGAACCAATGCTCCAATAATCACAATTTAAGCTTGGCATAGATAATTTATCACAAATCAATAACTAGGGTTCCTAAATACACAATTTCATAAGGGTAAAGAGTTTTCTTACATTTTTCGATGGTGTTTGGGGCACAGATTACCAATAGTCCAATCTTAGATACCACTTAATCAGTTGAAAACACAAAATCCACTCAAAACCAAAACCTTAAATTTCGAATTTCTTAGAGTAGCAGAATGGAGAGTGAAATTTGAAATCTTACCTACAAATGTTAGATAGAACTAACGGGCTCGGCAAGAGTTTCGCGTAGCCGCAAATGGCACGTGAATCGAAGTATGGTAGCTCGAGATATGATCGATTGAATGTGATGGTGAATAGTATTTTTGGTTTCTTGCTCTCCCTTCTCACTTCCTAGCTGCACACTTGTATTTGAGTGTGTGTTATGAGCTGAATGCTCATTAGGTTTAGCCTTTTATATGTTGGGCTTGGGCCCAACTTGGGTCTAGTCTAATCCATTAGTGTTTTTGGCCCGTTTGGCCCAATTTTGGGCCAAACCTTTAGAATTAGTGCCCGATTTTCAACTTTAATTAATTTCCTAAGTTTTTCTATAGTTTTTACTGCTCTTACACAGTACCGGGCAGATCTAAGTCGGTACTGCCGGCTAACTTACCGGTACGTATTTTTACGCAATTTTCTACAGAAAATTATATTTTCCAACTCAGAAAAATATACTGAGTCCAAAAATCATATTTAAATTTTCAAATTAACATTCTAAATTTTTTTGGATCCTATTTTGGGCAATTAATTTAATTTAATTAAGCGGCTAATTAATTGCGGTTCTTACATTCTCCTCAACAAATAAGAAATTTTGTCCTGAAAATTTAGTGATTACCTGAGAATAGTTTGGGATAATGCTTCCGAATCTCGGAATCCAATTCTCAAGTATGCTCTTCCACTCCCGCAATTCTCCAAGCCACTTTAACCAATAAAACTTTCCGCACCGGTGTTATTGGAAAAGTCATATTCTCCTTCAACTCAGCCGACTCGGGCTATAACACATAAGCCGCATCCGACGTGTACTTACAGGGTTTTAACACGTGAAATACGTCATGTAAGTTAGACAAACGTGGTGATAAAGCTACTTGATATGCCATTGGCCCGACTCGTCTAAAGACCTCAAAAGGCACAATGAACCTCGAATTCAACTTCTTAGTTTTGATCGCCCTTCCAATTCCAGTTGTCAGAGTAACCCTCAGAAATACGTGCTCACCCACTTTAAATTCCAATGGTTTCCTTCTCTGATCCACATAACTCTTTTATCGGCTCCGTGCAGTCAAGATTCTGGCCCTAATCTGTTTGATCTTCTCAGTGGTCTCTGCTACCAAATCCAGCCCAAACACACTTACTTCACTGGCTTCATACCAACACAGTGGAGATTGACACTTCCGTCCATATAAGGTCTCATACGGAGCCATTTCGATGCTCGCATGAAAGCTGTTGTTGTACGCAAATTCCACCAATGGAATGTAACGGTCCCAACTTTCCTGTTGATCCAAAACACACGTCCTTAGCATATCCTCCAACATCTGAATATTCCTTTCCAACTGTCCATCTGATGAGCGGATAATTTATACGCTTTTTGGCATTGTTTTTAGGTAGTTTATAGTATAATTTAATTAGTTTTTACTATGTTTTTATTAGTTTTTATTCAAAATTCACATTTCTAGAATTTACTATGAGTTTGTGTGTTTTTCTGTGATTTCAGGTATTTTCTGGCTGAAATTGAGGGACCTGAGCAAAAATCTGATTCAGAGGCTGAAAAAGGACTGCAGATGCTGTTGGATTCTGACCTCCCTACACTCGAAATGGATTTTCTGGAGCTACAGAAACCCAATTGGTGCGCTCTCAATTGCGTTGGAAAGTAGACATCCAAGGCTTTCCAGCAATATTTAATAGTCCATAGTTTGCCCGAGTTTTGATAACACAAATTGGCGTTCAAACGCCAACTTCCTGCCCTATTCTGAAGTTAAATGCCAGAAACAGGTTACAAAGCAGAGTTAAACACCACAAACAAGCTGCAACCTAGCGTTTAACTCCAAGAGAAGTCTCTACACGTGTAAAGCTCAATGCTCAGCCCAAGCACACACCAAGTGGGCCCCGGAAGTGGATTTCTGCATCATTTACTTATTTTCTGTAACCCTAGCTACTAGTTTAGTATAAAAACTACTTTTAGTGATTTATTTCACATCTTTAGATCATTTTTGAGACTATCATTGTATCACTTTTGATCTCTTGATCACGTTTAGGGGGCTGGCCATTCGGCCATGCCTGGACCATTATCACATATGTATTTTCAACGATGGAGTTTCTACATCCCATAGATTAAGGTGTGGAGCTCTGCTGTTCCTCATGATTCAATGTGAAGTACTATTATTTTTCTATTCAATTCAAGCTTATTCTTATTCCAAGATATTCAATCGCACTTCAACCTGATGAATGTGATGATCCGTGACACTCATCATCATTCTCACCTATGAACGCGTGCCTGACAACCACTTCCGTTCTATCTGCAATAACTTGAGCGTCTATCTCTTAGCCTCCATTCCGAAATATCAGAGTCTTCGTGGTATAAGCTAGAATCAATTGGCGGTCATTCCTGAGATCCGGGAAGTCTAAACCTTGTCTGTAGTATTTCAAGTAGGATCTGGGAAGGGATGACTATGACGAGCTTCAAACTCGCGAGTGTTGCGCATAGTGACAGACGCAAAAGGATCAATGGATCCTATTCCAACATGATCGAGAACCGACAAATGATTAGCCGTGCGGTGACAGCGCACTTGGACCATTTTCACTGAGAGGACGTACAGTAGCCATTGACAATGGTGATCCCCCAACATACAGCTTGCCATAGAAAGGAGTATGAATGATTGAATGAAGACAGTAGGAAAGCAGATATTCAGAAGCAATAAGCATCTCCATACGCTTATCTGAAATCCCACCAATGAATTACATAAGTATTTCTATCTTATTTTATATTTTATTTATATTTTAATTATCAAAACCTCATAACCATTTGAATCTGCCTGACTGAGATTTACAAGATGACCATAGCTTGCTTCAAGCCGACAATCTCCGTGGGATCGACCCTTACTCACATAAGGTTTATTACTTGGACGACACAGTGCACTTGCTAGTTAGTTGTGAAAAAAGAGTTGATATTACATTCGTGCGTACCAAGCTTTTAGCGCCGTTTTAGAGATCACAATTTCATGCACCAAGTTTTTGGCGTCGTTGTCGGGGATTGTTCGAGTTTGGATAACTGATGGTTCATCTTGTTGCTCAGATTAGGTAATTTTATTTTAATTTTAGGTTTTTGTTTTTCATTCTTTTATTTTCAAAAAAAATTTTCAAAAAAATTTTTAAAAAATAAATTATTCTATGTTCTTCAGAATTTTTAAGAATGAATTCTAGAGTTTCATGAGATATGTTGAATCCTGGCTGGCTGTTAAGCCATGTTTAATCTTTTGGACCAAGGTTTCAACTATCCTTAGAAGAGCTTCTTTGTCTTTCTCAGCAATTTAGCTGTTGTATGTAATGATATGCTAAAGCTTGGCTGGCCATTAGCCATGTCTAGTGTTTTGGACCGGAGCTTTCACTGAAAGCTTGGCTGGCTAGTAAGCCATGTCTTATTCCTAGACCGAAGCTTTAGACTAACATTGCATGATTCCTGGAATTCTTATTAAAAATTTTGAAATCCTTATTTTTCTTTTTCAAAATAATTTTCAAAAAATCCAAAAAATTTAATAAAATCATAAAAACCAAAAAAATTTTGTGTTTCTTGTTTGAGTCTAGTGTCACGTTTTAAGTTTGGTGTCAATTGCATGTTTGTAATTTTTTTCTTAATTTTCGAAAATTCATCATATGTTCTTCATGATCTTCAAGTTGTTCTTGATGATTTCCCATATTTGATCTTTGAATTTTCTTATTTTGTGTCTTTTCTTGTTTTTCACATGCATTTTCAATTTGTTAGTGTCTAATGTTTAAAAATTTCTAAGTTTGGTGTCTTGCATGTTTTTCTTTTCTTAAAAATTTTCAAAAATAAGTTCTTGGTGTTCATCTTGACATTCAAAGTGTTCTTGCATGCGTCATGTGTTTTGATCTTGAATTTTCATGTTTTGCATCATTTTTATATTTTTCTCTCTCATCATTAAAAATTCAAAAATAAAAAAAAAATATATTTCCCTTATTCTTCTCATAAATTTCAAAAATTTGGATTGACTTAGTCAAAAATTTTTAAAAATCTAGTTGTTCCTTATGAGTCAAATCAAATTTTCAATTTAAAAATTCTATCTTTTTCAAATCTTTTTCAAAAATCAAATCTTTTTTACTTTTTTCATATTTTTCGAAAATTTTTAAAATTTATTTTCAAAATCTTTTTCTTATTTTATCTCATATTTTCGAATTCTTTGCAAGCATTTAATATTTTGATTCAAAAAATTTCAAGTTGTTACGTGTCTATTAAGAAAAGCTTCAATCTTTAAATTTTAGAATCATATCTTTTTGTTTCTTGTTAGTCAAGTAATCAACTTTAATTTCAAAATCAAATCTTTTTAAATTTCTTTTTCAAATCTTTTTCAAAATGAATTTCAATCATATCTTTTTCAAAACTTAATTTCAAAATCTTTTCTAACTTCTTATCTTTTCAAAATTGATTTTCAAAATCTTTTTCAATTAACCACTTAAATTTTTGTTTGACTTTAAAATGTTTTCTATTTCAATCATATCTTTTTCAAAACCACCTAACTACTTTTCTTTCTCTAACTTTCGAAAAACCCTTACCACTTTTTCAAAATTCCTTTCAAATTAACTAATTATTTTAAATTTTAATTTAATTTAATTTTATTTCTCTTTTTAAATTTCGAATTATAACTAATATTTAAAATAAAAGCAAAAATATTTTTATTTTATTTTATTTAAATTTTGAATTCTTCCCCCTCTTATCTCTTTCTATTTATTTATTTATCTACTAACACTTCTCTTCTACTCATAATTCGAACCCCTTCTTCTTATCTGTGTTCGAATTTTTCTCTTCTCCTTCTTCTATTCTTCTCTTCTTCTACTCATACAAAGGAATCTCTATACTGTGACATAGAGGATTCCTCTTCTTTTCTGTTCTCTTTTTTTTCATATGAGCAGGAACAGGGATAAAGACATTCTTATTAAAGCTGATCCTGAACCTGAAAGGACTCTTAAGAGGAAACTAAGAGAAGCTAAAGCACAACCCTCTGGAGAGGACCTGACATAAATTTTCGGAAAAGAAGGAGACATGGCCAAACCCAATAACAATGGTGGAGATGCAAGGAAGTTGCTTGGTGACTTTATTGCACCCTTTTCTGACTTCTATGGAAGAAGCATCTCAATTCCTACCATTGGAACAAACAACTTTGAGCTTAAGCTTCAATTAGTTTCTCTAATGCAACAGAATTGCAAGTTTCATGGACTTCCATTGGAAGATCCTCATCAGTTTTTAGCTGAATTCTTGCAAATCTGTGACACTGTCAAGACCAATGGAGTTGATCCCGAGATCTACAGGCTTATACTTTTCCCTTTTGCTGTAAGAGACAGAGCTAGAACATGGTTGGATTCACAACCTAAGGAAAGTCTGAACTCTTGGAAAAAGTTGGTCAGTGCTTTCCTGGCCAAATTTTTTCCACCTCAAAAGATGAGCAAGCTTAGAGTGAAAATCCAAACCTTCAGACAAAAGGAAGGTGAGTCCCTCTATGAAGATTGGAAAAGATATAAGCAATTGATCAAAAGGTGTCCTACTGACATGCTTGTAGATTGGAGCATCATATGTATATTCTATGATGGTCTGTCTGAGTTGTAAAAAATATCATTGGACCATTCTGTAGGAGGATCTCTTTATCTGAAAACCCCTGTAGAAGCTCAGGAACTCATTGAAATGGTTGCAAATAACCAGTTCATGTACACCTCTGAGAGGAGTCCTGTGAACAATCGGATGCCTCAGAAGAAGGGAGTCCTTGAACTTGATACTCTGAATGCCATATTAGCTCAGAACAAAATATTGACTCAACAAGTCAATATGATTTCTCAGAGTCTGAATGGATTGCAAGCTGCATCCAATAGTACTAAAGAAGCATCTTCTGAAGAAGAAGCTTATGATCCTGAGAACCCTGCAATGGCAGAGGTGAATTACATGGGAGAACCCTATGGAAACACCTATAATCCTTCTTGGAGAAATCATCCAAATTTCTTATGGAAGGACCAACAGAAGCCTCAACAAGGCTTCAACAATAATGGTGGAAGAAATAGGTTTAGCAATAGCAAGCCTTTTCCATCGTCTTCTCAGCAATAGACAGAGAATTCTTAACAGAGCCATTCTGGCCTGGCAACCATAGTCTCTGATCTATCTAAGATAGCACTAAGTTTCATGAATGAAACAAGGTCTTCCATTAGAAATTTGGAGGCACAGGTGGGTTAGCTGAGTAAAAAGATTATTGAAACTCCTCCCAGTACTCTCCCAAGCATAACCATGACCAAACATGGCCGAACCTGGAGAGAGTGAGGAGGACGTGAGTCCCAGTGAGAAAAGCCTCATGGGATGTCCTCTGGATAGAAAGGAGTTTCCCTTTGAGGAACCAAAAGAATCTGAGGCTCATACAGAGACCATAGAGATTCCATTAAACTTTCTTCTGCCATTCATGAGCTCTGATGAATATTCTTCCTCTGAAGAGGATGAAGACATCACTGAAGAGCAAGTTGCCAAGTATCTAGGAGCAATCATGAAGCTGAATGCCAAGTTGTTTGGTAATGAGACTTGGGAGGATGAACCCCCCTTGTTCACAAATAAACTGAGTGCATTAATGAGGCAGACATTACCTCAGAAGAAACCGGATCTCGGAAAATTCTTCATACCTTGTACCATAGACACCATGACCTTTGAAAAGGCTCTGTGTGACCTGGGATCAGGGATAAACCTCATGCCACTCTCTGTAATGGAGAAACTCAGAATCTTTGAGGTACAAGCTGCAAGAATCTCACTAGAGATGGTAGACAAATCAATGAAACAGGCTTATGGACTAGTAGAGGACGTGCTAGTGAAGGTTAAAGGCCTTTACATCCCTACTGATTTCATAATCCTAGACAATGGGAAGGATGAGGATGAATCCATCATCCTTGGCAGACCCTTCCTAGCCACAGCAAAAGCTGTAATTGACGTTGACAGAGGAGAGTTGGTCCTTAAGTTGAATGAGGACTACCTTGTATTCAAGACTCAATGTTCTCCTTTTGTGACCATGGAGAGGAAGCATGAAAAGCTTCTCTTAATACAGAGTTAAACAAAGCGCCCACATTTAAACTCTAAGTTTGGTGTTGAGAGGCCCCAACCCTGCCCTGATTATCTGTGAGGCTCCATGAGAGCTCACTGTCAAGCTATTGACATTAAAGAAGCGCTTATTAGGAGGCAACCCAATGTTATTTAGTTATATCTATTTATTTTCTATTGTTATTTTATGTTTTTTTTAGGTTGATGATCATGTGAAGTCACAAAAACAACTAAAAAAATCAAAAAACAGAATGAAAAACAGCATTAAAAATAGCTCACCCTGGAGGAAGAGCTTACTGGTGTTTAAACGCCATTAAGAAACATCAGACTGGCGTTTAACGCCAGAAAGAAGCATCAAGCTAGCATTAAACGCCAGAAACAAGCTATAGTCTGGTGTTTAACGCCAGAAACAAGCATCAACTTGGCGTTAAACGCCAAGAAAGGGAGAAAAGCTGGCATTTAACGCCAGAAACAAGCAGTAATCTGGCGTTAAACGCCAGGATTGCACTCTAAGGGCGTTTACACGCCTAAATGGAGCAGGGATGATAAGTCCTTGACCCCTCAAGATCTGTGGACCCTACAGGATCCCCACCAACCTCAACTCACTATCTCTCTCTCTCCCACCTTTTCATAAAACTCTTCCCCAAATACCCTTCCCCAATCACATCCCTCCACTCTTCCCCAAAAACCCCACCTACCTCCAAATTCAAAATTCTTTCCCTCCCAAACCCAACCATAATACACAAAACCTAACCCTTCCCCCACCCTTATATAAACCCCTCACCACTCCTTCATTTTCACACATCACAAACACCTTATACCCCCCTTGGCCGAATTCACCCTCTCTCTCCATCTCCTCCATTTTCTTCTTCTTCTGCTACTTTCTTTCTTCTTTTGCTCAAGGACGAGCAAACCTTTTAAGTTTGGTCTGGTAAAAGCATTGCTTTTTATTTTTTCATAACCATTAATGGCACCTAAGGCCAGAGAAACCTCAAGAAAGAGGAAAGGGAAGGCAATTGCTTCCACCTCTGAGTCATGAGAGATGGAAAGATTCATCTCAAAGGTCCATCAAGACCACTCCTATGAAGTTGTGGCCAAGAAGAAGGTGATCCCTGAGGTCCCTTTCAAGCTCAAAAGGAGTGAGTATCCGGAGATCCGACATGAGATTAGAAGAAGAGGATGGGAAGTTCTCTCAAATCCTATTCAACAAGTCAGAATCTTAATGGTTCAAGAGTTCTATGCAAATGCATGGATCACTAAGAACCATGATCAAAGTATGAACCCGAATCCAAAGAATTGGCTTACAATGGTTCGGGGGAAATACTTAGATTTCAGTCCGGAAAATTTAAGGTTGGCGTTCAACTTGCCAATGATGCAAGAAAACGCACGCCCCTACACTAGAAGGGTCAACTTTGATAAAAGGTTGGACCAAATCCTCATGGACATATGTGAGGAAGGAGCTCAATGGAAAATTGACTCAAGAGGCAAGCCGATTCAATTGAGAAGGCATGACCTTAAGCCTATAGCTAGAGGATGATTGGAGTTCATCCAACGCTCTATCATTCCTACTAGCAACCGATTCGAAGTAACTGTGGATCGAGCCATCATGATCGATAGTATCATGATTGGGGAGTAGCAGTTCATGAGATTATACCTCAAGAACTCTACAAGGTGGCTGACAAGTCCTCCACTTTGGCAAGGTTAGCCTTTCCTCACCTCATTTGTCACCTCTGCAATTTGGCTGGAATTGTCATAGAGGGAGACATCCTCATTGAAGAGGACAAGCCCATCACTAAAAAGAGGATGGAACAAACAAGAGATCCCACTCATGGACCTCAACAAGAGCATGAGGAAGCTCCTCATCATGAAATCCCTGAGATGCCTCAAGGGATTCACTTTCCTCCACAAAACTATTGGGAGCAAATTAACACCTCCCTAGGAGAATTAAGTTCCAACATGGGATAACTAAGGGTAGAGCACCAAGAGCATTCCATCCTCCTCCATGAAATTAGAGAAGATCAAAGAGTTATGAGGGAGAAGCAACAAAGGCAAGGAGGAGACATAGAGGAGCTCAAGAGCACCATTGGTTCTTCAAGAGGAAGAAGACGCCACCCTCACTAAGGTGGACCCGTTCCTTGATCTCCTTGTTCTTATTTTTCTGTTTTTTGAAAATTATGCTTTATGCTTATTTATGTTTGTGTCTTTATTACATGATCACTAGTGTCTAAGTGTCTATGTCTTAAGGCTATGAATGTCCTATGAATCCATCAACTTTCTCAAATGAAAAATGTTTTAATTACAAAAGAACAAGAAGTACATGAATTTCGAATTCATCCTTGAAATTAGTTTAATTATTTTAATGTGGTGACAATACTTTTTGTTTTCTGAATGAATGCTTGAACAGTGCATATTTTTGAATTTGTTATTTATGAATGTTAAAATTGTTGGCTCTTGAAAGAATGATGAAAAAGGAGAAATGTTATTTGATAATCTGAAAAATCATAAAATTGATTCTTGAAGCAAGAAAAAGCAGTGAAAAAGCAAAAGCCTGTGAAAAAAAAAATGGCGAAAATAAAAGAAAAAGAAAGAAAAAGAAAAAGCAAGCAGAAAAAGCCAAGAGCTCTTTAAACCAAAAGGCAAGAGCAAAAAGCCAGTAACCCTTTAAACTAAAAGGCAAGGGTAAAAAGGATCCAAGGCTTTGTGCATTAATGGATAGGAGGGCCCAAAGGAATAAAATCCTGGCCTAAGCGGCTAAACAAAGCTGTCCCTAACCATGTGCTTGTGGCGTGAAGGTGTCAAGTGAAAAGCTTGAGACTGAGCAGTTAAAGTTGTGATCCAAAGCAAAAAGAGTGTGCTTAAGAACCCTGGACACCTCTAATTGGGGACTCTAGCAAAGCTGAGTCACAATCTGAAAAGGTTGACCCAGTTATGTGTCCGTGTTATTTATGTATCCGGTGGTAATACTCGAAAACAAAGTTCTTAGGGCCACAGCCAAGACTCATAAAGTAGCTGTGTTCAAGAATCAACATACTGAACTAGGAGAATCAATAACACTATCTAAATTCTGAGTTCCTATAGATGCCAATCATTCTGAACTTCAAAGGATAAAGTGAGATGCCAAAATAGTTCAGAGGCAAAAAGCTACTAGTCCCGCTCATCTAATTGGAGCTAAGTTTCATTGATATTTTAGAATTTATAGTATATTCTCATCTTTATATCCTATTTGATTTTCAGTTGCTTGGGGACAAGCAACAATTTAAGTTTGGTGTTGTGATGAGCGGATAATTTATACGCTTTTTGGCATTGTTTTTAGGTAGTTTTTAGTATAATTTAATTAGTTTTTACTATGTTTTTATTAGTTTTTATTCAAAATTCACATTTCTGGACTTTACTATGAGTTTGTGTGTTTTTCTATGATTTCAGGTATTTTCTGTCTGAAATTGAGGGACCTAAGCAAAAATCTGATTCAGAGGCTGAAAAGGACTACAGATGCTGTTAGATTCTGACCTCCCTGCACTCGAAATAGATTTTCCAGAGCTACAGAAACCCAATTGGCGCGCTCTTAATTGCGTTGGAAAGTAGACATCCAGGGCTTTCCAAAAATATATAATAGTCCATACTTTTCCTGAGTTTTGATGACGCAAACTGGTGTTCAAACGCCAACTTCCTGCCCTATTCTGAAGTTAAACGCCAGAAACAAGTTGCAAAGCAGAGTTAAACGCCACAAACAGGCTGCAACCTGGCATTTAACTCTAAGAGAAGTCTCTACACGTGTAAAGCTCAATGCTCAGCCCAAGCACACACCAAGTGGGCCCCGGAAGTGGATTTCTGCATCATTTACTTATTTTCTGTAACCCTAGCTACTAGTTTAGTATAAAAGCTACTTTAGATCATTTTTGAGACTATCATTGTATCACTTTTGATCTCTTGATCATGTTTAGGGGGCTGGCCATTCGGCCATGCCTGGACCATTGTCACTTATGTATTTTCAATGGTGGATTTTCTACACCCCATAGATTAAGGTGTGGAGCTCAGCTGTTCCTCATGAATTAATGCGAAGTACTACTGTTTTTCTATTCAATTCAAGCTTATTCTTATTCCAAGATATTCACTCGCACTTCAACCTGATGAATGTGATGATCCGTGACACTCATCATCATTCTCACCTATGAATGCGTGCCTAACAACCACTTCCGTTCTATCTGCAATAGCTTGAGCGTGTATCTCTTAGCCTCCATTTTGAAAGATCGGAGTCTTCATGGTATAAGCTAGAATCAATTGGCGGTCATTCCTGAGATCCGGAAAGTCTAAACCTTATCTGTGGTATTCCGAGTAGGATCTGGGAAGGGATGACTGTGACGAGCTTCAAACTCGTGAGTGTTGGGCGTAGTGACAGACGCAAAAGGATCAATGGATCCTATTCCAACATGATTGAGAACAGACAGATGATTAGCCGTGTGGTGACAGTGCACTTGGACCATTTTCACTGAGAGGACGGACATAGTCATTGACAACGGTGATCCCCCAACATACAGCTTGCCATAGAAAGGAGTATGAATGATTGAATGAAGACAGTAGGAAAGCAGAGATTCAAAAGCAATAAGCATCTCCATACGCTTATCTGAAATCCCACCAATGAATTACATAAGTATTTCTATCTTATTTTATATTTTATTTATATTTTAATTATCAAAACCTCATAACCATTTGAATCTGCCTGACTGAGATTCACAAGATGACCATAGCCTGCTTCAAGCCGACAATCTCCGTGGGATCGACCCTTACTCACATAAGGTTTATCACTCAGATAGGCAGGAAGTGAGTAGACTTGGTTAAGCGATCCACGATCACCCAAACAGCATCAAATCCTGACCTAGTCCTCGGCAAACCGGTCACAAAATCCATTGTAATTCCTTCCCATTTCCACTGAGGAATCTCAAGTGGTTGTAAAATTCCTGACGGTCTCTGGTGTTTTATCTTCACCTCCTGACACGTCAGACACTTAGACACAAGTGTGGCTACATCATTCTTCATTCCAGGCCACCAGAACATCTACTTTAAATCATGATACATCTTCGTACTTCCTGGATGAATGGAGTATCCACTGCTATGAGCTTCTGACAACAACTAAACTTCCAACATCCGGCACACAAATCCTCCCCTTATACCTCCATAACCCTTCATTGTCCTTATTAAACTCTCCATGCCTCTCCTTACCAATCGGTTGGAACAATCTCTGAAGTTCTTGTTCATGCTACTGAGCCCTCTGAATTTCTAACTTAAAAGTACTGGAAATTTGCAACTGATTCAAGCAAGCTATTCCGACAACTTCACCAATATCCAACTTGAGGTCTAAAAACTTATCCACTAACTCCTCCTCTTTGATCCTCATCCAAGCGATTGTCAAGGACTTTTGGCTCAAGGCATTTGCTACAAAGTTCACCTTTTCGGGATGATAACTTAGTTCAGAATTATAATCTTTTCGCAGCTCCATCCACCTCCTTTGACGCATATTGAGATCTTTCTGATCAAAGATGTACTTAAGACTCTTGTGATCAGAAAAGTCTCTAAACCTCACACCGTACAAGTAGTGCCTCCAAATTTTCAATGCAAACACAATCGCCACCAATTCTAAGTCATGAGTTGGGTAATTCACCTCATGTGGTCTCAGCTGACGCGATGTGTAAGCCACTACATTCCAGTGTTGCATCAACACGCAACCCAAACCCTTCAATGAAGCATCACAGTATACTTCAAATGGCTCGTGCAGTTCCGACAAAACCAAAACAGGCACTGAAGTTAATTTTTCCTTCAAAGTTTGAAAGCTCTCCTCACATTCTGACGACCACACAAACGGTGTCTCTTTCCGTGTTAACTTAGTCATCGGTAGTGCAATTTCTGAAAACCTGTGAATGAACCTTCTGTAATACCCGACTAACACCAAGAAACTCCTAAGCTCAATCACTGACATCGGTCTTTCCCATTCCATTACCGCTTCAACTTTCGAAGGATCCACTGATATTCTGCCCTTACTCACTACGTGGTCTAAGAACTTCACCTCCTTCTTTCAAAATTTACATTTAGACAACTTAGCATATAATTTCCTCTCATTCAAAGCTTGTAGCACGATCCTTAGATGTTTTTCATGCTCCTTCGTCGTCTGTGAGTAAACTAAAATGTCGTCTATGAATATTACCATGAATTTGTACAAAAAGGGACAAAATACTCTGTTCATAATCCATGAACATAACAGGTGCATTCATCAACCCAAAGGACATCACTGCAAACTCGTAGTCTCCATAGCGCATCCTAAACGCAGTTTTCAGAATATCATCCTCCTTCACCCTAATCTGATGGTAATCGGATCTTAAACCAATTTTTGAAAATACTCCAGCTCTTTGCAACTGATCCATTAAGGCATCTATCCTCAGCAACAGATACTTGTTCTTTATAGTCACTTTGTTCAACTATCGATAATCTACACAGAGTCGCATTTCTCCATTTTTCTTCTTTATCAACAAAACTGGCACTCTCCACGGAGATACACTTGGTCCAATGAACCTCTTGTTCAGAAGCTCTTCCAACTGAGTCTTTAAGTTGGCCAGCTCTATCAGAGCCATTTGGTACAGCGCAATTGACACTGGTCTGGCTCTCGGTACCAAGTCAATAGCAAATTCAATCTTCCTTTGAGGTGGAAAATCGGGAATATCTTCAAGAAATACTTCAGAAAAGTCTCTAACTACCAGAATTTGATCTAACTTCTGTTTATCACCTAACGCATTCGCAGCCAAGAGTATATAACCCTGAAACTCTTCTACACTACAATTCACCAACACAGAGTTCATGTAATAACCCTCAGCTATCACTGCTCCTCCTTCTCCTTTTGGCATAAACCGAATTGATTGCTCAAAGCAATCCAACAATACTTGGTTCTTTGACAACCAATTAAATCCCAAAATCATCTCCAACCCAACCATTGGTCAACAAATGAAATCATGAACAAAATCCATATCCTCAATCTTAAAAGAAACTTGCCTACATCCTAATCTAGTCACAACTGTCTGATACGAGGTATGCACATGCAAATCGAAAGCTAATTCGGATATTTTCAATCCTAGTTCCTCAACATTATCAAATTCAATAAATGAATGCGAGGCTCCAGTATCATACAATGCAACCAATATTTTCTCACCAAATAAATAGTTACCTCTCATCAAAGGATCCGCCTTAGCAGCATCACTGGCGTTCACAACGAACACTCAGCCTTGTTTATTTCGACCCACATTTCCATTCCTCCCATGAGAGCAATCCTTCGCCATGTGTCCAGGAAATCCACATGTAAAGCATCCACTTATACCCAACTTGCATGAATCATAAGGATGAAAACGCCCGCAACGGTTACAAAATTGAATCCAAAGAAGTCTTACTCTAATTACCTCTTCCTCTCGCTGGGTGGAACTCATCATAGTTGTTTCTCCTAAAGCCCCCTTGTCCTTAAGGGTCTTGAGGTACACGTCCATCCTTTTTGAAAGTTAGACCTCTCAAGTGAAAGTACTTGCCTTGGCCTTTAGTGTTGTTTCCTCCTCGGGTATCTCTCGCCAATGCCACCTTCTTAGCACACTCCTCCATAACCATTGCCTTGTTCATAAGCTTAGAAAATATCGAAATCTCCAAGGAGCCACAGCCATCATGATGTTGTCCCTTAGTCCTCCTTGGTACTTTATACACTACCATCACTCATAGGACTTCGGGGCACCTTGACATACCCTAGAGAACCTACAGAGCTCCTCAAATCGACTTGTGTAATCGGCCACAAACAATGAGCCTTGCTTCAGCTGCATAAGCTCCAACTCCCTTGCTTTCCATACTGATTCAGGAAAGTATTTCTTGTAGAAAGCCGTCTACAATACATCCCAAGGAATGTCGGCATTCTGAAGCTGCAGTAATTGGTATTCCCCTTGCCACCAGTGTTGAGCTGTCTCTTAATAGTTGATACACCGCATACTCCATAAACTGGTTCTTTGGAACATGTTGGGCTTGTAACACATGCTCCATCGCTTGGAACCAATTGTCTGCTTCAGTAGGGTTGGTTGAACCTCTAAAAGTCGGTGGATGAAATTTTAGAAACAAAGCCAAAGTCATCGGAGAACCTCCCAAATTGTTACCGTCTCCTTCTCTGTTCACATTTCCATTTCCATCTCTGTTTCCTGCCAGTTGACCTATCCTTTCCCTGGCTTGCATAGTCACAGCAGCGTTGGCTTGCATAGTATTTGCCAAATTGGTCATCTCTGCCAT
This sequence comes from Arachis hypogaea, assembly GCF_003086295.3. Lineage (NCBI taxonomy): Eukaryota > Viridiplantae > Streptophyta > Magnoliopsida > Fabales > Fabaceae > Arachis > Arachis hypogaea. Next base: position 55,303,699 of record NC_092047.1, read on the forward strand.
GAACTCGGCATGGTGGTTGGACAGTTGATCATTCTCAGTTTCTCTTTGTGTACGAGTACGACCTCATCCGCGAGTAGCCATTAGGGTTCCTGTCTACACCAAACAGTCGATATCAAGGTGATCAGTCTCGATATCAAAAGCCTAGTGCTTTAATTATCCCAAAAAGGCACTCATAAACAAGCATGCTATGCATATATCAAATAGATAACCTAAATAGCATGAAATAAAAAGACCCACAATATGCAATAAAGCACAATCGGTCCATCCCCCAGGCTCACGAGGACGAAACGCTCTGATACCACAAAATGTAACACCCTAATTATCCTAAGCCTTACCTCATGCCATAAAGCAAAGGATAATTAAAGGTCACGACAATTCTAAGGCTTATACAATAATATATATAGAAAGAGATAGTAAATCTAGAAGTCCGATAAAAAAATAAGCTCAAGAACAGAGTTACAAAAGCGCAATCATTCACACGAAGCTAAAAGCAATAAGGCACAAGATGTAGATACAAAATAACAACGCATAAGTAGATATATAAACATAATAGTCATAAGTACTAGCCTTAACCCGCGGAGTTTAGGCCAATTAGTATATACAGAGATACAGAGTTTTGAAAGCTAAAACAGCATATACATCATCACTCTCAAAGTTAGCCTCTAAGGCAAATAAAATACAAAAGTGAGAGTACTAAAAGATAATATCCAAAAGACTCCAAAATATGATAAAGATCCTCTGCCCTGTCACCATCACGCAACTCACCGAGGTGGGTTACGACCTGTGATGAGCGGATAATTTATACGCCATTTGGCATTGTTTTTAGTATGTTTTTAGTAGGATCTAGTTACTTTTAGGGATGTTTTCATTAGTTTTTATGTTAAATTAACATTTCTGGACTTTACTATGAGTTTGTGTGTTTTTCTGTGATTTCAGGTATTTTCTGGCTGAAATTGAGGGACTTGACCAAAAATCAGATTCAGAGGTTGAAGAAGAACTACTGATGCTGTTGGATTCTGACCTCCCTGCACGCAAAGTGAATTTTCTGGAGCTACAGAACTCCAAATGGTGCGCTTCCAATTGCGTTGGAAAGTAGACATCCAGGGCTTTCCAGAATTATATAATAGTCTATACTTTGGCCGAGTTTAAACGACGTAAAAGGGCATTGAACGCCAGTTCTATGCTGCTGTCTGGAGTTAAACGCCAGAAACACGTCACAAACCAGAGTTGAACGCCAGAAATACGTTACAACCTGGCGTTCAACTCCAGAAAGAACCTCTGCACGTGTAACATTCAAGTTCAGCCCAAGCACACACCAAGTGGGCCCCAAAAGTGGATTTATGCATCAATTTCTTACATCTGTAAACCCTAGTAGCTAGTTTATTATAAATAGAACTTTTTACTATTGTATTAGGCATCTTGGGACGTCTGGTTCTTAGATCATGGGGGCTGGCCATTCGGCCATGCCTGGACCTCTCACTTATGTATTTTCAAACGGTAGAGTTTCTACACTCCATAGATTAAGGTGTGGAGCTCTGCTGTTCCTCATGAATTAATGCAAAGTACTACTATTTTTCTATTCAACTCAACTTATTCTGCTTCTAAGATATTCATTCACACTTCAACATGAATGTGATGAACGTGACAATCATCATCATTCCCCCATGAACGTGTGCCTGACAACCACTTCCATTCCACCTTAGATTGGATGATTATCTCTTGGATCTCTTAATCAGAATCTTCGTGGTATAAGCTAGATTGATGGCGGCATTCATGAGAATCCAGAAAGTCTAAACCTTGTCTGTGGTATTTCGAGTAGGATTCTGAGATTGAATGACTGTGACGAACTTCAAACTCGCGAGTGCTGGGCGTAGTGACAGACGCAAAAGGAGGGTAAATCCTATTCCAGTATGATCGAGAACCTCAGATGATTAGCCGTGCTGTGACAGAGCATTTGGACCATTTTCACAAGAGTATAGGATGCAGCCATTGACCGCGGTGATGCCTCCAGACGATTATCCATGGAGTGACAGGGCATCGGACCATTTTCCAGAGAGGATGAAAAGTAGCCATTGACAATGGTGATGTCCTTACATAAAGCCAGCCATAGAAAGGAGTAGGAATGATTGGATGAAGACAGTAGGAAAGCAGAAGTCCAGAGGGACGAAAGCATCTCTATACCTTCATCTGAAATTCTCACCAGTGATATACATAAGTATTTCTATCTTTATTTTCTGTTTAATTAGTATTAATTTCGAAAACTCCATAATCAATTATTATCCACCTAACTTAGATTTACAAGATGACCATAGCTTGCTTCATACCAACAATCTCCGTGGGATCGACCCTTACTCACATAAGGTTTTATTACTTGGACGACCCAGTGCACTTGCTGGTTAGTTGTATCGAAGTTGTGAATGAAAAACGATTTATTAAGACGTGCGTACAGAGTTTTTGGCGCCGTTGCCTGAGATCACAATTTCGTGCACCAAGTTTTTGGCGCCGTTGCCGGGGATTGTTCGAGTTTGGACAACTGACGGTTCATCGTGTTACTTAGATTAGGTAACTTTCTTTTCGTTTTCTTTTCACAAAAAAATTTGTTTTAAAAAAATCTTTCAAAAAATTCTCATCTATTTTCAAAAATTATTCTAAAATTTTTTAAGAATGAATTCTAGTGTTTCATGAAGCATGTTGAAGCCTGACTGGCTGTAAAGCCATGTCTAAATTTATTTGGACTGGGGCTTCCAACCCAACATTATCAAGATCAAGCTAGTTGTTGCTAATCCACCTGCTACTGTTCCAGATCCAGCTGATTTACATGCTAAAGCTTGACTGGCTATTAAGCCATGTCTAACCCTCAGATTGGAGCTTTAGACTAAAGAGCACAAGATTCCTGGAATTCATATTAAAAATTTTGGAATCCTTATTTTTTCTTTTTCATATAATTTTCGAAAAATCCAAAAAAAAAATTTAGAAAATCATAAAAATCAAAAAAAATATTTTGTGTTTCTTGTTTGAGTCTTGAGTCAGATTTTAAGTTTGGTGTCAATTGCATGTTCATCTTGCATTTTTTGAAAAAAATCATGCATTCATAGTGTTCTTCATGATCTTCAAGTTGTTCTTGGTAAGTCTTCTTGTTTGATCTTGATGTTTTCTTGTTTTGCATCTTTTCTTGTTTTTCATGTGCATTTTTGCATTCATAGTGTTTGAACATGAAAGATTTCTAAGTTTGGTGTCTTGCATGTTTTCTTTTCTTGAAAAATTTTCAAAAATAAGTTTTGATGTTCATCTTGATCTTCAAAGTGTTCTTGGTGTTCATCTTGACATTCATAGCATTCTTGCATGCATTCATTGTTTTGATCCAAAATTTTCATGCATTGAGTCTTTTTCATGTTTTTCTCTTTCATCATTAAAAATTTAAAAATCAAAAAAATATCTTTCCTTTTTTCTCTCATAAATTTCGAAAATTTGGATTGACTTTTTCAAAAATTTTTAAAATTCAATTGTTTCTTATGAGTCAAATCAAATTTTCAATTTAAAAATCTTATCTTTTTCCAAATCTTTTTCAAAAATCATATCTTTTTCATTTTTCTTATTTAATTTCGAAAATTTCAAAAATATTTTTCAAAAATATTTTTTTTTAATTTTATATCATAATTTTCGAAAATCACATCATCAATTAATGTTTTGATTAAAAAAATTTCAAGTTTGTTACTTGCCTGTTAAGAAAGATTCAAACTTTAAGTTTTAGAATCATATCTTGTGATTTCTTGTGAATCAAGTCATTAATTGTGATTTTAAAAATCAAATCTTTTTCAAAACTAATTTCAATCATATCTTTTCAAAAATATCTTTTTATCTTATCTTTTTCAAAATCATATCTTTTTCAAAAAATTTTGATTTTAAAATATCTTTTTTAACTTCTTATCTTCTTATTTTTTCAAAATTGATTTTCAAAATTTGTTTCAACTAACTAACTAACTTTTTGTTTGTTTCTTATCTTTTTCAAAACTACCTAACTAACCCTCTCTCTCTAATTTTCGAAAATATCTCCCTCTTTTTCAAAATTTCTTTTTAATTAACTAATTATTTTAATATTTGATTTTAATTTTATTCCTAATTTTCGAAAATTAATAACCTTTTTCAAAAACTATTTTCGAAAATCACTAACCATTTTTCAAAAATAATTTTCGAAAATTCTCTTTCTCTCTCATCTCCTTCTATTTATTTATTCATCTACTAACACTTCTCTTCATCTCACAACTCTGCTCTCCTCACCCTTGTGTTTCTTTCCTTACATTACATTCTTTTCTTCTTCTCTTCTACTCACACAGGGACCTCTATACTGTGGTAAAAAGGATCCCTATTATTATTATTTTTCTGTCCTTCTTTTTCATATGAGTAGGAGCAAAGACAAGAACATTCTTGTTGAAGCAGATCCAGAACCTGAAAGGACTCTGAAGAAGAAACTAAGAGAAGCTAAATTACAACAATTCAGCAAGCACCTTTCAGAAATTTTCGAACAGGAAGAGGAGATGGCAGCCAAAAATAATAATAATGCAAGGAGGATGCTTGGTGACTTTACTGCACTTAATTCCAATTTACATGGAATAAGCTTCTCCATTCTTACCATTAGAGCAAACAATTTTGAGCTTAAACCTCAATTAGTTTCTCTGATGCAACAAAACTGCAAGTTTCATGGACTTTCATCTGAAGATCCCTTTCAGTTCTTAACTGAATTCTTGCAGATCTGTGATACTGTTAAGACTAATGGAGTAGATCCTGAAGTCTACAGGCTCATGCTTTTCCCTTTTTGCAATAAGAGACAGAGCTAGAATATGGTTGGACTCTCAACCTAAGGATAGCCTGAACTCTTGGGATAAGCTGGTCAAGGCTTTCTTAGCCAAGTTCTTTCCTCCTCAAAAGCTGAGTAAGCTTAGAGTGGATGTTCAAACCTTCAGACAGAAAGAAGGTGAATCACTCTATGAAGCTTGGGAGAGATACAAGGAACTGACCAAAAAGTGTCCTTCTGACATGCTTTCAGAATGGACCATCCTGGATATATTCTATGATGGTCTGTCTGAATTAGCTAAGATGTCATTGGATACTTCTGCAGGTGGATCCATTCACCTAAAGAAAACGCCTGCAGAAGCTCAAAAACTCATTGACATGGTTGCTAACAACCAGTTCATGTACACTTCTGAGAGGAATCCTGTGAGTAATGGGACGCCTCAGAAGAAGGGAGTTCTTGAAATTGATACTCTGAATGCCATATTGGCCCAGAATAAAATATTGACTCAGCAAGTCAATATGATTTTTTAGAGTCTGAATGGAATGCAAGCTGCATCCAACAGTACTCAAGAGGCATCTTCTGAAGAAGAAGCTTATGATCCTGAGAACCCTGCAATAGCAGAGGTAAATTACATGGGTGAACCATATAGAAACACCTATAACTCCTCATGGAGAAATCACCCAAATCTCTCATGGAAGGATCAACAAAAGCCTCAACAAGGCTTTAATAATGGTGGAAGAAACAGGTTTAGCAATAGCAAGCCTTTTCCATCATCCACTCAGCAACAGACAGAGAACTCTGAACAAAATACTTCTAATTTAGTAAACTTTGTCTCTGATCTATCTAAGGCCACTTTAAGTTTCATGAATGAAACAAGGTCTTCCATTAGAAATTTGGAAGCACAAGTGGGCCAGCTGAGTAAGAAGATCACTGAAACCCCTTCTAGTGCTCTCCCAAGCAATACAGAAGAAAATCCAAAAGGAGAGTGCAAGGCCATTGAATTGACCATCATGGCCGAACCCACAAGAGGGGAAAAGGACGTGAATCCCAAGGAGGAAGACCTCCTGGGACGTCCAGTGATCAACAAGGAGTTTCCCTTTGAGGAACCAAAGGACTCTGAGGCTCATCTAGAGACCATAGAGATTCCATTGAACCTCCTTATGCCCTTTATGAGCTCTGATGAGTATTCTTCTTCTGAAGAGAATGAGGATGTTACTGAAGAGCAAGTTGCCAAGTTCCTTGGTGCAATCATGAAGCTGAATGCCAATTTATTTGGTAATGAGACTTGGGGAGATCAACCTCCCCTGTTCACCAATGAACTAAATGCATTGGATCAACTGAGATTGCCTCAGAAGAAACAGGATCCTGAAAAGTTCCTAATACCTTGTACCATAGGTACCATCACCTTTGAGAAGGCTCTATGTGACCTGGAGTCAGGAATAAACCTCATGCCACTCTCTGTAATGGAGAAATTGGGAATCTTTGAGGTACAAGCTGCTAAAATCTCATTAGAGATGGCAGACAATTCCAGAAAATAGGCTTATGGACAAGTAGAGGACATGTTAGTAAAGGTTGAAGGCCTTTACATCCCTGCTGATTTCATAATCCTAGATACTGGGAAGGATGAGGATGAATCCATCATCCTTGGAAGACCCTTCCTAGCCACAGCAAGAACTGTGATTGATGTTGACAGAGGCGAACTAGTCCTTCAATTGAATGAGGACTCCCTTGTGTTTAAAACTCAAGGTCATCCTTCTGTAAACATGGAAAAGAGGCACAGTAAGCTTCTCTCAAAATAGAGTCAACCAGAGCCCCCACAGTCAAACTCTAAGTTTGGTGTTGGGAGGCCACAACCAAACTCTAAGTTTGGTGTTGGGGAGTCTCAACAATGCTCTGAACATCTGTGAGGCTCCATGAGAGCCCACTGTCAAGCTATTGACATTAAAGAAGCGCTTGTTGGGAGGCAACCCAATTTTTATTTAATTATATTTTTATTAGTTATATGTCTTTATAGGTTCATGATCATGTGGAGTCACAAAATAAATCAAAAAAATTAAGAACAGAATCAAAAACAGCAGAAGAAAAATCACACCCTGGAGGAGTATTTAACTGGCGTTTAAACGCCAGTAAGGAGCATCTGTCTGGCGTTCAACGCCAGAAATGCACACTGAGGAAGAGCTGGCGCTGAACGCCAGAAACAAGCATCTGGCTGGCGTTCAACGCCAGAAATATGCTGCATATGGGCATTGAACGCCCAGAACAAGCATCAATTCGGCGTTTAAACGCCAGAATTGTATGCAAAGGTGTTTTACATGCCTAATAGGTGCAGGGATGTAAATCCTTGACACCTCAGGATCTGTGGACACCACAGGATCATCTCAGGATCTGTGAATCTCACAAGATCCCCACCCACCTCACCCTCTCTCTCTCCATTCATGGTCATCCCTTCTGTTTTCCATTCACCACTCACATCCATACACACATCCCTCCATCTCCTCCATATCTTCTTCTTCTTCTTCTATTCTTTCTTCTTTTGCTCGAGGGCGAGCAACATTCTAAGTTCGGTGTGGTAAAAGCATAAGCTTTTTGTTTTTTCATCACCATTAATGGCACCTAAGACTGGAGAAACCTCTAGAAAAGGGAAAGGGAAGACAAAGGCTTCCACCTCCGAGTCATAGGAGATGGAAAGATTCATCTCAAAGGGTCTATAGCTCAGTGGTAGAACATGTGGCTGCAAATCAAGAGATCCCTGAGATACCTCAGGGGATGCACTTCCCTCCACATAATTATTGGAAACTACTGAGGATAGGAATATCAAAAATCACTAGGGATCAAGCCACAAAGGCAAGGAAGAGACATAGAAGAGCTCAAGGACATCATTGGTTCCTCAAGAAGGAAATGCCACCATCACTAAGGTGGACTCATTCCTTGTTCTTAAATTCTCTGTTTTTCGTTTTCTTTATGTTAAGTGCTTATCTATGTTTGTGTCTTCATTACATGATCATTAGTATTTAGTAACTTTGTCTTAAAGTTATGAATGTCCTATGAATCCATCACCTCTCTTAAATAAAAAAATGTTTTAATTCAAAAGAACAAGAAGTACATGAGTTTCGAATTTATCCTTGAACTTAGTTTAATTATTTTGATGTGGTGACATACTTTTTATTTTCTGAATGAATGCTTGAATAGTGCATATGTCTTTTGAAGTTGGTGTTTTAGAATGTTAAATATGTTGGCTATTGAAAGAATTATGACAAGGAGACATGTTATTTGATAATCTAAAAAATCATAAAAATGATTCTTGAAGCAAGAAAAAGCAGCAAAAAAACAAAGCTTGCAGAAGAAAAAAAAATGGCGAAAAAAATAGAAAAAAAAAGAGAGAAAAAGCAAGCAGAAAAATCCAAAAGCTCTTAAAACCAAGAGGCAAGAGCAAAAAGCCAATAACCCTTAAAACCAAAAGGAAAGGGTAATAAAAAGGATCACAAGGCTTTGAGCATCAGTGGATAGGAGGGCCTAAAGGAATAAAATCCCGGCCTAAGCGGCTAAACCAAGCTGTCCCTAACCATGTGCTTGTGGCGTGAAGGTGTCAAGTGAAAACTTGAGACTGAGCGGTTAAAGTCAAGGTCCAAAGCAAAAGAAGAGTGTGCTTAAGAACCCTGGACACCTCTAATTGGGGACTTTAGCAAAGCTGAGTCACAATCTGAAAAGGTTCATCCAGTTATGTGTTTGTGGCATTTATGTATCCGGTGGTAATACTGGAAAACAAAGTGCTTAGGGCCACGGCCAAGACTCATAAAGTAGCTGGGTTTAAGAATCAACATACTGAACTAGGAGAATCAATAACACTATCTAAACTCTGAGTTCCTATAGATGCCAATCATTCTGAACCTCAATGGATAAAGTGAGATGCCAAAACTATTCAAGAGGCAAAAAGCTACAAGTCCCGCTCATCTGATTGGAGCTATGTTTCATTGATAGTTTGGAATTTATAGTATATTCTCTTCTTTTCCTCCTATTTGATTTTCAGTTGCTTGGGGACAAGCAACAATTTAAGTTTGGTGTTGTTTTTAGTAGGATCTAGTAGGATCTAGTTACTTTTAGGGATGTTTTCATTAGTTTTTATGTTAAATTCACATTTCTGGACTTTACTATGAGTTTGTGTGTTTTTCTGTGATTTCAGGTATTTTCTGGCTGAAATTGAGGGACTTGAGCAAAAATCAGATTCAGAGGTTGAAGAAGGACTGCTGATGCTGTTGGATTCTGACCTCCCTGCACTCAAAGTGGATTTTCTGGAGCTACAGAACTCAAAATGGTGCGCTTCCAATTGCATTGGAAAGTAGACATCCAGGGATTTCCAGAAATATATAATAGTTCATACTTTGGCCGAGTTTAGATGACGTAAAAGGGTGTTGAACGCCAGTTCTACGCTGTTGTCTGGAGTTAAACGCCAGAAACACGTCACAAACCAGAGTTGAACGCCAGAAACACGTTACAACCTGGCGTTCAACTCCAGATAGAACCTCTGCACGTGTAACATTCAAGCTCAGCCCAAGCACACACCAAGTGGGCCCCGGAAGTGGATTTATGCATCAATTACTTACTTCTGTAAACCCTAGTAGCTAGTTTATTATAAATAGAACTTTTTACTATTGTATTAGGCATCTTGGGACATCTGGTTCTTAGATTATGGGGGCTGGCCATTCGGCCATGCCTGGACCTCTCACTTATGTATTTTCAAACAGTAGAGTTTCTACACTCCATAGATTAAGGTGTGGAGCTCTACTGTTCCTCATGAATTAATGCAAAGTTCTACTGTTTTTCTATTCAACTCAACTTATTCCGCTTCTAAGATATTCATTCGCACTTCAACATGAATGTGATGAACGTGACAATCATCATCATTCCCCCACGAACGCGTGCCTGATAACCACTTCCGTTCCACCTTAGATTAGATGATTATCTCTTGGATCTCTTAATCAGAATCTTCGTGGTATAAGCTAGATTGATGGCGGCATTCATGAGAATCCGGAAAGTCTAAACCTTGTCTGTGGTATTCCGAGTAGGATTCTGGGATTGAATAACTGTGACAAACTTCAAACTCGCGAGTGCTGGGCGTAGTGACAGACGCAAAAGGAGGGTGAATCCTATTCCAGTATGATCAAGAACCTCAGATGATTAGCCGTGCTGTGACAGAGCATTTGGACCATTTTCACAAGAGGATAGGATGCAGCCATTGACCGCGGTGATGCCTCCAGACGATTAGCCATGCAGTGACAGCGCATCGGACCATTTTCCAGAGAGGATGAAAAGTAGCCATTGACAATGGTGATGTCCTTACGTAAAGCCAGCCATAGAAAGGAGTAGGACTGATTGGATGAAGACAGTAGGAAAGCAGAAGTCCAGAGGGACGAAAGCATCTCTATACCTTCATCTGAAATTCTCACCAGTGATATACATAAGTATTTCTATCTTTATTTTCTGTTTAATTAGTATTAATTTCGAAAACTCCATAATCAATTATTATCCGCCTGACTGAGATTTACAAGATGACCATAGCTTGCTTCATACCAACAATCTCCGTGGGATCGACCCTTACTCACGTAAGGTTTTATTACTTGGACGACCCAGTGCACTTGCTGGTTAGTTGTATCAAAGTTGTGAATGAAAAACGATTTATTAAGACGTGCGTACAGAGTTTTTGGCGCCGTTGCCTGAGATCACAATTTCGTGCACCAACCTGTATCTGAAAAATAACAACAGAATAAGGTATGAGAACTAGAGGTTTTTTAGTATGGTAACAGTGCCAAGTAATGTAAGATATAAGATTCCAGGATACTAGAGGCAATCCTAGATTTTCACATCAATCATAAAATTCAAGCTTATAAAACAGATAAACAAATCCTTAAACAGGTCAACTAACTTATGGGATTTCTAAACTATTAGTTCACTACTGTCCCACAGCCTTCACCAGCCTAACCTCCCTGCGATCCCATCACCACCACCTTCCGAGCCTCCTCAATCCCAGTAGAAAACACAAGTAATAAAAATATAAGTAAAGCAAAAGTATAATCATGTATATCAAGTAATTCAAGACACAATTAAGCATGTTATACAATTAGACAAACAATGCAAGTCGGCAAAGCAAGCAAACATATACAATATGTATATGATGAATGGCTGTCCTATTTGGCTGTGATATCATATTGTCGGTTCAACTGCCAACTCGACACATTCCCATGGGAATGTCGCCTTTAGGTTATGAATATAAGTGGGATCCCCCGACGGATATAGTGTCGGGCACACTCTTGTGATCCGAAAGGATGTGAGCGGGATACTCTGCACATACCTCACATCTCAACGGTGATCCTTCTCCCTCACAACACCGGCAAACTCTCTCTCTCCCTCAAGTGACTTTGACAACGGCACATGGAAAAGGCAGTGGCAAAATCAACGTGATGAAGCAATTTGACGGCTCAGTGGTGGCACGACGGCGGCAATGAGGCCAAGCAGCGCCGACGCGGGCCCCTTCCCTCTCCCCCTCTCTCCTTCCCTTCCCCTTCTTCGGTCATAGCCCTTCTTCTTCTCTTTTCCCTTCCGTTTTGTGTGTATGTGCTTTTGAGTGGAGTGTGTGTGCGAAAAGGGAGTACGGAAAAGGGAGGTTGGCGGCTGGGTTAAGGTTAGGGAGTGAGAGTTAGGGTTTTGTTTGGATTAAAGTAGCGTTTGGGTAAAAATTAGGTATAAGGGTAGTTTGATCATTTTAATAAAATTAGGGGTAATGTGGTAATTTAAAACCAAATTTTTAATCCAACAATAATTTTAAATAAAAACACTATTATTTTTAAATAAATACTCTAATCAAAGAATTAGAGACAATCAAATTAGTTTCTTTTTACTCATAAAATAAAGTTTAAAATCTATATATTCAAATTAAGCCATATAAAATCCGCATTATTTTTCAATTACTAAAGTTTTAAATCAATAATAAGAAAATATCCAGTTAATATAAAAATTTTTGAAAATAATATCTTGAAAAAATAAAAATAAATCATGAATAACTTATTATTTAATTTCCAAAAATCTGGGGTCTTAAATCCTATCCCACTTATAAAAATTTTCGTCCTAAAAAATTAACGTAATACACAAAACATTAGATAGTCTCAACACTTTAGTTTTAAACTTCTTATGAAAAAGCAAAAAGTCTCAGCATATAGATATATACATATAGTTTCAAATTCTTGGATTGTCATATGGCATAAAGATATAAGGGTAGAAGTGTGACTGCAAAGCAGAAGTTACAAAGCAGGCTTGATGCAAAAGATGACATGGTCCAAACATGGGATGGTAAAACAAGACGGCGAATGGTTATAAAATATGCTGGGGTTAAAACAACGTGCTTAACGTCTGCCCACTGATCTCATACCAACTTCAGAGTTTCAAATTCCCAAACTTCAACTTCTAATATTTCCCAAACCCCATGATATGTGTTACCTATTAGTTCTATTTCACCTATGATAATCTAATAGTGCTCTCATATACATAAACCATTAGTGTTAAGTTGGTCAAGCTTAATAGCATGAAGTATGCAATGATAGCCTAACGGCATTAATCAGTAGACCGTCATGTGTATAAAGCACTAACTCTCGTCATCGAGGCAAGACCTACAACATGACAGATGCTCAGAGTATGCAACTGAAGCATAGTCAGTCCATTCCTCAAGCTCTACAGGAAAGACTGCTTTGATACCATAATGTAACACTCTTACTATCAGAAGGTCACGCTTTCGATAGCACCACTCTGATAGAGAGAAGTATTACAGCAACTTCATATACTTAAAAATAAAATAGGATCCTTTGACTCGACACCGTATCGTTGTTTTCTTTAAAAAACACGGAAATACTTTTTCTTGAAAATAAACAAGCATATACATATATATAAAACTTCTTACTCAAGCAACTTACAAATATTATACATATACATGTCATTACAGTCACGACTCATATCCCTCTTACAAGAATATAATAATAAAGGCGAGGAAAATCTATAACATATGTATACAAATAGAAATAGCATATCTAAGAACTTAACAAAAACTTCGCAAGCTTCCTCGTCCATCACTGCTTACTAAGAAATAATTTTAACCAAATCACGGCCTCTGTCCCAAATCAAATCAACTCAGCCTCCGGCTCAAATCAAATTAACTCGGCCTCTCGCCCAATTCAAAATAAATCACCATTAAAACTCAATCCCAAAATAGAATCAATCACATGGACAAACAGTGCAAGGCAAACACTATCAGAGAGCAATTACAGCAAGTACAACAAATAATAATTAGACAAAAATCATCAGATAGGCAAACCAAAATACTTAAGCACTACCCAGACAAAGTAAACAAATGCAATATGATGCATCACTGTCCTATTGGCCATGAGCTCACGTGTCAGTTAAACTATTAGAACCCAACACATCCGGTAGCTAATCCGGACATTGTCTCTAGGTTGTGCATCCCCAGGAGGATCATAAACAAAGGAGAGTGCCTTTCCACCTTCTCCTGGAGGTATTGATGAACTGAATTCCTGCGCGATCTAGAATTTTCTAAAAATAAATCCTCGTTGCAAGTATAGCTTCTAACCCGGCAAGGAATCCCTTTCGTACAAACGTTTGGTTGTCACTTAAGCAAACCCAATAAAATTGATAACCGAGTATTTAAACCTCGGGTCGCCTTCTCAAGGAATTGCAGGGAAGTATGACTTATTATTAGCAATGGAAAAGGTAGAATTTTAGGTTTTTAAAATAAGAAACAAGTAATTTAAATGACAAGAAAAATAAATTAATAATAATAAAATCTTTTGGCAAGGTATAAGGATTTGGAATTTCTATCCTAGTTATCCTTATCAGATGTGATGAGAATTAAGTTTTAATCCCACTTAGTTAACCTTTACTAACGCAAGGGAAAGTCAAGTGGACTAATTAGTTTGATTCTCAGGTCCTAGCCAATTCCTAAGGAAGGACTAGAGTTAGAGCGATCTGGATCAATTAGTAATCTGCCAATTTCAACCACTGCTGAGTTTGACAACTCAAGTATTACCAATTACTTAACCAAAGCCAAAAAAGGAGAAAATATCTAAATTAAATTAAAAGCATCCATGACATAAATAAAATAAAACAATCTTATATCTGAAAATACCTCAAAATATATTAAATAGGATATTCAAATCTAACATAGAAAAGTTCATAAATTAAATTGAGAAAACAAGTAAAAGGAACATTGAACCTGGAACTCAAAAGAAATTGTAAGTTGAAATAATAAGAAATCCTAATTCCTTTAAGAGGAATCCTAATCCTAAATCCTAAGAGAGAGGAGAGAGCATCTCTCTCTCTAAAACTACATCTAAATTATGAAAAGTGAATTATTATGGTTTAGTCCTCATGAATGGATGCATTCCCTCACTTTATAGCCTCTAATGTGTGTTTTTTGGACCGAGAACTGGGTCAATAATAGCCCAGAATTCGCTAGTTATGAAATCAAACACGCTGATTTTCGCCACTGCGATGCGTCCACGTGGATCACGCGTTCGAATCACTTACTGTCAGGGAAAATATGGCAAATTATATATCAAATCGAAGCTCAGGACGTTAGCTTTCCAACGCAATTAAAACCGCATCATTTGAACCTCTGTAGCTCAAGTTACGATCATTTTAGTACGAGAGGGTCAGGCTGACAGCTTTGCAGTTCCTTCAACTTCTTGTATTCCTTCCACTTTTGCATGCTTCCTTTCCATCCTCTAAGTCATTCCTGCCCTGTAATCTCTGAAAACACTTAACACACATATCAAGGCATCGAATGGTAATAAGAGAAGATTAAACATATCAAAATTAAGACCAAAGAAGCATGTTTTCAATTATAGCACAAAATCAGGAAGGAAAACGTAAACTCATGCAAATCATATGAATAAGTGTATGAAAGATTGATAAAATCCACTCAATTGAGCACAAGATAAACCATAAAATAGTGGTTTATCAACCTCCCCACACTTAAACATTAGCATGTCCTCATGCTAAGCTCAAGAGAAGCTATAAAGGAGTGAAGAGGAATGGTAAAATGTATGAAATGCAATCTATGTATATGAATGCAACTATATATGCTAAGATGTTTCTATCTACTTGGTTAAAAGTAAATAAGTTCTCCAAGACAAATATAAATCAAATTCCACTAGTTCAAATCATACAATAAAAGGCAAGTAAACTTGTAAGAAGACAGCTCATGAAAGCAGGAAACATAGAATCAAACATTGAACCTTCACTAATGGTGTATATCACTCTAACTCTCATGTGTCTAGGGTTAATCTCTTTACTCTTCTCTAGTCATGCTTTCTAAACTTTGTTCTTCATCTAACCAATCAACAAATATTTAGTATACCAATGCAAATATCTTGAGGTCTGATAAACCCAAAGAATATTTTGCCGGGGAACTGCAATCGTGTGCCTTATTATTGGTTATTGTAAATACTTTTCTTTTACTTGTTTATTTGTCTTTATTTTCCCCTTTTATTTCCATTAGCTACTATGAATTCTCACCCCTCTCGCTTCGAGTTTGGTTCTAATATTGTTGAAAGGAGTGAAAGTTATAACAGGAACATGCATCAAGGTCAGAGCAATCAAAGATGGATGGAGCCAAGAGGATCTGATCAACCCTTTAGGCAACAACACCCTCCAAGATATCACGGATAAAGACCAATCTACAATGCATACCAAGCCAATAGATATGGTGGACAACCTTGTAGATACCAACAAGTCCCATCCTGTGCTTATAGGCCATCCTCTCAACATAACTTTGAACCACCACACTCACAAGCTTCTTTTCACCATTCACCACCATATAATCCTCATTTACCCCGATTCCAATCCAATTACTCCCAAACACCACCACTTCCCCATGTACCACGTCCAAATCTATCACCCCAAGAATCAGAGGTTCGCCTCAAAGAAACAGTAGATCAACTTCAAACAACCCTTTATCAACTGGAGCAAGCAATAAGTCAATTATCTTCTAGACGTTCGAACATTCAAGGACCTCCCACAACTTCGTGTAGACAATCTAATGATGAGCGTAGCATGAAGGAGATACTAGAAACTCCAGTGGACAGAACAGGGCATGACTTCGTACTGGAACAAGTAGAGGAAGCTGTCATTATACAAGAAGAAGAGTTGGTTGAAGACCTAGGAGACACTGAGCCTCCATGGGAATCCAGAGTTGTGGAAAATTCTGTCAAGGATGTTGCAATTGATGCTAAGGAGGATAGTACACAACCCCCAAGGCAAGTCTTTTATGAGTAACTAGACGGAATACTCCAAGAAGCAAGTTTCCTTGATGATGATAATCTCAAGTCAAGTTTTCCCAGTGATGAACTTGCATCAGCAAGTGAATTCTCTGAGATCGAAGAGTCTTCCCCAAGTGAATACGAAGACGATGTGGAGGTAGATTTCTCTCAACCTCCCGTTTATGACTTAAGTGACGAGGAAGACATAGAAGGCCTTGATCAGGACTTGGATGCAATTGAAGAAGTCTGCAAGGAAGTGAAGAAATTCACCGAAGAGCACAAGGGAGTAGAACTCACAGAACCACTGGAGACACCTATCCCAAGGCCACTACCACCCAATACAAGCTTCAAGTGGATACAATCCTTAACCTTTATCTTTACTTTTCCACTTGAATATGGTTTACTTGAAACAGATGACCAGCTTAGAGCTCTCTGTGGCTTTAAGAGTAAGAGGGAAATGGCTCGTGCTCAGAGCTGGCGCACAAGGTTCAATAAGGTTCCACGCTTCAACTCGAAGTGCACGGATTGGCATCATGGTCAATCAAATGGATCTCGGAAAACGTTTGGTCACCTTGGTGAAAATTTACTTTCTAAATTGCCCGGATGGAAAAATATGGATCAAGACGAAGGCAGATTTAAAAGCAAAGTTTGGGACCCTGGAATCTATTCTGACATTCGTCACCCCGAGAGCCTGAGAATCTGTTTGAAGCTGCTCAGAAGCTTTACATGGCTAGTTTGGGATCCCGGAGGCTGTTGGCATTCCAAACATTGGTGGAGATTTCTAGACGAATTTAAGCGCAAGCCGCCATAACAGGAAGCTCATCCAATGTCCAACTTAAGGACTTTAACTAAAAGTGCTAGGTGGGAGACAACCCGCCATGGTATGGTCGTTTCTTTTTTAGTTTTATTTCGTGTTATTTATTTTTTTTGTTTTCCTTTTCAATTGAACCTGAATATTATTCAATCATATTGTATACTGCATAATTGCATACCTGCATAAAAAAAAAGGGCGTGCGACGTGACCGCATCACTCATGCAATCGCGTCAGTTGAGAAAAACAACCACCCACGCGTCCGCGTCACCCGCGCGGCCACGTGATCTGGAGATCGGCGTAAATATCCAACGTCCAGAAAGTTAGGCTGGAATCGTGCGGCCATTGTGCATTTCGCACAAAACGACCCACACGGTCGCGTCCCTGACACGATCGCATCCCTTGCACAACACCAATCCCACACGACAGCGTGAGCGACGCGATCGCGTCGCATGGATTGCACACCACCCCAAAGAAGACAGAGAGTTGCGCTGAAACGACGCTGGAATCGTGCGTTTAGCACAATTTCTAGCGATGCGGTCGCATGCTTCATGCGACCGCGTCATTCACTCCTTTATCCATTCCATGTGATTGCGTGTCCAACGCGATCGCGTCAACCCTAATCCACCCCATCCACGCGACCGCGTGCCCCACGCGATCGCGTGGATTCAAAATTATTAACTCCCTGTGATGCGAACCCTACCCATCGCGCCCCCCAACCCTTTCTCCTTCCTCTTCCCTGCAGACACCCCCCTTTCTCTCTGCCCTTCCCCACCGTGCCACCCTTCGCCGCCGCACCACTGACGACCACGCAGACAGTACCGTCGCGCTACCCCCTTCTCTCTTTTCCCTCTCTTTCTTCTTTCCCTCTCCTCTTCTTCCCTCCACCACTACTGCCCTCCCCCTCCATCACCACCGCCTCCATCGCGCCGCCCTCAACCGCTGCGCCACCACCCACCACCCACACCCCCTTTCCCTTCCATCCCCTTTAAACCCTAACCCCAATACCCTACCCGAACCCACCCCTGCCTCCGAACAACCACCACAACTGCCACCGCGCCACCCTCAACCGCCGCATCAGCTGCCACCACCACCATTCCCCAGCCACCTCTCTGCCCTACTTTTTTCCCTGCGTCTTCCAGGTTCCGCTGAACGCCACCCTTCTTTCCATTTATCGTTAATTTCCTATTTTTCTGTTTATGTTCATATTTAGGCTAGTTAGGTATGCATGTTGTAGTGGATTCTAGGTTGTTAGGTAGCCTAGGATGTGGTTAGTGGATTTAGGCCTGTTTAATTGTGCTGTTCATGTTTCTTGTTTTCTAATTTTCGTAATTCTGCTGTTGCTGTGATATTAGTATTGTTCATATGCTGTAATTTCTTGTTTCATGCTGCTTTTTACACTGCTTTTCCATGTTCATATTCCCTTTTTGTAATTGCAGCTATATTTTAATTCATATGAGCTATTCTGATTGCTATTTATTTTCCGGAAACATCCAATTTTAGCCGGGATACTGCCCGAATTTCTATAAATTGTTTTGATTTTCATTCTTGTTTTGGTTTTGGCAAACTTGCACTCTACTTTACTCAGCTTTTACCAAACCAATTCATGAATGACAGGGCAAGCTTTCTTATTCTTTTTAATTTCCTGGTTTATAAATTGCATCTTGGTTGATTCAATTCCACTTTTTGCTATTTTCATTTGATTCATCCTTGACTTCCTTGTTTGAATTTGAGTTATCTGTTGCTTTAATTTGTGAATTCTCGTTATTTAGGAAATGCTCATCATGCCACTTACTCTAACCCACTTTTTCCTAATTCACTAATTTTTAACTTCCTAACCTCTTTTTCATTCCTAACCCACTTACCTTTCAAAACATCTCTTCTGGTTTTTCACTATTCTCTCTAACATTCTAACCAAGGCATGACGGAGGTTTTTCCTACTTAACATGAAGCCTTTTACATTTTGGATTGTGAATTTTTATTCTCGGACTTTTAACTCCTATACAATCCTTAATGCACATTTACTTAACTCCTTTTCATTATTCTATTGCTCCTTTGCCATTATATGCTTCTTTCGATTATTTGCCTACCTGCTTTCTTATTTTTATTATATCCTAGTTTTCTATTTTTTAGGATGTCTGACACCCAAAGAAAAGGAAAAGGAAAGGCAACAACTAGCAAACATAAACGCGGAGAAGCCTCCATGTCCATCCTGGACCTCATGCATGATGACTCCTGGTGGGAGAAATACTTTAGCCCGTAGGAGAAGGCTAACCAACTCCTCCCTGCTACTGATCCCATTAAGTTTGCAAACCGATACTGCGAGCTGAAGTATCCGGTGTTTGCAAACTCCAGGAACCTGTACCTGGAGAGGAATCTGAAGATCCTTGAAGAACTCCAATAATACACCTCTGATCAGATCAAACAAAGAGGCTGGTTCTTCCTGGAGAGAAACCTGAGTGAGGTCAATGCATCTTGGGTAAGGGAATTTTACTGCAATTACTTTAAAACTTCCCTAGATGCAGTAAACCTAAGAGGGAAGCAGATTCTGGTCACTAAAGATGCTA
Source organism: Arachis hypogaea (assembly GCF_003086295.3). NCBI lineage: Eukaryota > Viridiplantae > Streptophyta > Magnoliopsida > Fabales > Fabaceae > Arachis > Arachis hypogaea. Next base: position 55,323,187 of record NC_092047.1, read on the forward strand.
TAGAGGATGTTCTGAAGCTTCTGCCTAAATCCGATCAGCCAGATGGGTATCAAAAGGCTGAGGATGACAAGCGCTTCATGAAATTTGACTGGGATGCCGTCAAGGCGAGGATAGCCCTTGACCCGACTGTTCCGTGGGTCATGGGCCAGAACACCACCATGCCTAAGGGAATAAAGCGGGCATACTTGAACGATGAGGCTCGGCTCTGGCATCAGATCCTAAGCAACTTTATTATGCCGAGTACTCACGAGACGGAGCTACCTGCCGCTATGATCACCCTCCTATGGTGTGTGATGGAGGGTAAGGACCTGTACCTGCCACGCTTCATTCGGTACTACATGGCCAGGGTCCACGTCCGAGGCACTCTCCCCTTTCCATATCTGATTACACAGCTTGGCCGTCGAGCTGACGTGCCTTGGGAGAATACTGATGAGAAGCCACCTGCTGCAGAATGCAAGAAAATTATCCCTCACAGCAGGAACTTCTTGGCTTTGGGCTACAGACTTCCATTCCTCACTCCTACTGATGAGACAGTCACACCATCTGCCGGCCCCTCTTCCTCCACAGCTACCCCTGCTACCACCACTGCACCTCCACCTGCCTCCGAGCCAGTTTATCACCTAGTGCACCGCCTGTTTCGACAGCTAGACCAGATGGAGTGCCACAACCGGCGCCGATATGAGAGAGCTGAGTGTCGCAGCAAGCGACGCTATGAGCACCTGAAGCTGATGATACGATCGGGCGATATCCCCTTCGAGCCTGACACACCATAAGAGTCATCTGAGGAGGAGGCAGATGATCACGAGGCAGAGACCCATCCCCAAAGAGAGGCTGCGCATGCAGGCACAGAGCAGGCTGCATCACAGCAGGAGGCCCCGCATCAGATTCAGGTTTCTGACCCTGAGATCCCTATTCAGTCAGCACCTCCTCTGCAGCAGGCAGATCCTCAGACCACCACCACAGAGACTCCATCTACCCACCCTTCCAATGATGACACCCCTTCACACCCTGCTTGAGTGAGCTTCAGAGACGATGCTTCATTTTAAGTGTGGGGAGGTCGCCATCTCTGGCGTATTTTTTGGTGAACCACTATAGACTCTTTTACTTTATTTTGCTACTTTTTCTGTATTTTTCTCTTTTATTTTTATTTTTATTTCCTCAGTACTTATACATTACTATTTTCATGTATTTTTACTCTATTTCTGCATGTTGCACTTTTAGTTCATACTTTAGCCATTTAGTTTAGTTGCAATTCTAACTTATTAGTTATAGGAATTGTGGATTAATTAATATAGTTTACCCTTTTTAGCATAAGATAGCTTAGTTTAAATTGAAAAAAATAAAAAGAAAGTAAACTAAAGACTTGAACATAATAGAAACAATCCACACACCTTGTATATATAGCATTCCATGTTAGTTAGTAAACAACATTTCATCAAGGAGAAACACTAGAACTTTAGAGCCACCTTAAGAATTACATTGAGAATAATGGGAACTCTTAATTTTTACTTGCATGACATATATAACTGATATGTGATTTTTGAGTTAGAGAACACACAGCCTGTGAGTTTTGAGCTTAATTGCATGGTTACATTCAAACCATAATTTTTATTTCTGTGTGTTCAGCCCTTCTTTTTTATTCTGGTGTTCTTTACTTTGTTTTAATCTATATGTCCGATTATAGAATTTAGATACATACCAAGAAAGTGATTGAGGCCATTGTTTGATTCTAGCTCACTATTCCCAAATTAGCCTACCTTTTACATCACCCTTGTTATCCCCCCTTGAGCCTTTAATTCCCCTCTTGTTTTATAACCACATTACTAGCCTTAAGCAGAAAAACAAAATAAAAATCCCAAGTTGAATCCTTGGTTAGCTTAAGATAGAAAGTGTATTGTTTAAAGTGTGGGAAACTTTATGGGAATATGGATGATAGAAACAAAGGTAGAATGTTGAAAAGAATAAAGATGTTTCAAAATAAGAATTTTTGGGAAACATGCTCATGTGAAATCAAAGTAATTAAATTACCATGTGCATTAAAAAAAATTTATATTTCAGTATTTGAATAAAGGGGATACAAAAGAATTCCCCCAATTGCAAAATAAAATAATGCACATGGGATAAAAATTAAAATTAAGGCATGAGCATGTAACATCAAAAGTGGGAAAAATATGGGAAAATAGGTAAGAAGCTGTGCTTTACAAAATATGTATGTTAGGTGAGATCTTAGACTAATCAAGGATTCACTTAATTAGCTCACTTAGCCTTATACATATACCCTTATCTTTACCTTGGCCCCATTACAACCTTAATTAAAGACCTCATGATTTTTGTATGCCTATATTCTATAATTGTTGATTGGCTAGATGAAGAACAAAGTTATGGAAAGTAAGGATAAAAAGAAGAATAGAGTGATTAACCCAATAAACACTGAGTGACTAGAGAGTAAACACAAAATCCAGTGAGAGTTCAATAGCTCATCAACATATATCTGTGCTTAAATTACTAATTGTCTTGTAAGTCTGTAAAATGTTTTTCTTTCGCATCTCAATTGTAAAAGTGCTTTATCATTATCTAAGGTTTGGCTATATATATGATTCCTTGAGATATGTGAATTAATTCAACTACATGTAAGTTTTATATACAAGTGAATAAAAATTAGAATTGCATGATTCATTTAGATAGTTGCATTTAGAATAGGTTGCATTGCATGAGATTCCACCACTTCAACCTTACCTTACTCTTTATCTTGGATTTAGCATGAGGACATGCTATTGTTTAAGTGTGGGGAGGTTGATAAACCCATATTTTATGATATATTTTTGTGCCCAATTTAAGTGATTTATTTAATCATTCACTCACTTATTCATATTAATTGCATGGTTTTACTTTCCCTTCCTTATTATGTGATGTATGTGAAAAACATGTTTCCTATGCTTAAAAATAATTATTTTGATTACCCTTTATTTCTATTCGATGTCGTGATTCGTGTGTTGAGTAGTTTCAGATCTTCTAAGGCAGGAATGACTTAAAGGATGGAAAGGAAACATACAAAATTGGAAGGAAAACATAAAACATAATTTTTGAAAAAACTGGTAGCGACGCGATCGCATGGACGACGTGGCCGCATGCCAGCGCGAAATAACAGCGACGCGATCGCGCACCTTGAGCGAAACGCATATGATGCAGATGCATGACTCACGCGACCGCGCAACAAGGGAAAACTCCAAATGACGCGACCGCATAACCATGCGGCCGCGTGACAGAGGCTACGCACCAGAAATTACAGAAAACGCTCCCAGTGATTTCTGAAGCCCTTTTTGGCCCAAATCCAAGTCCAGAAGGCACAGATCAGAGGTTATGAAGTGGGGGAATGCATCCATTCCGAAGAGAGCCTCTAATTAGTTACTATTCATGAATTAGATGTAGTTTTGAGGGAGAGGTTCTCTCCTCTCTCTTTTAGGATTTAGATTTAGGATTTTATTCGCTTTCAGGATTATCTGTTTCTATCAGGTTCAACATTCCTTTTTATTTATATTTTCAATTTAATTTATGAATTCTTCTATGTTACAGATTACTCTTTTGAATTAATGTTATTTGAGGTATTTCAGTTTACAATTGTCTCTTTTATTTATATTACTGTTGCTTCCAATCTGAAGACATTTTTATTCCAATAGATTTATTTTTCCACTTTTGGTCTTGGTTAAGAAATCAGTAACTCAAGAGTTATCAAACTCAACGTGATCGATAATCATTATCTTTGCTAATTGAATTGAACTTCAATAATCCCAATCTTTCCTTAGGGATTAACTAGGATTTGAGGATCTAACTAATTAGTCACTTGACTTTTCTTTACTTTAAGTAAAGGCTAACTAAGTGGAATTAAGATTCAATCTTCATCATCATTCATAAGGATAACTAGGATAGGACTTCTAATTTTTTATACCTTGCCAAAAGTTTATTTTACAGTTATTTATTTATTTTACAGTCATTTACTTATTTTAATTGCAATTTAAATTACTTTTTCCTTATCTTCAAAACCCCGATTTACAATCTTCATAACCAATAATAAGAACATACTTCCCTGCAGTTCCTTGAGAAGACGACCCGAGGTTTGAATACTTCGGTTATCAATTTTTAAGGGTTTGTTACTTGTGACAACCAAAACATTTGTACGAAGGGATTTCTGTTGGTTTAGAAACTATATCTACAACACAACTATTTTTATAAAATTCTTTACCAGCAAAAATCCTAACGTCAAGGTCTTTTCAGGGTTGTAATGGGGGCCAAGGTAAGGGTGAGGATATATGTATGGCCAAGTGAGCTGAAATATGAATCTTTAATTAACCTAAGCTTTCACCTAACACACACATACTCTATATAACTCTAAAATCATGCTTGGCTATCCAAAATTCCCACTTTTGTATATTTCACATACTCATGTATCAATTTTTCTTTAATTTTATCACATATGCATTGATCTTTTATTAAACTTAATATTGGGGTAATTTTGTCCCCTTATTTATTTACTTAATTATTGAATATATATATATATATATATATATTGGATTTTTTTCTCCTTTTTTTTAATTTTTTTAATTTTTTTTATTTATTATTATTTTTTTTGTAGCATAAAAATAAACATAACATTGTCAATGCACATGGATTTTTAATTTTTCTAAGTTCACATGAGTATATACCCAAATTCTAAATATCTTGTCATCCAAGTTCCCACGGTTTCTCACACTTAGTTGATACACAATCTCTATCTTAAGCTAACCAAAGATTCAATTGGGATATTTAATTTGTTTTTTTCGCTTAAGACTAGTGATGCGGTAAAATATAGAACAAATGAGGATTAAAAGGCTCAAAGTGGCTAACAAAGGTAATTAAAAGGGTAGGCTTATTTGGGATAAGTGAGCTAAATAAATAATGGCCTCAATCATATGCAAGCATGTAAATATACTAAATAATGGACATATAGAATGGAACAAAATATAGATTACAGTTATAGAGAAGAAAACACACAAGAATAAAAATTTATGGTTAAATAATGTAACCATATAAATAAGCTCAAAATCTCACAGGTTGTGTGTTCTTTAGCTCAAAACCATGTTCCAATTTACGATCTTCAAACAAATTTAACACATAGAAAATTTTAATTTTTTTATTTAAATTAGTGAAATTTTTCAAAAATAGGGTCTTAAAAAGAAACTTATTATTTTTCAACCAAGTAGTACTTAAATGCAAACAATCAACTACACATGCAATTTATTATGCAATGCAACAATGAACTAATGAAAAAATAAGACATTGGTGTTGAGAAGAGAATAACTAACCCATGGAAATCGGTATCGACCTCCCCACACTTAAAGGTTGCACCGTCCTCTGTGCATGCTAAGATGTGTAAGTGGATGGGGGTTGTGGTTCCTCAGCTGGGGCTCTTTTTGTTCCTTTCCTTGTCGGTGGTTTGGGAGTAGCTTTCTCTTTACCTTTCTTGGTGGCCATCCTGAAAAGGGAAAAAGAAAGTAACTTTTAAAGCTAAGGGTTAGAGCAAGGAAGAGAGCGGGAAAGGTGGTAATCAATGCACAATAAAGAAGAATGACGTTAACACATGGTCATAACTACATGTGAAAAGTTCATCAATGGAAATATAGCAAGTGCATGTAATGACAATTAAATGCAAGATGTTTATTGGCATTCTGGCAAAGGCATGAGTAGCATAGATCAAGTATTCCATGTCCAAGTTAGATTACCAAGTCTTTCAAACTAACATGTTTGAATAACAATTATATTTAATTAATAAAATATAAAAAGGATTTTGTGAAAAGCAAGCATTTAGAGTAGTAGAATAAAAGAAATTTAAAAATAGTGCACAATGCCATACGGGCGTTTTCACAATCACATAACATGCATGGTAAATAAGTTATTGAATGTATTAAATTGAACATGCAAGCAACCCTTTAAAAAGTAATATATAATTGTCAAACAATTCCTTTAATAATCCACAAGCAAAATATAGAAATTAATGACCCAAATAAATTTCTAACACCAATGAAAATAATGCAATGAATGAAAGTATGCAAATAAATTAAATAAAATAGAATGGAAGTGGAGAGGGATGAGAAGTTAAAAAGATGAAGCAAGAAAGAAAGAAGAAAGAAGAAAAGATAGAAAAAAAATAGGATTAGAAAAGAAAAGATAAGATAATTGGCGCTGATCAGGATAAGTTGTGCGATGCGGGCGACGCGGACGTGTGGGTGACGCGGTCGCGTGGTGTGCGATAAGTTCAGGTGATGCGGACGCGTGGGGCACGCGGACCCGTGACACGAGTTGTGCTAGTGGCACGAGAGCAGCCTCGCGTACGCACAACTCTCTATTTAAATGCATTTTTGCCAAAAATCTGGGGTGACGCGTTCGCATGGGTGACGCGATCGCGTGGATGGCCATATTTACAAAACGACACGGACGCGTGGGGCACGCGTTCGTGTGGTAAGGCTTGTGCTTCTAGCACCGTTCCAGCCCTACTCCATCACAACTTGCTGCCATACACCCGTTTTACGTCGATTTTTAGGGTCACGCATTCGCGTGGGTGACGCAGACGCGTGGGAGGCGTAATTTCCAAATGACGCGGCCGCGTGGTTGACGTGAACGCGTGGGCATATTTGTGCCAAAGGCACGCCTTCAGCCACTCTCTCACGTGACTCTCTGTTCAATTTTCTTTTCTTCAAAACGCACTGGTGACGCAGACGCGTCAGCAACGCTGCCGCGTCGCATGCATATTTTTTTTAATGCAAAATGCAGAATGCAGTATGCAGATGCTGATGCATATGTTATGAATAATTCCAGGTTCAATAAAATAAAATAAAACTCAAAAACAAACAAAATTAAGTAAGTTTGAAATGGAACGATCATACCACGGTAGGTTGTCTCCCATCTAGCACTTTTAGTTAAAGTCCTTATGTTGGACATTTGATGAGCTTCCTGTTATGGTGGCTTGTGCTTGAATTCATCTAGAAATCTCCACCAATGTTTGGAATGCCAACAGCCTCCGGGATCCCAAAATAGGCGCAGAAAGACTTCAAGTAAGTTAAAGCAAGTGACAAGGCCCCAAGAGTGTTGATTGCCAGAATGAATTTTAGGGTCCCAAATATTGCTTTTGCACCCGTCTTCTTGTTGATCAATATGATTCCATCCGGGTAGCAAGCAATCTGAATTCTCACTAAAGTGGCCAAACAACTTCCTAGACCCATTCAGTTGAGCTTTACACCAACCCTTGCATTTAAACTTTGAGCACACAACCATGTTGAACCTTGCTTAACAACTCCAACCACTAACCATCTTCCTCTTACTCTTAATGCAACAAAGAGCTCTAAGTTGACCATCCGTCTCCAGTAGCCCATATTCAAGTGGAATTAGAAAGCTAAGGGATATGAATTTTACCCACTTGAATGTTGTGAAGGATGATGGCAACTTAAGGGGAGGTATTTCTAACGAAGTTGCAAGCTTCACTCCCTTGTGCTCTTCTCTAACAACTCCCACCTCTTTGCAAGTTTCTTCAATATCACCCTCTTCCTCTCGGTAGCTTTCTTCCAATTCAATCTCTTCTTCATTGCTCACCAAGGGCATGGGAGGCTGTGCTTCTTCTTCTTTAATCTTCATCTCTTAACCAACCTCTTCCAAGTCTTCAACTATGATATGCCTTGGAGGTTGTACACCCTCCTCAGCATCAATTTCAATCGCCTTGGAAGGAGGTTCTATAACCTGACTTTCCCATGGAGGTTCAGCATCTCCTAAATCTTCAACCATTTCTTCCTCTGCAACTATTATGGCTTCCTCCACTTGTTCTAATACAAAGCCATGTTCCTCATTGTCCACCAAAGTTTCTAGTGTCTCCTTCATGCTACGCTCTTCTTTTGATTCTCCACATGCAGTCATGGGAGTACTTTGAGTGCTCAGATGTTGAGAAGCTAATTTATTTACTACCCCGGTTAAGGCAGTCGCGAGTTCCACTACATCCCTTTGCATCTTCGCTTGCCCTTGAAGAAGACCACGAAGGATGTCATCCATTGGAGATTGGGGTGGATACGAGGGTTCATTATTTTGGAAAAAGGGTTCACAATAGGAAGGTGGTTCTTCTTGATAAGGATATGGAGATGGTGAATATTGAGGTGGTGGTTCTGGGTGTGGTTCATATGGTGGTTGGTGTGGTTGATATAGGTTAGGGTTATATGGTGGTGTTTGGTGGTAAGGGACTTGTGAGTATGGTGGTTCAAAATTACGTGGAGGAGGAGGTTCATAGGTATTTTGTGGTGGGTGTTGATTGTCACGAAGAGGCCCACCATAACCATTGTCTTTGTGCGCATCATAGAATGGTTGTTGATAGTGCCTTGGAGGTGGTTGTCGCCAAGAGGGTTGATCAAATTCTTGGGGCTCCTCCCATCTTTGATTGTCCCATCCATGACCCAAGCTTTCATTGTAATCTCCTCTTCCTGTAACATGATTGTAACCAAACTCATAGCCAAAGGGGTGAGAATTCATAATAGCTAATAAAAATTAGAAATAAAAACAAATTTAAATTAAAAGGTTATTGAAATTTAAATTTTGAATTTGAAAATTAAATTTTGAATTTTAAATTTTGAAATTTGAAAATTTGAAATTTGAATTTTGAAATTTAAATTTTGAATTTTGAAATTTGAAATTTGAAAATTTTAAAATTTGAATTTTTTAAATTTTGAAATTTGAATTTTGAAAAAGTCAACAATATAAGATAAAGATTTGAAAAAGATTTAAATTTTGAAAAGGTTTGATTTTTAAAATTTTAAATTTGGATTTTGAATTTTTTGAATTTAAATATTGAAATTTGATATTTGATTTTTGAAATAAGATAAGATAAGATTTTGAAAAAGATATAAAATAGAATTTTTTTTCTTTTTTTTTGTGATTTTCGAAAAAAATTAATTAAAATAAAGAGCAATAACCTCTTAATTTACAAAAAATCAAAAAAATAAAAATAAAAATAAAAACAAATAAACAAGCAAAAAGTAAATATTTACAATAACCAATAATAAGGCACACGTTTGCAATTCCCCGGCAACGGCGGCATTTTGACGAACTGAATTCCTGTGCGATCTAGAATTTTTTAAAAATAAATCCTCGTTGCAAGTATAGCTTCTAACCCGGCAAGGAATCCCTTTCGTACAAACGTTTGGTTGTTACTTAAGCAAACCCAATAAAATTGATAACCGAGTATTTAAACCTCGGGTCATCTTCTCAAGGAATTGCAGGGAAGTATGACTTATTATTAGCTATGAAAAAGGTAGAATTTTGGGTTTTTAAAATAAGGAACAAGTAATTTAAATGATAAGAAAAATAAATTAATAATAATAAAATTTTTTGGCAAGGTATAAGGATTTGGAATTTCTATCCTAGTTATCCTTATCAGATGTGATGAGAATTGAGTTTTAATCTCACTTAGTTAACCTTTACTAAGGCAAAGGAAAGTCAAGTGGACTAATTAGTTTGATCCTCAGGTCCTAGCCAATTCCTAAGGAAGGACTAGAGTTAGAGCGATCTGGATCAATTAGTAATCTGCCAATTTCAACCACTGCTGAGTTTGACGACTCAAGTGTTACCAATTACTTAACCAAAGCCAAAAAGGGAGAAAATATCTAAATTAAATTAAAAGCATCCATGACATAAATAAAATAAAACAATCTTATATCTGAAAATACCTCAAATTATATTAAATAGGATATTCAAATCTAACATGGAAAAGTTCATAAATTAAATTGAGAAAATAAGTAAAAGGAACATTGAACCTGGAACTCAAAAGAAATTGTAAGTTGAAATAATAAGAAATCCTAATTCCTTTAAGAGGAATCCTAATCCTAAATCTTAAAAGAGAGGAGAGAGCCTCTCTCTCTCTCTCTAAAACTACATCTAAATTATGAAAAGTGAATTATTATGGATTAGTCCTCATGAATGGATACATTCTCCCACTTTATAGCCTCTAATGTGTATTTTCTGGGCTGAGAACGGGGTCAAAAACAGCCCAGAATTCGCTGGTTATGAAATCAAACATGCTGATTTTCGCCACTGCAATGCATCCGCGTGGATCACGCGTTCGCATCACTTATCGTGAGGGCAACTGTGCCAATTATATATCAAATCGAAGCCCCGGACGTCAGCTTTCCAACGCAACTGAAACCGTATCATTTGGACCTCTGTAGCTCAAGTTATGGTCGTTTTAGTGCGAGAGGGTCAGGTTGACAGCTTTGCAGTTCCTTCAACTTCTTGTATTCCTTCCACTTTTGCATGCTTCCTTTTTATCCTCTAAGCCATTCCTGCCCTGTAATATCTGAAAACACTTAACACACATATCAAGGCATCGAATGGTAATAAGAGAAGATTAAACATATCAAAATTAAGACCAAAGAAGTATGTTTTCAATCATAGCACAAAATCTGGAAGGAAAACGTAAACTCATGCAAATCATATGAATAAGTGTATGAAAGATTGATAAAATCCACTCAATTGAGCACAAGATAAACCATAAAATAGTAGTTTATCAGGTATCACGAAGGAGAGTGCTTGATAGATGAAATTTATTATTGATCTAGATTTTCACAAAATAGAACCTTTTCGTTGCAAGTATAGTCTAAATCAACAATTAACTCCCAATTAAATTTTAATCTAAAGATGTCACAATTCAAAGCAAATATAAACCGAGAGTATTTAGACTCCCAGGTCGTCTTCCTTAGGAGTTGCAATTAAGGGATCAATTACTGGCTATGAGGGATTTTGGGGTTTTAATTCTAAGAGGCAAGAATTAAAATGGCAAGTAATTAAATGGAAAGCAAGTAAAGCAATGAATATGGAAATTAAATGGCGAAAAGGGCTCTTGGCAAGAATTGGGGAATTAAGGATTCCTATCCTAGTTATGGACCACAAACATGGTAATTGTGTGGAATTAATCCCAATTAGTCAATCCTAACATCGAGAATTAGTCAAAAGGGCATAATTAATCTCAATCCACAAGTCCTATCCAACTCTATTAATGGAAGGCTTAAAGTTAGTGGAAACTAAATCAATTAACAATTCCCACACTATGTGGAATGGACATTAGTGCACAAATCCCCACACTTTTGTATAGTTGTACCAGCAAGTGCACTGGGTCGTCCAAGTAATACCTGAGCGAGTCAGGGTCGATCCCACGAGGATTGTGATTTGAAGCAAGCTATGGTTATCTTGCAAGTCTTAGTCAGGCGAATCAGAAGATTGTTGGATTGATAGAGTGAAAAAGGTCTAATATAATAGGGTGCTGATACTTTATGAATTAAATGGAGTCAGTAATAGGAATATAGTTGAAGATTGGAGTTGCTTTGTCTTTTTGAATTAACTCTGGTAGTACTGTCTTCTTTGCTTGTGAGTGATCTCTTCTATGGCAGGCTGTATGTGATCAGTGCCATGGGCCGTGGTCATCAATCTCCTCTACTCTAGATTAAACACCATTGGTCGTGGTCATCCAATCTGACAGAGGGTGAAGCTCTAGCAGTTCATTCTCTTGGTGATCCTACTCAAAACACCACAGACAAGGTCGAATCTTTCAGTTCAGAGAATGCCGCTTCTTTGGATTCTAGCCTATACCACAGAAACCCTAATCTCTCCAAAAATCGGCTGAACTGGTGTCTCGAGAAGTTCCCAATGAAGTCGTGGATTAGCCGTCTGAGAGATGTATAAACATAGCTATTGGTTCGCGCTTTCCAGTCACGTATTCATACGAACCCAAGTAGACGCGGGTGTTTGTCAGGCACGTTCGTCTTATTATAATGAACAGAGTTGATTGTCACTGATCATCCTATTCACCATGTTGAAGAACGAATATACATCTTAAAAATAAATCAAACACTGATCGAAGAAGAAACAGTAATACTTTTATTAATTCATAGGATTCAGCAGGGCTCCTCCCCTCAACCTAAAAAGTTTAGAGACTCATACTGAAAGAAAATACAAAGTGAAAAACGAAAATATTCTGAATGATGGCAAAGATCCTTAACAAAGTGTGATCTTCTACTTTAAATACTAAACTAATGACTAGTAAGGATAAAATAGTCTTTTTAGTGATAAAATCTACTTCTGGGACCCACTTGGTGAGTGTTTCAACTAAGTTTTGATGAGATCCATGTGATATAAGGCTCCTAGGGCATTGAACGCTGGCTAGGGGGTCCTCTCTGGGCGTTTGGACGCTGGGCTCTACTCATTGGGCGCTGGACGCCTGGAAGGGGGCAGGAAGCTGCGTTGGACGCCAGTTTTGGGCCTTCTAATCCGAACCAAAGTATGGACTATTACATATTGCTAGAAAGCTCTGGAAGTCAGCGTTCCATAGCCGTTGAGAACGCTATATTTGGACTTCTATAGCTCCAGAAAATCCCTTCTGAGTGTAAGGAGGTCAGATCTGGACAGCATCTGCAGTACTTTCTCTGTCTCTGAATCTGACTTCTACTTCAGCTCCTCAATTTTAGCTAGAAATTACCTGAAATTATACAAAAACACAAAAATTCATAGTAGAATCCAAAAATGTAAATTTAACACTAAAACCTATAAAAACTTAATAAAAACTAAACAAAACATACTAAAAACTATATGAAAGCTATGCCAAAAAGCGTATAAAGTATCCACTCATCAGGCATCCACCACTCAAGTTCATCCAATCACCCAAATTTCCAATGAAGAGTATGAAAAACTATGCAAAAACCCCACCAAGCATTTTATCAAACACTTGGTGTGCATGAAAATAGAATCAAATTAAAATGCAATGAAAATAAATTCTAAAGATACCAAAAGCAAGAAAATAACAATAACAATCAAAGGAAGCAACAATTAATAAGAAAACATAAATTGTATTAATTGAGAAATTAACAAGATAAACGAAGGAAATTAGGACATTAGAACAAAGAAAGGTAGAAGAAACTAGATGAAAACAAGAATTAAAAAGAGAAATTACAAAGAAATTAAACTAATAAACCCTAATTCTAGAGAGAAGGGGGAGCTTCTCTCTCTAGAAAATGCCCTACATGATGCTAAACTAACCCTAATTTCTCCCCCCTCTTCACATGGAATGATGGCCCTTTGATGTAGCACTCAATCGGTTTCAGAAAGTCCCAAAATTGGGCTCTGGAGGCCCAAAAAATGCCCCCAGCGAATTAAGTGAGTCATGTGCGCTGACGCGTACGTACGCACAGATTGTCGTGCGTACGCACACATGCTGTTGTGCTTCTCCTTTGTTTTCTTCATGTTTTCTCCCTCTTGCATGCTCTTCTTCCATCTTTACCAAGTCATTCCTACCTTATACCTCTGAAATCACTCACAAACAACATCAAGGTATCGAATAGAATGTAAATAGAATAAAATTGACTAAATTAAGTACAAAAGAGCATGTTTTCACAATTAGACTCAATTTAGGGAGAGAACACAAAAGTATGCTATTTGGATGAATAAATGTGGGTTTATATGATGAAATCCACTCAAATCAAAATCAAAATATATCGTCAAATATAGATTCATCAATTTTCTCACACTTAAACAATAGCATGTCCTCATGCTAATCATAATCAAAGAAGAAGGGAAAAAGGGCAAGCAATTTATTCAATACAACTACTTATATACATGCAACTATACTAAATGCTATCTATGTATATCTATACTATAATTCCTATGGAGTTTGGCAAAAAAAAAACAAGAGAATTCTAATCAATCCAAAACAAGCCTTAGGGCCAAGACAAAGAAAATATAGCAATATGATCAATGTCCAAAGATTTGATTTGAAATTTTCAAAAACTAACAAGTAACTTGCAAGAAGATACAATATGAGAGATGGAATCATAGAATTGAGCGATTGAACCCCTCACCGGATGTGTATACACTCTAGTCGCTTAGTATTTAGGGCTTAATCACTCAATTCTCCTTTAGTCATGTTTTTCAAAGATTTTCAAGTCATCTAACAATCGACTAATATTTGATGAATGAATGCAAATATCATGAGGTCTTTGGAGGGTTGTAATGGAGCTAGGGTAAGGGTAGGATTAATATGGTTAAGTGGACTTAGCAAATTGGACCTTTGATTAGCTCAAGTATCCCACCTAATCCTATATTAACCTATGTATACAAAAGAAACCAACTTAACTCCCTATTTATCCCCTTTCTCACATTCACTCATGCATTTCCTTTCTAATTCACACACATATGCATTCTTTATTTACATTTTTATTATTATTTTCTTTTTTTCTTTTCTTTTTTCTCTTTTCTTCTCTTTTTTTTGTTGCAAGGTATGTACACCAAAATTTTTCTTTTATCATATAAAAAAGATGCATATGTCTTAATTAATGAATGCATGAGTGTTTACCCATTTTTTTCATATTTTCATAATGAAAACCCAAAGAAAACTAACTACCAATGTTTTCCCACAAATTTTCCCACACTTGAATAACACACTCTTTAAACCCAAGCTAATCAAAGATATAATTCATGGACATTACGGTCTTTCGCTTAGGGTGAATGATGTGCTCAAAATTAGAACAAACGGGAATTAAAGGCTCAAAAGTAGTTTACAAAGGTAAATGTAAGGGTTGACCATATAGGTTAGGGAGTTTAATTCAAAAATGGCCTCAATCATACTAAATGCATTCAAAACACCAAATATAGGACATAAAGATTCAAGTAAATCTAATTATTTTTAGAACATTTAATTTTGGAAGTAAATATTTTTAATTCTTTTAATAATATATATAAATAATTATTTTGGAAACATTTATAAAAAATGAAAAAACTTCTTTTTATCAATATACTATTAAAAACAGTTTATTTTTCGACGTAAAAAATCGACGGTCAGTATTTTTATCAATATTTTTTGACAATTTATTGTTGATATTATTAAAAAAAATTAAAAATAAAATATTAAAATTGAGAGTCATAACGTCGATTATTTTAATGATATTAGAATTATTTTCCTATTATCGTCACATTATCATTAAACTATGGGTAAAAAATATTTTTTTAAATCGACAAATATGACGTCTATTTTAGTATTTAAAATATCAAAATTTTATTACCGATAAATTTAAACGATCAAGATTGCTTTTAAAAATCAAATAAATAGTATAAATTTAATATATAAAATCGGGTTTTTTTATATTTAGATCAAATAGATATAAAATTTTCGAAAATACATAAAGTACAGCGTAATTACATAAATACACAATTAGCCATATCGCGGTTAATGAGGGAGTTCCAAAAATTAAACACATCTCGGGTACTGAGACCCCAATCAGCGTGAGAAGAGTTAAATGGGGTCTCAGTACCCGAGATACATGCAAAAATAGAATATGAACCGAGATATGCACAATGCTCGAATTGGTGACTCAGTACCCGAGATATATGGTCATCCATTTTAATTTAAATAATTTTAATTCAAAATTATAAAACTATTTCATTTAAAATTTAGATGATTCTAATTTAAATTAATAATTTAATTTAATTCAATAAAAAAAATATACTTGTATTGTTGTACTAGTTATCTATATGAGTACTGCAAAGTTAATTTTAAAAAAAATGATATTATTAAATTAAGTTATGCGCATATAAAAATGAATTAGCTACACGTGTATACTTAATCTAATAATGCCATCTCCTATGTTGGTATGGTAAGATAGTATCTATACAATATAAAATTAATCTAACAATATCACACAATAATATTTAAGAAACAATAATTTTATTAAATATAGTACTCTTTTAAAGTAATCATAAATAATATTTATAACGATTCATTCATATATATATATATATATATAAAAGAGTATATTTAATTGATAATTTAATTTTTTCAATGAAAACAAATATACCTATTCATTATTTGTCAAAAAGACCTTTTTTTATAAAAAATTAATTTTTAGTAAATATATAAATACTATCGAAACCTAGAGAAAACAACAAAGACCGATCAATTATTATAAATATTACAAAAATTTTACTAACAAATATTCTAAGAGTATATATTTCAATATATTTTTTTAAATAAATATTTTAAAAATTAAAAAAATACTTTTAAAATACTCATTAGAAAAACTTGAATTCACCGAAAATAGTTATGCAATGGGATAAGAAGCATTCATGACGATTCCACATAATCTAAAACCAGCATGTATGCCTTTTGTAAAGCCCGCGAAGTTAATAAATAATTAAATCATAAAGTAATAATTAATTAAAGAAAATAGAAAATTAAATTTTATAATTTAAAGAGGTAGAAATATTAAAAATACAAATTTTGACACTAATTTTAAAGGTTTTAGCCTAAAGTTGGGATAATGGGCTAAACCGGTTAAACCGAGCCCATATTAGGCCCAAGGCCCAACCCATATAGCCCCTTTCTTTCCCCTTGCAGACACAACACTTTTGTTTTCGTTTTTGGAAAGGGAATCCATGGTGAGAAGAGAAACAGTAAGAGAACCTTAACTCATATTCCACTTCCAACTTTAAATCCTTGTAACTTTTAATCCGGAGCTCCGATTGACGAGCCATTTGTGGCCACAGGTTGTCTCAGAGTCCTCTTCAATTCTATCTAAGCTAAGTGGTAAGTCTCTCTGTAATTTACGCCTAGTTCTCTGTTCTCCCTTTCTCCACAAAATTGGTTTGATTTTTGAGTGATTTTAATTATTTTGGTGGTTTAGGTGCAATCTAACTTTGGATAATTATTGGATTATACTCTAATCATCAATGGGTAAGGTAAAAAACTCTAAACCCTTGTGGTTTGTCCAATTTTGTCTATCCTAGTGCTAATTTAGTGAATTGTATGAAATAGATTGAATTTATGTTAAATTGGAGTTTGAATAGGTGAATTTGAGCTCTTGGAACAAACCCTTGGTGGCTGGAATCATTGGAGTTGATTGAAAATCTTGAAGCTTGAATTTTGGTTGTTTTGAGCTTAGGGAGGAATGGACCAAGGTATGGTTTTGGTTTCTCATAGTTAAGATATAATGTGTTGTGAAAACTTAGACTAGTTGACCATAGGATAAGATGAATATATGAACTATCATGTTTAGTGAATAATGATGATAATTGTCGAATTTGATATAAATGGGTGTTGAGTTGGTTGGTTGGATTGATTAGTTATGACAAGAACATGAAATGTAGATTTTTGGTGTTTGATGTTGAAATTTATGAAAAATTGTGATTGTAAAAGTTGATTAGATTGGAGGTTTGGAGTGCGGTATGTTGTGGAATGAATGGATGGTGTATGAATATGGTTTGGACATGTTTAGTGCTGTTTTGGTTAGGAAATAAAGGTTTTGAAATTGTGAATTTGGAAAACTTGTGGTTTGGTAATTTTTGGTAAAGTTCGATTTTTAACCAACTTCGGCGGTCCATAACTTGAGCATCGAATTTAGATTTTGAATGAAATTTATTTTAGATTAAAGATCATTTCAAAAGATTTGAAACGGTATAACATTTGTGGGAATTTGAGTTTTGTAAAGAAAGTTATGGACGTCGGAAGTTAGGTGCAGAAAACTGAATTTATGGACTTAATAGCTTTTTACCTATTCTACGTAGCTCGCGTACACGAGCACGCTCGCGACGCGGCCATCAGGCTCTGCCCAAAGGTTCCGCGTACGCGGGATGCCCATTTTCAAAGCCGCGTACGCGACCATATGGCATGCGACGAGGGGAAAGCTTGCTGTTTGAGAGGCTCGTGTACGGGGACCAATAACGTGTACGTGAGACAATCCAAATTTGCAGTTCCGCATACGTGAACAGAGTGACGCGTACGTGGAACCCCTGTTTTTTGAAAGGTGGATTTTTGAAGTTTTGAACCATTCTTCTAACTTTCTAAACTCTATAATTTCTTTTAAGGTATGATAGTTAGTGTTTATGCTTTAAGACGAGTAAAGGTATAATCAATAGGATAAAAGAGATAGTTTTGCTTAATGTTTACAGCCGGTGACTTAGAATTACAAAGTTCTATGGGTAGGTTAACTAGGGTGGTTTAGTGAGAGTTTTGCATTGATTAAAGAAGAGATATCAAAGTGTAGAGGAGATAAGTTGCATAAATATATATACTTCTTATATGATAAAACTGATTAAAGAAAGGAATAAATGTTTCATCTGAGCACTCTTTCTTGAAAGTACGACTGCAGGAGATGGTGGAAGGTGAGGATCCCCGTCTTTGTGCCTCCTGGTATTGTAAAATTGCCCCCAGCAAGATGGTGGGAGGTTAGGGTCTCCTTCTTTGTTCTTTCAAGGCATATGAGGACGTACCTCCTAGGTAGACACAAGGGTTGTGGTTTTGCACCACTTGTTCCAGGTTGGTTAGTATAGAGGCTCTCCGGGTAGATACAAGGGTGTGGTTCACCACACTTGCTCTAGGTTATGATGAATTATATATAAAATTACAAGTACATGATGTATATGTGATGTTATGGCTATAATGAATGAAAATGATTATGAATGAATATGAATGACAATGAGGCTTTTGCACTTATTTTTGAGATACGAGTTTCCCTGGGTAAAAAATAGTGGCTTGCCACCATGTACTCCAAGTTGACACTCGATACTCTGTTGACCCTACAACGTACGGGTGACCAGGCACGTATAAATTCCTGGAAAGGATTCTCCCAAAGAGAAAAATTTATATATGAGAAAAAACTATGTATAGACTCTTGGGAATGCGCATCGAGGAACAGTCTAGGGTTTAGCAGCCGAACTTGTCGGGTTGGCTTGATAACTGACAGATGAGACTCATCAGCCATAAAATAGGTATGCATCATATGTATATTATTTTAATTGCTTGCTTGTGTATTAATTGGGAATGCCTAAATGAACTCAATAAGTTTAATTGTTATATTTGCTATCCCCAGTACTCGTATTTTACCTGTGTTTGCCATTGTCTGATTGTTTATCTATGTGGGTACCTTTACCATACTAGGCACCACCCTTAAAAATTTATTACAATCTGTCATATTTTCAGGACATCATACATGACCGTTAATGCACAACTTGCAAGTAGCAGCATTACCTATACAAATATTTTGTGGACTTGTGGCTTTACTCCAACCATTATCTCTGAAAGTATAAGGTTCAAAGAGTTTATTTTATTATTTTTCTACAAAGTTATCACGCACCCAACTTAAAGGTAAACTTCAAATTCTTTTAGATACTACGCTAATACCAAATATTTCTCAACTTTAATTTTTTTTTTGTCGATTTGTCTTAGTCAGAAATATACGGAGGACTGTGTGCTTGTATTTTTGTGTTTCAAACTTAGTCTTATATTGCTTTAGTGTTGGGCTTCTCTATTGCTAATTTGAAAAAAATAAATTAATAGATTTCAATTAAGCAATACGAATATTTTTTAAATATTTTTCTTTAACTTTAATTATATTTCTTTTTAAAAATATTCTCATTTAATTTTTTAAATTTTAAATTTATTTTTTAATCTCTATATTTATCTTTAACTAAACACATAATAAAAAAACACACACATACAACATTACTCTCTCTTCTTACTTTCAATAACTATCTTTCTCTATGCTTTCTTTCCTTAAGCAAAGTAGTAAGTGTTTGGTGCTTGCAAAAATTTTAGTTAGAGAGAATATTAGTATAGACTATATTTTTGATGACCTACATTTAATTTTAGAAGATTTTCGCCGAAGCCATTTACTTACAGGTAAGATTGTAATAAATTTTTAAGGGAGGTGCCTAGTACGATTTTTGAAGGTTTTAGTACAATTTTAGTTAAGTTTAGAACCTTAGAGGACCACCCTATTTATGGTTTTCCATTTTAAATCTTTAGGTTTTATAGTCTGAGTGTCGGAGTTCTAGAAACGCCTCTTGCTTTTTCGGAACCTTTATATATTATCTATGTGGATACCTTTACCATACTGAGAACTCCCGGTTCTCACTCCATATATGTTGTTTTTGAGATGTAGGACGTGACGCGCCTCGCTGAGCGTGCTGGATTTGCTTTCTTGGAAGCGAATATTTATCTTTTTGGGACTTTTTATATTATGTATTTAGATATATATGTGCACTTTCTCTGATTTTGTATAAGAACATATTTTATCCCTCCTAGAGGTTGCCTTTGGAGAATTAGGAGTGGTATTTTATCTTTTGATTTACTGTTGGGTTGTATCTATATGTTCTAGCCGGTCTTGTCTTCGAACGTTGAGTCTAGAACTCGATTATATTATCTGTTGGAACTCTATATTTATATATATGTGTTCTACCTTCCTATATAAGCTTTCTATCTTATCGTTTTTCGTGAGCAATGCAAATCTTTGATTTGTTTTGGTCGTACCATTTTCTTTCAAGGCTCCTAGCTATATCATCCTTGTTATATATGTATATATTTAATTTTTAGAGGTCATAGCAGCTCACCACCTTTGATTTATATAACCTAGGCGTAAAGCTCTAAGTAATAGGATGTTATACCTTTATTTTTTTTCATCCTTATGTCCTCTTCCTCACTCCATTCAGTGTCCTATGAGTTTTTAACAATCCAATAATAAGTACCAGTTTCATTTGTACTAACCATAACACCATGATCAAGCTCATACCCACATATTCTATCAATCACCACCGAAATAAAAAATGACCATATCTCAGATACTGAGCCTATATTCTATTTTTGTATATATCTCGGGTACTGAGATCCCATTTAACTTTTCTCACGCTGATTGGAATCTCAGTATGCAATATGTGTTCAATTTTCAAAATTCCTCTAAAATGTGGCCAATTGTATATTTATATAATTATATTGTACTTTGTGTATTTTCGTAAATTTTATATTTATTTAATTTAAATAAAAAAATCTCCTAAAATTGACGTTTAAGTTGTTCCTTTTTTCAAATTAAAATTGATAAAATTGTTGTCAATTTTTAGGGCAAATAACCAAAATAAATCAATTGGCAATCAAATTTATTGGATTACAAATTTTGGAGATTGCATACACAAATGCATTTTTTTATAAAACTATAGAAACCGCGATAGGGGTCCCACGGATTCCAAATGTAAGTAAACTACTACACCCCTCTAGCGATTTACGTTGATATTTGTAATGGCCAGAAATCGTGATAGGGGTCCAGCGGTTTCTTCATATTTGGGTAAATGTGCATAAACCACGATAGGGGTGTAGCGGTTGATGCATGAACAAAAAATGCCTATAAATAGCAACCAAAAGGGAGTGGTGTGATGGTAGAGGGTCATTTTCACAAATTCACAAATGGATTGTGAGGATAGTTTTTTGGTTCTAGTACATTGCTGTGAAAATTTTAAAAAATGCAAAAGACACGGTGTTAAGTTCATTGATAAAGAACCGGTGAGTGTTTTTATCCGGTCAACATCTACTTTGTCAAAGCTAAAGACGAGTATATTGCAAAAGGCAGGGTTGTGTGAGGCCAAGTGGGTGAAGAAGGTATTCTACAATATTCTGATTGCGATTGTGTCAACTGGTGTGCAGTATGAAACATTTGTGATAGGGTCGGACGAAGAGATGCAGGTTTTGTTTCATTGTCGGTGCAATTTTTTGGAAGTGAGAATACACAAGCTGTATGCCAAGTTAGAAGATGGTGTCGATAGTTCTGGGGCATTAGCACCGAATCCTCAGTCGACGACAGTTGGGGTACTTCTACCTCGATGCCTGTTGTTGCACCTGTTTGTCTGTTGGATGAACCTCCATCTGTTCCAACTGAGATAGCTAGGTCACCCGGTTTGATTCCTGATCTTTCAGGTGACGATAAACTGGATCGTGTTGAAAATGTGATGCAAGAGGATGATTCGGACGATGAGACAACTCACATCTTGGGGGACAGTGATGAGGATACTCCTAGAAACCCACTAACACGTCAGGGGCCATCCAGTTCTAGGTCACAGCAACACCCTCCACATTTCTCAATGCTAAACTTGGAAGCCATCGGCCAACAACCGGACATAGATCCCACCTTCAGAGGTCAAGGATTACACGACGAAAATCCTTCTGGAGAATTTCAGATTGGCCAATCTTTACAAAATATGGAAGAAGCTGTGTTGAGTGTTAAGGATTTTTGCAAGAAGCTACTAAGGTAACCTACGGATTCAAGTCTAGTTATCAGAAGGTGTGGATGGCAAAATAGAAGGTAGTTGCGTAGATCTACGAGGATTGGGAAGAGTCATATGCCGAGTTGTCCTGTTGGATCCTTGGTGTGCAATCCACGATGGATGGAACCGTGGCATTGTTGAGGACTTCTCCGGTACGTGTCGATGATCAGGTTGACGAGTCTACAGTATACTTTCATCGTCTTTTCTGGACTTTTCCTCCATGCATTGAGACATTTAGACATTGCAAGCCACTGGTCAGCATCGATGGACTCATTTGTATGGGAAGTATGGCGGGACTTTGCTTCTAGCAATCACGCAAGATGGAAACTCGAATATCTTTTCCATTGCCTTTGCACTTGTGGAAGAGGAGAATGCAGAGTCCTGGGATTTTTTTTTCCCACTTGGATCAACATGTGACCCTACAAGAGGATATTCTGGTGATCTCTGACGGGAATAATGGCATTAATGCTGCACTGGAGGCACCTAACAGTGGTTGGCTACCACCTCATGCATATCGAGCATTTTGCATTCGACATGTTTTGCCCACAAAAGTACATGAGGCAGATAACCCTAAATAAACATAAATAGCAACACAGACTAGGACATGAATGTAAACATAAATAACCATAAATAACACTCACATAAGTACATGAAACAAAACATAAATAAGGAACTACTGATCCTGGTCATCCTCATCATCATCATGGGCATCGTCCTCAAATGCTCTAAGGAAATGTGACCCTGTACCACACTGAGCAGGTCATCTCACTCTAGTTGGCCTCTAAGACTGCTGTGCAGGAGGATCAACAAGCATGCCCACACCATAAGAAGATGGAGGCGTCCCTCCCATGACGAACCAACTATCATACAGATTGGTTGCAGGCTCGTTTAAGCCTACATAAAACTATGGGTGGTACTCGGTCGTGTGAGGCTAAATCTCTGATGGCTGTGGCTGGTATATCGGAGTTTGAGGCTGAACCTCTAGTGGCTGTAGATGGTACCTCTGAATCTCTTCCATCTGTGGATGGTATCCCTAAACCTCATCCATCTGGGGTTAGTACTCCGGCATCTGAGACTGTGACATCTGATGCTAGTAATGCTGAGCATCGTCATCCTCGATGATCGCTGTGAAATCGGAGTAGAATTGTGAACTGCTGATATGATTATCTATGTCCATGGTTAATATCATGCTCTTCAAGTTAGCATACATCTGATGGCTACTCTCATGGAATACTTGGGAGCACGAAGCATGGGTAAACGTACCCCCTGAGTCCCTACCTCCGGCTCTCCTGTGGGGCTATCACCAAGCCCATCCGCTCCGACCCCTGGTTCACCACCCCGACGTCTCACACATCCACGATGAACACGATGGTCGGCCTGTCCTCCTCCGTCACCACCAGCTTCCTCATCCTGTATCATCTCATTTAGCTATTGCCACTCCTGGTCAGTAGCTCGAGTACCAATGCGTCGTCACCTCTCCACACGCCTATTATCAGGCCTATCCGGCATTGGTACCCTAGCGGGTGCCTACGACGACCCTCTCCGAAAGGCATCCTCAGGGATCTCCTCCGCCTTGGGAATGGCAAATAAGGCATCTGACATCAGAAATTTGTGGGCTACCCAGTACCACCAATCCAAGAACTCTACCGATGGCATAAGATCAGCCACACGGGGGATACTCAAAACAGAATCAACTCTATATTGCCAGCTCAAATGCCATGCTTGAAAATAACTCAGGAATCACCTATCTATATCCCTACCATGCTTACTGGTGCATGCGTACCCAATCCCCCACACTTTCTGTACAGCAGCAGTACCAGCAAGTGCACTGGGTCGTCCAAGTAATACCTGAACGAGTAAGGATCGATCCCACGAGGATTGTGGCTTGAAGCAAGATTGTGGTTGCCTTACAGGCCTTAGTCAGGTGGAATCAGAAGTTTTTATGTTATGAAGTAAGATGATCATGAAACTATGAAAGCAAAAAGGGTAAAACCAATTGGATTATGCACAAAGAGAAATTATATGATGGGAATTAAGTTGAGAGTCGGAGTTGCTTTGTCTTTCTGAAGTAACTCTGGTACTACTATCTTCTTTGCTTGTGACTGATATTCTTCTATGGCAGGCTATAAGTGATCAAAGCTATTACCCGTGGTTATTGATCTCCTCTGCTATAGAATGAACGTCAGGTACCTTGATCATTCAATTCAATGGAGGGTGAAGTGCTTAGCAAGTCATTCTCCTGGCGATCCCACTCAAAACTCCACGGATAAGGAAGAATCTTTCGGATCAGAGAACGCTGCTTCTTGGATCTAGCCTATACCACGAAGATCTTAATCTCCCCGGAGATCGGATGAACTGGTGTCTCGAGAAGTTCCCAACGAAATTGTGGATTAACCGTCTGAGAGACGTAAATCCATAGCTGTTGGTTCAAGCTTTCCGGCCAAGTATTCACATGAACCCAAGTAGATGCGGGTGTTTGTCAGGCACGTTCGTCTTGGTGTGATGAACAGATCTGATTTGTCAAATCATCCTATTCATCATGATGAAGATCGGGATACACATCATAGAGATAGATCAGACATGGATCGAAGAAGAAGAAATAGTACTTTTATTAATTTATAGGACTTCAGCAGGGCTCCTCTCCTCAACCTAGGAGGTTTAGAAACTCATACTGAGGTGTACAACAATGGTGAAAAAGAAAATAATGAGAAAAGTGATGAAGATGATGATGATCTAAATTTACTGGATCTAATCCCTTAAATACTAAACAGAAAACTAGTAAGGGTACAACAGTATTTTTAGTGCTAAAATATACTTCTAAGGCCCAATTGGTAAGTGTTTGGGCTGATCTTAATAAAATCCACCTGCTATGAGGTCTTATGGATGTGAAACGCCAGTTAGGGAGTCATCTCTGGGCTTTTGGATATTGGGCTTTGCTTCCTTGGGCCCTGGACGCCAGAAAGGGCAGGAAGCTGGTGTTGGACGCTAGTTTTGGACCTTCTAATCCGAAACAACATATGGACTATTATATATTTCTGTAAAGATCTGGAAGTTAGCTTTCCATAGCCATTGACAAATCTTCGTTTAGACTTCTATAGCTCCAGAAAATTTCTTCCGAATGCGAGCAGGTCAGATTTGGATAGCATCTGCAGTACTTTATCTGTCTCTGAATCATACTTCTGCTCCCTCTCCTCAAATTCAGTCAGAAAATACCTGAAAAGGTACAAAAACACAAAACTCAAAGTGGAATCTAAAAATGTGAATTTAACACTAAAACCTGTAAAAACCTAATGAAATTAAATAAAAACTATGAAAAACTATATGAAAATGATGTCAAAAAGTGTATAAAAAATCCGCTCATCACAACACCAAACTTAAACTGTTGCTTGTCCCCAAGCAACTAAAAGTATAGTAGGATAAAAAGAAAATTAAGATATAATAAATTTCTAAGTTTCAAATAAAGCTTAGTCAAAATTAGATGAGCGGGACTTAGTAGCTTTTTGCTTCTGAATAGTTTTGGCATCTCACTATCCATTGAAACTCAGAGATGTTGGAATCTTTAGGAACTTAGAATCCAAATGAAATTATTGCCTTTCCTAGTTAAGCTTATTTTGATTCTTGAACACAGCTTTCTTCCGTGACCCTAAGCACTCTGTTTTCCAGTATTACCACCGGATACATTCATTCTACAAACACTTTAACTGGGTGAACCTTTTCAGATTGTGACTCAGCTTTGCTAGAGTCCCCAGATAGAGGTGTCCAAAGTTCTTAAGCACACCCTTTTTGTTTTGGACCATGACTTTAACAGCTCGGTCTCAAACTTTTCACTTGACACCCTCACGCCACAAGCACATGGTTAGGGACAGCTTAGATTGAGCCGCTTAGGCCAGGATTTTATTCCTTTGGGCCTTTCTAACCACTGATTCTCAAAGCCTTGGGCCCTTTTACCCTTGCCTCTTGGTTTAAACGGTTACTGGCTTTTTCAATCTGCCCTCCTTTTCCTGCATTTTTTGGCAGTAATGGATTTTTTTGCTTTTTAATTTTTTCCTTTTCGCCATTTTTTTCTTTCTTTCTTTTTCTCATGCATATAATTTTTTTCTTTTGCCGATGCCTTTTCTTTTGCTTTTTGCTGCATTTTCTTGCTTCAAGAATCAATTTTTGGATTTTTCAGATTATCAATAATATTTTTCCTTTTTCCTTATTCTTTCAAGAGCCAACATTCTAAAATTTTAACTTCAAACATGCACTGTTTAATCATACATTCAGAAAATAAAAGCAAATGACACCATATCAAACTAATTAAATTAATCTTATTTTAAAATTGAAATTCAGGCATCTCTCAATTCTTTTCAAATTTTTTTTTATTTAAGTGAGTTGAGAGATATATGGAACATTTTTACAAATTTAAGACATCAATGCAAATGATCATGCAACTAGAGCAAGAAAATCAAAAATAAAATAGATAGAAAATAGAAAAGTAATAGACAAGGAGATAAAGAGAATGAATCCACCTAGATGATGATGGCTACTACTCCTCCCTGAGGATCCAATGTAATGCTTGATCTCTTCTATGTTACTCCTTTGTCTCTGTTGAGGCGGCTACACAAGTTTATGTACATGCTCTCTAGTTTGCTCCATCCTTTTTTTCTAGACTTAAGAGTGGTAGAAGTTACAAAGCAAAGCTTTGGCAACACCAAACTTAAGAGTTTTTCTCGTCCTCGAGCAAATATGACCAATGGGGAAGAAGGTGGGGTAGGTGGAGCCTCTGTGGGACCTCTTAGTCCTAAGAGGCTAGGGAATTCCAGATTCCCTGCTTCTCTGCATTGGCGTTTGAATGCCTAGGGGTTGCTCCGTGGCTGGCATTTAATGCCAGCAATGCTCCCCTCTTGGGGCGTTGAACACCCAGGAGGGCTTCCTCACTGGTGTTCAACTTTAACACTCCACTTGGAGTGTTCTATTTTCACTGCTATGAAATCTGTCTCTTGACTGATGCACATGATCATGACTCTGACAACTGAAAGGAAAAACAAAATGAAAATACATGGTCGAGTAAATTTGGGTTGCCTCCCAACAAGCTCTTCTTTAATATCTTTAGCTGGACTTCACTGTACTTAACTTAGTAATAGTGTTAAGCCTCCTGGCTCTATATCTCCTTCAAGGTAATGCCTAATCCTCTGTCCATTGACAGTGAACCTGGTTTCTTTACCTTGAAGTTCTACATACGCATATGGTGATACCTTAGTAATCACAAATGGTCCTGTCCAACGGGATTTAAGTTTCCCAGGGAACAGTTTAAGTCTTGAATTGAACAGCAGGACTTTCTGTCTTGGTTCAAAGACTCTGGAAGCTAGCTTCTTGTCATGCCACCTCTTCGCCTTTTTCTTATAGATTTTTGCATTTTCAAATGCTTCTAAGTGGAATTCATCCAACTCATTTAGTTGGAGCAGCCGTTTCTCCCCTGCTACTTTGGCATTAAGGTTGAGGAACCTAGTAGCCCAATAGGCTTTGTGTTCTAGTTCCACTGGCAAATGACAGGACTTCCCATATACTAATTGATATGGTGAAGTTCCAATGGGGTTTTGAAAGCTGTTCTATATGCGCACAGAGTATCATCAAACTTTCTAGCCCAATCCTTTCTAGAGGCACTTATTGTCCTCTCTAGGATTCACTTTAGTTCTCTATTTGAGACTTCAGCTTGCCCATTAATTTGGGGATGATACGGTGTTGCTACTTTATGGCGAACTCTGTATTGGCTTGAGACAGAATCTAGCTGTCTGTTGCAGAAATGAGTTCCTCCATCACTGATTAGTGTCCTGGGGACACCAAACCTGCTAAAAATATTCTTCTTGAAGAACTTCATTACTACCTTAGAGTCATTAGTGGGGGTTGCTATTACTTCAACTCATTTAGACACGTAATCTACTGCCACAAGGATGTAGGTGTTTGAGTATGAGGGTGGGAATGGTCCCATGAAATCTATGCCCCATACGTCAAACAACTCAATCTCTAGGATTCCTTGTTGAGGCATGCTGTGACCATGAGGAAGGTTGCCAGTCTGCTGGTCACTATCACAATTACGGATAAACTCTCTAGAATCTTTAAAGAGAGTAGGCCAGTAAAAGCCACTTTGGAGTACTTTAGTAGCTGTCCGCTCACCTCCAAAGTGTCCTCCATAGTCAGAGCTATGGCAATACCATAGAATTCTCCGTGCCTCTTCTTCAAACACACAGGGTCGGATTATTCCATTCGAGCATCTCTTAAAAGATATGGTTCATCCCAAAGGTAGTATTTTGCATCATGCATGAGTTTTCGGGCTTGCTTCCTGGAAAACTCTTTGGGAATGAACTGTATAGGCTTGTAGTTCACAATGTCTGCAAACCAAGGTACTATTCGGATGGCATAGAGCTACTCATCTGGAAAGGATTCAGATATGTTAGTAGAGGGAGAAGAAGCCCCTGCTGTTGGCTCAATTCGGGAAAAGTGATCAGCTACCTTATTCTCTGTCCCTTTTCTGGCTCTAATTTCTATATCAAACTCTTGCAGGAGCAATACCCATCTTAGAAGTCTGGGTTTAAAATCTTGCTTAGTGAGCAGATATTTTAGAGCAGCATGGTCAGTATAAATAATAACCTTAGTAGGATCTAAACTTGTCAATGGCATAAACCACTGCAAGTAGCTCCTTTTCTATAGTAGTGTAATTTTTCTGCGCATCATTTAATACGTGACTAGCATAGTAAATGATATGCAGAAGCTTGTCATATCTCCGCCAATTGCATGATCACTTGCATCACACATTAGCTCAAATGGCAAATTCAGTTGGGTGCAGAGATGATAGGAGCACTAACAAGCTTGGCCTTCAGTGTTTCAAATGCATGCAGACATTCTTGGTCAAAGATGAATGGAACATCAGTGGCCAGGAGATTGCACAGGGGTTTGGCGATTTTAGAAAAATCTTTTATGAACTACCTGTAGAAGCCTGCATGTCCTAGGAAGCTTCTGAGAGCCTTAACACTAGTAGGTGGAGGTAAGCATTCGATCACTTTCACCTTAGCTTGATCCACTTCTATCCCTTTGTTTGAGATCCGATGCCCAAGAACAATGTCCTCCATTACCATGAAGTGGTATTTCTCCCAGTTTAAAACTAGGTTTGTTTCTTGGCATCTATTTAGGACCAGGGTCAGATGATCAAGATAGGAGTCAAATAAATCACCATAGACAGAGAAGTCATCTATGAATACCTCAAGGAACTTTTCTACCATGTCAGAGAAGAATGATAACATGCATCTCTGAAATGTGGCAGGTGCATCGCACAAGACAAATGGCATTCGTCTATAGGCGAATACGCCCGAAGGACATGTGAATGCCGTCTTTTCTTGATCTTGTGGATCTACTGCTATTTGATTGTAACCGGAATATCTATTCAGGAAACAATAAAAAGCGTGACCCGCTAGTCTTTCTAGCACTTGGTCAATGAAGGATAAAGGAAAGTGATCTTTCCTGGTGGCATCATTGAGTTTTCTGTAATCAAAGCACATACGCCACCCTGTAACTATCCTTTTTGGGATCAGTTCATTCTTGTCATTGTGAACCACTATCATTCAACCCTTCTTAGGAACAACCTGGACAGGGCTCACCCATGGGCTATAAAAAATGGGATACATAATCCCAGCCTCATAATATTTAGTGACCTCCTTCTGCACTACTTCCTTCATGGCTGGGTTCAGTCGCCTCTGTGGTTGTACCACTAGTTTGGCATTATCTTCCAGTAGGATTTTATGCATGTATCGGGCAGGGCTAATACCCTTAAGGTCACTGATAGACCACCCAAGGGCGGTTCTATGGGTTTTAAGCACCTGAAGTAGTGCTTCTTCTTCTTGTGTCTCTAATGTAGAGCTTATGATCACAGGATAAGTATCTCCCTCTCCTAGAAATGCATATTTCAAGGAAGGGCGTAATGGCTTAAGCTCAAGCTTAGGAGGCTTCTTTTTTTCCTCAGAGGTTTCCAGAAGTTCCTCTGAATTAGGCTAAGTATCATTGAGGATATCATCAAGCCTGTCCTTGGAGCTTTCGGCCATGTTAACTTCTTCAACCAGAGAATCAATGAAGTCAATGCTCAGACATTCCTTAGGAATGTCTGGATGCTGCATAAATTTCATAACATTCAGCACAAACTTCTCCTCATTGACTCTTAGGGTTACTTCCCCTTTTTCAATATCAATGAGAGTTCGTCCTGTGACTAGGAAAGGTCTTCCTAGGATGAGAGATGCACTCTTGTGTCCCTCTATGTCCAATACCACAAAGTCAGTGGGAAAGGCAAAAGGTCTAACCTTGACAATCATGTCCTCTATTACTGCTGATGGTATCTTAATAGACCCATCAGCAAGTTGAAGGCACATGCGGGTTGGTTTGACTTCATTAGTCAAGCAGAGCTTCTTTATTAGTAAAGCTGGTATTAGGTTGATGCTTGCTCCAAGATCACATAGAGCTGTCCCCGTACAAGCATCACCTAGAGTGCATGGTATTATAAAGCTTCCAGGATCTTTAAGCTTCTCTGGCAAGCTGTTCTGAATGATTGCACTGCATTCCTCAATGAGGAGGACTGTTTGTGTCTCTCCCTAATCCTTCTTATGACTTAGAATGTCCTTCATGAACTTTGCATAAGAAGGTATCTGTTCAAGAGCTTCTACGAAAGGGATTTTTATTTCTAATATTCTGAGATACTCCGCAAAGCGGGCAAACTGTTTATCCCTTTCCTCTTGACAGAGTTTCTGAGAAAATGGCATTTTAGCATTGTACTCCTCAACCTTGGTTGAAGGAGACTGAATGCTATGTGAGTTGGGAGGAGGGTTACCAGCTTGCTTAGGAGGGTTGTTATCAATGAACAACTGTCCTCCCTTGCGTGGGCGTTGAATGCCCATGCTGCTGTTCCCCAAGGCATTTGGACGCCCAATCTGTCCCTTTTCTTGGCATGCAACGCCAGCAGGTTTACCTTCCTGGGCGTTTGAACGCCTAGACTCTGCCCATTCCTAGCGTTCAACGCCAAGAGCACTACCTTTCTGGTTGTCCTCTATGGGCTTTTCATTTTTATTATACTGAGGTTGGGTGTTTAAGGTTTTCCCACTCCGCAGTTGGATAGCCTGGCATTCATCTGTTAACTGCTTAGATAACTGTTGCCTTGTTTGACTCAACTGGGCTTCTATATTTCTATTAGAAGCCTGAGTTTCTCTCAGAGCCTCTTGCAGTTCCAACATTTGCTGGGCAAGGGCGTGCAATTGCTGAGTCAATGGGCTTTCCTGCTTTGGAGGGTTAGGTTCAACAACTACTGCCTTAACCTCTCCTTTTATAAAGGTCTCAGGAGATGAGTACAGATGCTGATTAGCGGCAACTGTCTCAATAAGCTCTTGAGCCTCTCCTATGGTCTTTCTCATGTGTATGGAACCACCAGCATAGTGGTCCAAAGACATTCTGTCTGTGTCTGAAAGCCCATAGTAGAAGATGTCTAACTGTACCCATTCTGAAAATATTTTCGTGGGACATTTTCTTAGCATCCTATTATACCTTTCCTAGGCATCATAAAGAGATTCACTGTCTCCTTGTTTGAAGCTATGGATGTCCAGCCTTAGCTGAGTCATCTTTCTAGGGGGAAAGTAATGGTTTAGAAACTTGTCCACTAATTGTTTCCATATTTTTAAAATATCTTTAGGTTGGTTTTCCAACCACCTTTTTGCTTGATCCTTTAAAGCAAAAGGAAATAGTAGTAACCTGTAGACCTCTTGGTCTACTCCCTCACTGTGTACTGTATCAGCAATTCTTAAGCAATTTGCAAAAAATTTGGTAGGGTCTTCTTGAGAAAGCCCAGAATACTGGCAGTTCTGCTGTAACAGAGTAATCAGTTGAGGGTTCAATTCAAAGCTACTAGCTCTGATTTGAGGTATGCTGATACTTCTTCCATAGAAGTCAGTAGTGGAAATTGTATAAGATCCCAGAGTTCTCTTGAACTCTGTATTCCCACTTGGATTCATGATTAAGAAAGGTAGAAGATGAAGAAGGAGGAAGATAGAGATGAATTAAAATTAAAATATTTTTATTTTTATTTAATTGATTATTTAAATTAAGTTTTCGAAAATTATATTAATGATTTAAAAATAGAAGAAGGAGAAGAAAGAGAAATTTTCGAAAACTAAAATAGAAGAGTGTTCGTTAGATGGTTTTGAAAAAGAAGAGAGAGAAAATGAAAGTTAGTTTTCGAAAATTTAAAAGAGCAGAGAGTTAGTTAGGTGGATTTAAAAAAAAGAAAGAGAAGATAAGATATTAATTAAAAAAAGATAAAAATAAAAATAAAAGATAAGACAAGAAAAAGATTTGAAATTAAAATTTAAAATTTAAAAAGATAAGATAGAAATTTAAAAGATTTTAAAAAAGAATGAATTTTAAAATTAGAAGTTAGAAAAGATAATATAAGAAACTAAAAGGATAAGATTTTGAAATTTGATTTTGAAAAGTGAAATTTTAATTTTAAAAATTTTAAATTTGAAAAAGATAAGATAAAATTTTTTAATTTTGAAAAAGTTATGATAAGCTTTGAAAAAGATAGGATTTCTTTTTTTTTTAAAAGATATGATTTTTATTTTTTTGAAAAATTTGATTTTTGAAAACTTGACAACTAAGATATGATAACATAAAAATTTAAAAGTTGAAATCTGAATTTTAATTAAAAAAAATTCGAAAATTAGGCTTAAAATTAGTTAGAAAATATATTTTTTTTATTTTTGAATTTAATGAAGAGAGAGAAAAATAAGTAAAAGACACCAAACTTAAAATTTTTAGATCTAGTGTACCAAATTTGCAAAAATTTGGAGGAAAAATACAATGGGACACTAAACTTAAAAATTCTAAGATTGAAACAGGTAAAGGACTCAGGAACACTTTGAATGTTAACAGGCACACAAAGAGAAGATTCAAAGAGTACAAGAACATAAAAAGAACACCAAACTTAAAACTTTTTAGTAAAATAAAATTTTCAAAAATTAAAGGAAACTAACAAGAAAACACCAAACTTAAAAATTGAAACAAGATTTAAACAGAGAAAATTTATTTTTTAAAAATTTTTGAGAAAAAAGGACTCAAAGAACACAGTTACCTAATTCATAAGCCAACGCTCTAACCAACTTAACACAAAAAAATAAAAATATTTTTTTGAAAAACCTTTTTGAATTTTTTTTTTGAAAATAAGAAAAGAAAAAATAAAAATTAAAGACTCAAAGACTCAAACCAAGAACACAAAGATTCAAGAACTCAAAACTAAATTAGGAATGATAAAGAAAAGAGACTATTTTTGGAAAAGTTTTTAGAATTTTTTGAAAATTGAGAAGAAGAAAGTAAAAATAAAAGAGTCAAACAAAGTAAAGTAAAAATAAAAGAAAATTACCTGATCTAAGGAGTAAGACAATCCGACAGTTTGTCCAAACTCAACAATCCCCGACAACGGCGTCAAAAACTTGGTGCGTGCGTACGTAATCCCACACACTTTCCGTACAACAACAATACGAGCAAGTACACTGGGTCATCCAAGTAATACATGAGCGAGTCAGGGTCGATCCCACGAGAATTGTGGCTTGAAGCAAGCTTGTGGTTGCTTTGCTGGTCTTAGTCAGGTGAAATCAGAAGGTTTTATGTTTTGAAGTAAGATGATCATGAAACTATGAAAGCAAAAGGGGTAAAACCAATTGGATTATGGACAAATAGGAATTATATGATGGGAATTGAGTTGAGAGTCGGAGTTGCTTTGTCTTTCTAAAGTAACTCTGGTACTACTATCTTCTTTGCTTGTGACTGATCTTCTTCTATGATAGGCTGTAAGTGATCAAAGTCATTGCCCGTGGTCACTGATCTCCTCTGCTACAGAATGAACGCCAAGTACCTTGATCATTCAATCCAATGGAGGGTGAAGCGCTTAGCAAGTCATTCTCCTGGCGATCCTACTCAAAACACCACAGACAAGGTAGAATCTTTCGGATCAGAGAACGCTGCTTCTTGGATCTATTCTATACCACAGAGACCTTAATCTCCCCAGAGATCGGCTGAACAGGTGTCTCGAGAAGTCTCCAACGAAATCGTGGATTAACCATCTGAGAGATGTAAATCCATAGCTGTTGGTTCATGCTTTCCGGCCAAGTATTCACATGAACCCAAGAAGACGCGAGTGTTTGTCACGCACATTTGTCTTGGTGTGATGAACAGATCTGATTTGTTAGATCATCCTATTCATCACAATGAAGATCAGGATATGCATCTTAGAAATAGATCAGACACGGATCGAAGAAAAAGAAATAGTACTTTTATTAATTCATAGGACTTCAGCAAGGCTCCTCCCCTCAACCTAGGAGATTTAGAAACTCATACTGAGGTGTATAACAATGGTGAAAACGAAAATAATGAGAAAAGTGATGAGGATGATGATGATCTAAATTACATGCATCTAATCCCTTAAATACTAAAAAGAAGACTAGTAAGGGTACAACAGTATTTTTAGTGCTAAAATCTACTTCTAAGGGCCACTTGGTATGTGTTTGGGATGAGCTTGATGAAATCCACGTGCCGTGAGGTCTTCTGGATGTGAAACGCCATCTAGGGAGTCATCTCTGGGCTTTTGGATATTTGGCTTTGCTTCCTTGGGCGCTGGACGCCAGAAAAGGTAGGAAGCTGGTGTTAGACACCAGTTTTAGGCCTTCTAATCCGAAATAACATATGGACTATTAAATATTGCTGTAAAGATCTAGAAGTCAGCTTTCCATAGCCATTGAGAACGCTCGATTTGGACTTCTGTAGCTCTAGAAAATTTCTTCCGAATGTGAGCAGGTTAGATTTGGACAGCATCTGCAGTACTTTCTCTGTCTCTGAATCATACTTCTGCTACCTCTCCTCAAATTCAGTCAGAATGTACCTGAAAAGGTACAACAATACACAAACTCAAAGTGGAATCCAAAAATATGAATTTAACACTAAAACCTGTAAAAACCTAATGAAAATGAAAAAAAACTACTAAAAACTATATGAAAATGATGTCAAAAAGCATATAAAATATCCGCTCATCACTTGCCATGAAGCCAGTCTATGTTCGAGGCTGGTTCAGGCACGTGCTGAATGCCACCGAGCTATGGCAACACCCTATCCACTTGGTGCCACTCAATCACAGCGTAGTAAATCAGGCTAGTACATGTGCGCCATAACCGACTATGCTCCTCAGCTAGAATCTCTGGATGAACAATGGCAAGCATCGAGCGTAGCATAAGGCTCCCAAACGATTTGCAAATGATTATAGAATGCTCCATTAACACAACACATACTAAACATGTAGGCAAACAAAAGCAAAACTTGGAAACAAACACAAATAACTTACATCTCTATCACCTAAGCGGTCAAATGCAAGGCAACAATGGATAACTGTTTCCTCCTTGCGGTCGGATGTCAGTAAATAAGTGGCCCACCTGAAGGAAGAGAACGTTATATGAATATATAAACCGGGAATAACTTATTAATAACTAGAAACTAAAACTGAAAGTCTAAGTGCCCATCTATCGATACCTGGAACCCAACAGAAAAGAAAAGTCATCACATCCCTATGGCCTGAGAGTAGGGAACTGCCAGAAAATCCAAGACTGCAGTAGTTGGAGGAGGCCTGCCATGTTCGTCACATTCTGTTGGCAACCTGACACATGCATCGATATAGCCATGTCAACGCTGCCGAACCCCAACTATAAGTGCCCATCTCGTCCAGCCTTGCCACAAAGGGCAACCACTGTATATAAACCCGATTTCCACTCCTGTTACAAAATAACTGAGTGAATAGCAGAATCATAATATACGCATATGGATACATGCTTATGGTATCCTCAGTCGCATCGGCCGACAGCTCCCTGAATTTCTCATGGAACCAGGTGAAGTGGACTGTAAACTACTTTACCGTATTCGGCGGCGGAAGCTTGCTAAATAATTCCTGAAACCACTCCCAAGTAGGTCTGCCATCATCCATCAGCTTGTCAAAATTTGTAAGACACCCAGATATAGCCTTACTGGTGCACAAAATTACAATCACACTTTTGCAACTCCGCACAACTAACCAGCAAGTGCACTGGGTCGTCCAAGTAATACCTTATGTTAGTAAGGGTCGATCCCACGGAGATTGTCGGCTTGAAGCAAGCTATGGTTATCTTGTAACTCTTAGTCAGGATATCAATAATTCTCAGATTTGATTGTAAAAAGTAAAAGAACATGAAATAAATACTTGTTATGCAGTAATGAAGAACAGGTTGAGGTTTTGGAGATGCTTTGTCTTCTGAATCTCTGCTTTCCTACTATCTTCTTCTTCATGCATGCAAGGCTTCTTCCATGGCAAGCTTTATGTTGGGCATCATCATTGTCAATGGCTACTTCCCGTCCTCTCAGTGAAAACATTCCAAATGCGCTGTCACCGCACGGCTAATCATCTGTCGGTTCTCGATCATGTCGGAATAGGATCCATTGATCCTTTTGCGTCTGTCACACGCCCAACAATCATGAGTTTGAAGCTCGTCACAGTCAACCCTTCCCAAATCCTACTCAGAATACCACAGACAAGGTTTAGACGTTCCGGATCTCAGGAATGGCTGCCAATAATTCTAGCCTATACCACGAAGGTTCCAATCTTAGATTAGAAACCCAAGAGATACACATTCAAGCTTGATTGCATGTAGAACGGAGGTGGTTGTCAGGCACGCGTTCATAGGTGAGAATGATGATGATTGTCACGGATCATCACATTCATCAGGTTGAAGTGCGAATGAATATCTTAGAATAAAAGCAAGCGTGATAGAATGGAAAACAGTAGTAATTGCATTAATTCATGAAGAACAGCAGAGCTCCTCACCCTCAACAATGGGGTTTAGAGACTCATGCCGTAGAAGATACAATATGAAATGTGTAGAATGTCATGAGGTACAAGATGAATCACTAAAAGTAGTTTTTATAGTAAACTGGTGACCTAGGGTTACAGAAAATGAGTAAGCTAGGGTGTTTAGTGTAAAAATCCACTTCCGGGGCCCACTTGGTGTGTGCTTGGGCTGATCATTGAAGCTTTCATGTGTAGGGACTTTTCTTGGAGTTAAACGCCAGCTTTTGTGCCAGTTTGGGCGTTTAACTCCAGTTTTTATGCCAGTTCCGGCGTTAAACGCCAAAATTCTTGAGCTGACTTGGAACGCCTGTTTGGGCCATCAAATCTCGGGCAAAGTATGGACTATTATATATTGTTGGAAAGCCCAGGATGTCTAATTTCCAACGCAATTGAGAGCGCACCAATTGGGCTTCTGTAGCTCCAGAAAATCTACTTTGAGTGCAGGGAGGTCTGAATCCAATAGCATCTGCAGTCCTTTTTCAGCCTCTGAATCAGATTTTTGCTCAGGTCCCTCAATTTCAGCCAGAAAATACCTGAAATCACAGAAAAATATACAAACTCATAGTAAAGTCCAGAAAAGTGAATTTTAAATAAAAACTAATAAAAATATAATAAAAACTAATTAAAATATACTAAAAACATACTGAAAACAATGCCAAAAAAGCGTATAAATTATCCGCTCATCACTTACCATCCACGAGCAACCCAGCTAGTATGTAACATCCTGCAGCATGATGGTGCACTCTGATGAGCGGATATTTTATACGCTTTTTTTGCATCATTTTCATATCATTTTAGTTATGTATTGTTCAAGTTTTATTATGTTTTCATAGGTTTTAGTGTAAAATTCACATTTTTGGATTCATACTTTGAGTTGTTGTGTTTTATGATGATTTTAGGTAAATTCTTATTGAAATTGAGGTGTTTTGGAAAAGCCTGATTCAGAGACAGAAAAGGGACTGAAGATGCTGTCAGATTCTGACCTTCATGCATGCAAAGGAGCATTTCTGGAGCTACAGAAGTTCAAATGGTGCGCTCTCAACGGTATTGAAAATCTAACATCCAGGGCTTTCCAGCAATATATAATAGTTTATACTTATCTCTGGAATCGAAAGTCCAAAACTGACGTTCAACTCAAGCTACCAACTCTATTCATGGCGTTAGACGCCCAAAAGGGAAGAAAAGTGGGCATCCAATGCCCAAAAGGGAGTACCAACTCGTGGAGTCACCCCAAGCTCATCCCAAACACTCACCAAGTGGGACCAGAAAGTGGATTTTTGCACTATCAACCTAGTCTATCATATTTCTGTAATCCTTAGTCATTAGATTAGTATTTAAGGAAGAGATCACCCATGTTTAGGAGAATTCTTCCCTCCCTCATTCGAACATTACACAATTTTCTGTAAAAGCATGAGCAACTAAACCTCCTAAGTTAGGGTTAGGAGATCTGCTGATTCTCATGGATTAATATTATTACTGTTCCGAGGGTTACCTGAAACGTTGAGGTCGATCTTGGAGGAGATCTTCCGGTCTGGTTAAGCCTGTCGCGTCCGACTTGTTGGAGCTTGAGGTGCTACTGGTCCTTGATCATCGGGGGGTGGTACCTGCAAGAGACTCCGATGCTTAAGTCAATATGGGCTTTACGCAGGTTTTTTGTAGAATTGGAGTATGAGTTATACCTGGGTGCTCAAGTGTATTTATAGTGGTGTTTTGACGATCTTCATTTGAGATAAGTTTGTTATCTTATCTTATTTTTTGTGGGTGAGATCATATCTTTTGTCAACCGCGTCCTAGTAGGCGGTGGTTCTTTGTTTTTGGCCTACTTGGGCCTTTGTGCCGTCTTTTTTAGCTCTTTTTTTGAAGAGATCGGTAGCGGGCCAACCTTTCATGAGGTCGGTCCCTTTGTCTTCAACCAACCCGACCCTATAGCTCAGATCAGTGTATGAACAGTGCCCCTGCTTAATCTCCGACCTTTTCCCGAGGTTGTGCTCATTCCCAAGCTCAACCTTTTCCAGGGGAGGTCAAGCTAAAGCATATTTTTGTTGATTGTATCCGAGGTGCTGTTGTTCCATTCGCCTGGGCTTTGTGTCTTTGATGCTGTTTCAAAACGCGAAGCGTTCCTTCTTTCACTCTTTAAATGCTGCGCCATTCTCGAGTGTGTTAGTTTTTTGGATTCATGCAAGTGCTTTAAAAGCCTTTAATTGGGCCTTTATTTCTTTGCCGTTTCGTTTCCCTCTTTGTATTTTGTTTGAAATCAAAGGGGTTTCGCATTCTTCAGTTTCTTGCTTCCATCTATTTTCTTTTGCTTTCTCCCAGGGAAAAATCCTTTTTTCACTTAAACTTTCCCCAAGCTTTTTTCCTTTCCTTGAGGCGTCGAGGCGTTTGTTAGTGCGGACCGTCCGTGATTTTGCTGCGCGCGTTCGTCGCTACTGCTTCTTCTCATTGCAGGTTGGGACTCTATTTTGTGCACTTCGCATTTCATGATTGCGAACCTTCTGCTTAATGTATGGTTTCTGCTGCATGCTTCTGTTTTTCATTTAGAGCTTTGATCTTTCTTTCTTTTTGTTGTTTTGAAAAGGTTGGGGCTTTTTGGTTTTCTCTGATCTTTTGCACTTTTCTTTTCTGTGTCTGCATTGCCTCCAACGGGTGCCTCTAGGTTTTAGTGGTGATTTTTGTTTGTGTGAACCTTGGGGCGCCCTTTCGCTCCTTGTGTTACTATTTACTGTTTGCTTTTTCGTCTTCTTATTTCTGGCCGAGTTGTTTGGTAGTGACGCCCCTTTCATTTTCTTACTGTATGTATAGTTTCTATGTCTTCTCGTAGAAATATTGTTGAAATGTTCACAAAGGTTCCTCCTGGTATGGCTGACTGGTTAGATTCCGTAGTGTTAGGATATCTTACTGTAGCAGATTGGGAGCACTGTGAGAAGTTTAGGAGGTATCATAGGGTTATTTGGAATAGGGAGGATGAGAAGAACTACGAGCTGGTGTCGCCCGACCCTGAGGAGAGGGTTAGTTTTCCCCCCTTAAGTCGGGCGGAGCGTCCTTTCTTTTATGCATATGATTACTTTTTCACCAAGTTAGGTGTTACCCTTCCTTTCACTGAGTTTGAGTCTGACATCTTGTGGAACCGTAACGTGGCCTCTTCTCAGCTTCATCCCAACTCCTGGGCCTTTATGAAAATGTTTCAGTTGTTGTGTTAGGAGCTGGGTGTCCGGCCTTCTCTCTGTCTTTTTCTTTATCTATTTGTGATGACTAAACCGGGGGCGGCCAAGAAGAAGGCTTCTTGGATCTCTTTCCGGGCTACTCAGGGAAAAAAGGTATTTTCTATTTTTGATGACTCCTTCCACAATTTCAAAAACTTTTATTTCAAAGTCCGGGCTGTTGAGGATGTTTATCCTTTTTTCCGGATGAGAACAATAAACG
Organism: Arachis hypogaea; assembly: GCF_003086295.3. NCBI lineage: Eukaryota > Viridiplantae > Streptophyta > Magnoliopsida > Fabales > Fabaceae > Arachis > Arachis hypogaea. The sequence continues at coordinate 55,363,667 of NC_092047.1, forward strand.
CACATTTTCTCTTTGGTGGCAAAAGGACCCTGTAGTTCTTAAATATCCTTTAGAGAGTCTTGATGAGGTAGAGAGGGCCTTTGTGGGTGTTTTGGAGGAGCACTGGAGGGAGCCTCCTCATTTGGATACGAAGAAGTTTTTAGGGGATCCCACTCTTCTCCGTTCTGAGCTAGGTAGTGCCCGACTTCTTTAAAGTTTTCTTTTGTTTGTCGTGGTCTTGTCGTCATCCACTGTATAACTGCTTTTGTGATTTTTCTTTTTCAGAGATGGTTTCAAGCTCTGATTCGATGAACGTCTTCCGCAAGACCAAGAAGGCTGTGGCTGCCCAGAATTTGCATAGAAAGACGTCGGGGGAGGGTTCTTCCCAGGTCCCTCCGAAGAAGCCAGACTCGGGACCTTAAGGTCTGAGGAAGATTATTCTGACTCCTCAAGTTCGGGTGGCCTCTACTGATCTACCTCTTGCGATTTTTGATGCTGCCTCTTCTCCTTCTTCATCTGGGCCTTCCCCTAAGAGGCCAAGGACTGCTGGAGCTTATGATCTTAATGATAATGATTTTGATGGTGCGGCCTTTGCTGTGGAGCATTGTTCCGTATGGCTTTGTTCCGACTGATGATGTGTCCATTCTCCACCATCTTGATTTTATATCTAGCAACAGTATCCAAATGGCCAACCTTAGTGCTGCTCTGTTGATGGAGTTCAAGAAATCTCCTATCAACGCTACTAGTGCCTTTCTTAGGAAAGCTAAGTCTGAATATGATAGGGTAGAGGGATTGAGGCTTGAGCAGGAGGCGAAGAATGTTGGGCTGGAGCTGTCTTTGGAGAAGGAGAAGGCCCGTGCTACTACGACAGAGGTGGTTGCCAACTTGGCAGAGGAGATGGCGAAGAAAGCCAAGGAGAGCTACACTCGTACTTATGGGGAGCTTCTTGAGGCGAAGGAAAAGCTTCAATCCTCTTATGATGACTATGCCAAGTTACAGGGGCACATAGTAAATCGCATGACCGCCCTGTACGAGAACTTAAAGGCCCAAGCTCGGGTGCTTGCTCCAGATGCCGACTTTACCTTGTTTAGTGTGGATAATGTTGTCGAGGATGGTAAGATCGTGCCAGCCCCTGATGATGATGAGACTTCTGCTCCTGATCCTCCTGCCAAGGCTTTTGCAACCCCTTCTGTTGAGACGTCCCGACCTGAGACAGATCCCGATGTGGAGATCCTGAATGGCCCTGATGGTGTTGTCGGGGCTGTCCCGATTTCAGTCTACCTCCAGCTCCTCAGGATGTGGCGACGAGGGCAAAGCTGGATCCCTTATGACTTCTCTTTTTCTTCTGCTCTTTTGATTATATGTTGGTATGGTCCAACTTGTGGACCTTTTAAACTCTTTATATTGTAATCTTTTGAATGGTTCTTGATAAACCCCAATTTTGTAGTTTATCTTGTGCTTATTTTAAGGGATTTTATCACCTTTGTCCCACATTTATTGAATGAAATAGCATGGTTTTGTAATTCTCCCTTAAATTGTGCTTAAGTGTGAAAACATGCTTTTTAGGCCCTTAATTGAGTGATTTTAATTCACTTTAATTCCATTCGATGCCTTGATGTGCTTGTTGAGTGATTTCAAGTTCATAAGAAAAGTATTGGATGGAATAAATGAAGAGAAAAGCATACAAAGTGGAGAATGCATGAAGAAAGAAAGATTTGGAGTACATCAACCCATGTGCACGCGCAGCAGACGCGCACGCGTGGATAGTGTAGTTGCATGGCGACGCGTACGTGCACATGACGCGTACGCGTGGATAGGAATTTGGCCAAGCGACGCGCATGCGCACACGGCGCGTACGCATCGATACTCGCACGTGACTCACTTAAAGGCAAAATGCTGGGGGCGATTTCTGAGCTGCCCAGGCCCAAATCCAACTTATTCCTGAGACTATTTCATGCAGAATTCAAGTTAGAGCAAGGGGGAGCACTTAGTTAGTCAACATGAGCCTTTAGTTAGTTTTCTAGAGAGAGAAGCTCTCTCTTCTCTCTAGAATTAGGTTAGGATTAGGTTAATCTCTTGTAGATCTTGAGTTAATTACTTGATTTCATCTTGTTCCCTTTACAATTTCTTGTTTCTACATCTTGATTCTCTTAGTTGTACTGTTAATTTCCCTTTTTGCTATCTTTTATGTTAATGAACAATTGTTGGATCTTAATTTCTTTTAATGCAATTTTATGTTCCATGTCTCTTTTATGTTTATCTTCATTGTTATTGTTGATTTCTTGCCTATGTTAGTTATGGGTTTCATTAATTCTTGCATTTTCTGATATTTACTGTTATTGCACTCTAGGTGTTTGATAGAATGTCTCCTTTAGTTCTTGAGTAGTTCTATTTGCTCTTGGCCTAGGCTAAGGGAATAGGTGACTTTGAGTCATTGATTCTCATTGAATTGGTGATTTGAGAACCCTTGGGGATCAATTTGATAACCATTGACTCTAATCTACTACTAAGCTAATTAGTAGCTAGGTTGGGACCTATGGATTGATATTGATCAAGCCATTTGATGTACTCCAAGCCTAGGAGTAGATAACACGTACTTAAGGCCTTGGTGAGTGGTGCACGAAATTGTGATCTCAACGGCGCCAACAACTAGGTACGCACGAATGTAATCTCAACTCTTTTTCACAACTCCGCACAACTAACCAGCAAGTGCACTGGGTCATCCAAGTAATAAACCTTATGTGAGTAAGGGTCGATCCCACGGAGATTGTCAGCTTGAAGCAAGCTATGGTCATCCTTGTAAATCTCAGTCAGGCAGATTCAAATGGTTATCAGGTTTTGATAATTAAAATATAAATAAAATATAAAATAAAATAAAGTTACTTATGTAATTCACTGGTGAGAATTTTAGATAAGCGTATGGAGATGCTTCGTTGCTTCTGAACTTCTGCTTTCCTACTGCCTTCTTCCAACCATGCGTTACCTCCTTCCATGGCAAGCTGTATGATCCTCTCGGATGAAACAAATCCATATGCGCTGTCACCGCACGGCTAATCATCTGTCAGTTCCCGCTAGCGTCGGAATAAGACCATTGTCCTTTTGCACACTGTCACTTGTGCCCCACATTCGCAGGTTTGAAGCTCGTCACAGTCATCCCTTCCGAGATCCTACTCGGAATACCACAGACAAGGTTTAGACTTTTCGGATCCCGGATCCTTCTCGGATTACCACAGACAAGGTTTAGACTTTCCGGATCCCAGGAATGGCTGCCAATAATTCTAGCCTATACCACGAAGGTTCTAATCTTAGATTAGAAACCTAAGAGAATATACTCCAGCTGTCGTCCAATGACTACGTTGAACATCATGTAGATCGCTTTGTGGTTGTCAGGCACGCGACCTTGGCTAAGCGAGTAACGAAGATTGGATGATTGTCACGGGTAACCCCTTCATTCTGACTTAACTGAATTAAGTATGAGAGTATATCTTGGAGAAGAAGTAGGTGTGAATTGAATAGAAAAATAGTAGTAATTGCATTAATTCATGAAGAACAGCAGAGCTCACACCTTAATCTATGGGGTGTAGAAACTCCACCGTAGAAAATACATAAGTGAAAAGAGGTCTAGGCATGGCCGTGAAGCCAGCCTCCAAACGTGTACAATGATGAACCCAAAGATGGTCAAAAGACCTAAAATGATCCAAAGATATTCCAAAGATATAAAATAAATCTCTAAAAGTAGTTTATATACTAGACTAGTAACCTAGGGTTACAGAAAATGAGTAACTAAGTGCAGATAGTACAGAAATCCACTTCCGGGACCCACTTGGTGTGTGCTTAAGCTGAGCATTGAAGCGTTTTCGTGCTTAGGCTGTTCCTGGAGTTAAACGCCAGCTTTGGTGCCAGTTTGGACGTTTAACTCCAATTTTGGTGCCAGTTTGGGCGTCTTACGCCAGAAATTTTAGGCTGAGTTTGAACGCCAGTTTGGGCCATCAAATCTCGGGCAAAGTATGGACTATTATATATTGCTGGAAAGCCCAGGATGTCTACTTTCCAACTCAACTAAGAGCGCGCCAATTGGGTTTCTATAGCTCCAGAAAATCTACTTCTAGTGCAGAGAGGTCAGAATCCAACAGCATCTGCAGTCCTTTTTCAGCCTCTGAATTAGATTTTTGCTCAGGTCCCTTAATTTCTGTCAGAAAATACCTGAAATCACAGAAAAATACACAAACTCATAGTAAAGTCCAGAAATGTGATTTTTGAATAAAAACTAATAAAAATATAATAAAAAGTAACAAAAATATACTAAAAACTATGTAAAAACAATGCCAAAAAGGATATAAATTATCCGCTCATTACAACACCAAACTTAAATTGTTGCTTGTCCCCAAGCAACTAAAAACAAATTAGGATAAAAAGAAGAGAATATTAAACGAATTCCAAACTTATCAATGAACTTAGTTCGAATTAGATGAGCGGGACTTGTAGCGTTTTTGCTTCTGAACAGTTTTGGCAATCATTCTGAACTTCAAGGGATAAAGTGAGATGCCAAAACTGTTCAGAAGCAAAAAGCTAAAAGCCCCGCTCATCTAATTAAGACTGATCTTCATAGATGTTTTTGGAATTCATTGTATATTCTATTCTTTTTATCCTATTTGAATTTCAGTTGCTTGGGGACAAGCAACAATTTAAGTTTGGTGTTGTGATGAGCGGATAATTTATACGCTTTTTGGCATTGTTTTTAGTATGTTTTTAGTATATTTTAGTTAATTTTTATTATGTTTTTATTGGTTTTTAAATAAAAATCACGTTTCTGGACTTTACTATGAGTTTGTGTATTTTTCTGTGATTTCAAGTATTTTCTGGCTGAAATTGAGGGACCTGAGCAAAAATCTGATTCAGAGGCTGAAAAAGGACTGCAGATGCTGTTGGATTTTGACCTCCCTACACTCGAAGTGGATTTTTTGGAGCTACAGAAGCCCAATTGGCGCGCTCTCAATTGCGTTGGAAAGTAGACATCCTGGGCTTTCTAGAAATATATAATAGTTCATACTTTGCCCGAGATTTGATGGCCCAAACCGGCGTTCAAAGTCAGCATAGAAATTTTGGCGTCAAAACGCCAGAACTGGCATAAAAGCTGGAGTTAAACGCCCAAACTGGCACAAAAGCTGGTGTTTAACTCCAAGAAAAGTCTCTACACGTGAAAGCTTCAATGCTCAGCCCAAGCACACACCAAGTGGGCCCGGAAGAAGATTTCTGCATTAATTACTTATTTCTGTAACCCTAGGCTACTAATTTTCTATAAATAGGATCTTTTACTATTGTATTTTCATCTATCTTTGGACGTTTAGTCCTTAGCCCTTTGAGGCTGGCCATTCGGCCATGCTTAGACTATTTTCACTTATGTATTTTCAACGGTGGAGTTTCTACACACAATAGATTAAGGTGTGGAGCTCTGCTGTTCTTCATGAATTAATACAATTACTATTGTTCTTCTATTCAATTCATACATGCTTCTTCTCTAAGATATTCATTCGTTCTTCAACTTGATGAATGTGATGATCCATGACACTCATTATCATTCTCACCTATGAACATGTGCCTGACAACCACCTCTGTTCTACTAGCAATGGCTTGAATGCGTATCTCTTGGGTTTCTAATCTAAGATTGGAACCTTCGTGGTATAGGCTAGAATTATTGGCAGTCATTCTTGAGATCCGGAAAGTCTAAATCTTGTCTGTGGTATTCCGAGTAGGATCTGGGAAGGGATGACTGTGACGAGCTTCAAACTAGCGATTGTTGGGCGTGTGACAGACGCAAAAGGATCAATAGATCCTATTCCAACATGATCGAGAACCGACAGATGATTAGCCGTGCGGCGACAGCGCATTTGGAACATTTTCACTGAGAGGATGGGAAGTAGCCATTGACAATGGTGATGCCCAACATAAAGCTTGCCATGGAAAGTAGTATGAATGGTTAGAAGAAGGCAATAGGAAAGCAGAGGTTCGAGAGGAACAAAGCATCTTCATATGCTTATCTGAAATTTCTACCAATGAATTACATAAGTATCTCTATCTTTATTCTATTTTATAATTATCAATTCTCCAAAACCATTTAAATCTGCCTGACTGAGATTTACAAGATGACCATAGCTTGCTTCAAGCCGACAATCTCCGTGGGATCGACCCTTACTCACGTAAGGTATTACTTGGACGACCCAGTGCACTTGCTGGTTAGTTGTGTGGAATTGTGACAAAGTGTGATTCACGTTTGAGAGCTCCAAGTCTTTGGTGCCATTGTTGATGATAACAATTTCGTGTACCAGTGGTTCAATGACATCTTGGACAATTCAGACAGACCATCATAGAATATACATATGATGCTCCATTCTAAAAACATGTCAGAAAGACACCTTTTGATCAATTGCTTGTATCTTTCCCAAGCTTCATAGAGGGATTCACCTTCCTTCTGTCTGAAGGTTTGGACTTCCACTCTAACCTTGCTCAACTTTTGAGGTGGAAAGAATTTGGCCAAGAAAGCATTGACCAGCTTTTCCCAAGAGTTCAGGCTATCTTTAGGTTGTGAGTCCAACCATGTCCTAACTCTGTCTCTTATTGCAAAGAGGAAAAGCATAAGTCTGTATACCTCAGGATTAACCCTATTGGTCTTAACAGTGTTACAGATTTGTAAGAATTCAGTTAAGAACTGATGAAGATCTTCCAATGAAAGTCCATGAAACTTGCAATTTTGCTACATTAGAGAAACTAATTGAGGCTTAAGCTCAAAGTTGTTTGCTCCAATTGCAGGAAATGAGATGCTTCTTCCACATAAGTCAGAAGAGGGTGCAATAAAGTCACCAAGCATCTTCCTTGCATCTCCACCATTGTTGTTGGGTTCGGCCATCTCTTCTTCTTTTTCGAAAAATTCTGTCAGGTCCTCTATAGAGTGTTGTGCTTTAGCTTCTCTTAGCTTCCTCTTTAGAGTCCTTTCAGGTTCCGGATCAGCTTCAACAAGAATGTTCTTATCATTGCTCCTGCTGATATGAAAAAGAAGAGAACAAAAAAGAATAGGAATCCTCTATGTCACAGTATAGAGATTCCTTTATGTGATTAGAAGAATAGAAGAGTAGAATAAAGAAGGGAGAAGATGAAGAATTCGACCACAGAGAAGGAGAGAGAGTTCGAATTATAAGAAGAAGAGAAGTGTTGGTAAATAAATAAATAAATAGAAAGAGATGAGAGAGGGAGAAAATTCGAATTTTAAATTAAAATAAAAGTAAAATATTTTTGTTTTTATTTTAAATATTGGTTAGTATTCAAAAATATGAAAAGAAATACAATAAAATTTGAAAACTAAATAAATTATTTAATTAAAAAGATTTTTGAAAAAGTGGTTAGTGATTTTCGAAAATTGGAGAGAGAAAAGTAGTTAGGTGGTTTTGAAAAAGATATGATTGAAATAAAAACTTTTAAAATCAAACAAAGAGTCAAGTAGTTAAAAAGATTTGAAATAGAAAACTTTTTAGAAAAGGATTTTGAAATTAAATTTTGAAAAATATATGATTGAAATTAAAAAGATTTGAATTGGAAATTAAAAAGATTTGATTTTTGAAATTAAAGTTGATTACTTAACTAACAAGAAATTAAAAGATATTATTTTAGAATTTAAAGATTGATCCTTTCTTAATAGGCAAGTAACAACTTGAAAATTTTTTGAATCGAAATATTAAATGTTAGCAATTAATTCGAAAATCATGAAATAAAAATAAGAAAAAGATTTTGAAAATCAAATTTTTAAAATTTTCGAAAAATATTAGGAAAAAATGAAAAAGATTTGAGTTTTGAAAAAGTTTTGAAAAGATAGGATTTTTAAATTGAAAATTGACTTGACTAATGAGAAACAATTAAACTTTAAACCTTTATGACTAAATCAATTCAAATTTTCGAAAATTATGAGTAAAATAAGGGAAAGATATTTTTTTGATTTTTGAATTTTTAGTGAGGAGAGAGAAAATCATCAAAATGACCCAAGACATAAGAAATTAAAATCAAAACAACTAATACATGCAAAAACACTTTGAATGTCAAGATGAACACCAAGAACACTTTGAAGATCAAGAACTTATTTTTGAAAAATTTTTTAGAAAAGAAAAAAAAAACATGCAAGACACCAAACTTAAAAATTTTTAATGTTTAGACACTAATAATTCAAGAATGCATATGAAAAAGAAGAAAAAATACAAAACAAGAAAATTTAAAGATCAAACAAGGAAATTCATCAAGAACAATTTGAAGATCAATGAAGAACACATGATGAATTTTCGAAAATTAAAGAAAATTAAAAAGATGCAATCGACACCAAACTTAAAATTTGACACTAGACTCAAACAAGAAACACAAAATATTTTTGGTTTTTATGGCTTTATTAATTTTTTTTTGAATTTTTTGAAAATAAAAAACTTAAAAATAAAATAAAATTACCTAATTTGAGCAACAAGATGAACCGTCAGTTGTCCAAACTCGAACAATCCCCGGCAACGGCGTCAAAAACTTGGTGCACGAAATTGTGATCTCAACAGCGCCAACAACTTGGTACGCACGAATGTAATCTCAACTCTTTTTCACAACTCCGCACAACTAACCAGCAAGTGCACTGGGTCGTCCAAGTAATAAACCTTACGTGAGTAATGGTCGATCCCACGGAGATTGTCGGCTTGAAGCAAGCTATGGTCATCCTTGTAAATCTCAGTCAGGCAGATTCAAATGGTTATGAGGTTTTGATAATTAAAATATAAATAAAATATAAAATAAAATAAAGTTTCTTATGTAATTCACTTGTGAGAATTTCAGATAAACGTATGGAGATGCTTCGTTGCTTCTAAACTTCTGCTTTTCTACTGCCTTCTTCCAACCATGCGTTACCTCCTTCCATGGGAAGCTGTATGATCCTCTCGGATGAAAACAAATCCATATGCGCTGTCACTGCACAGCTAACCATCTATCGGTTCCCGCTAGCGTCAGAATAAGACCATTGTCCTTTTGCACACTATCACTTGTGCCCCACATTTGCAGGTTTAAAGCTCGTCATAGTCATCCCTTCCCAGATCCTACTCGGGATACCACAGACAAGGTTTAGACCTTCCAGATCCCGGATCCTACTCGGAATACCACAGAAAATGAGTAACTAAGTGCAGATAGTGCAGAAATCAACTTCTGGGGCCCACTTGATATGTGCTTGGGCTGAGCATTGAAGCTTTTTTGTGCTTAGGCTGTTCCTGGAGTTAAACGCCAGCTTTGGTGCCAGTTTGGACGTTTAACTCCAATTCTGGTGCCAGTTTGGGCGTTTTACGCCAAAAATTTTAGGCTGACTTTGTACGCCAGTTTGGGCCATCAAATCTCGGGCAAAGTATGGACTATTATATATTGCTGGAAATCCCAGGATATCTACTTTCCAACACAACTGAGAGCGCTTCAATTGAGCTTCTGTAGCTCCAGAAAATCTATTTCGAGGGCAGGGAGGTCAGAATCCAACAGCATTTGCAGTCATTTTTCAGCCTCTGAATCAGATTTTTGCTCAGGTCCTTCAATTTCAGCCAGAAAATACCTAAAATCACCAAAAAACACAAAAACTCATAGTAAAGTATAGAAATTTAATTTTTGAATAAAAACTAATAAAAATATAATAAAAAGTAACTAAAACATACTAAAAACTATGTAAAAACAATGCCAAAAAGAGTATAAATTATCCGCTCATCAGTGAGTAGACCTAATGAGCTCGGTTCCTTATAATTATCAATATTTGGTTTGTTGACAAGGATGGTGATCTCAATTTCCCATGTCTTAGCCAAGAGTTCTTTATTTTGCTTTCTTTAATTGCTTATTTGATTTACTTTTCTTGTCCTATTATAAATCAAACCCCCTTGTCCTTCATAGCCAATAGTTGCCCACTTCATTGCAATTCCTTGTGAGACGACCCAGAGTCTAAATACTTTGGTTAATTCTTATTTGGGGTTTGTTCTTTGTGACAACCAATATTTTTGCATGTGAGGATTCTTTGTCGAGTTAGAACTATACTTGCAACGAGAATTCATTCATTTGAGGAAATTCTATACCGTCAAAGAATTCACTCATCAAAATGGCACCGTTGCCGGGAAATTGCAATGGTGCTATGTTATAGGCTTTGTATATACTGTGAATAGCTTGGTTTTTGGGTTTGCTTGTTAGTTTTCGCTAGTTTTGGGATTTGGTTTTCCTTGTTTCTTGTTAGAATTTGTTTTTATTTTCTCTTGACACTATGAATTCTCATCCTTTTGGCTATGAATGTGGTTCAAACTATGTTGTAGGAAATGAAAGCTTCGATGAGGATGTGCATCAAGGATTTAGAGATCAAGGCTTGACAAGAGTGCTTGAGGATATGACTACTCTCCTCACGGAGATGCGCAAGGACCAAAGGGCATTTTATGCCATCCGAACCGTTCAAGTGCCACCCCGACATAACTACTCTTCGGATTCTTATGGGTATACGCCTAATCCTAATGCATACCAGTCTAATGTATGTGATGACCCTTATTGTGATTGTCAACCACAACCATCACATGCATATGACCCCTTCCCTCAACATAGCCCTCAACAACCATACTCACAAGCCTCATACCACCATCCACCTCCATATAACCCCAACTCATATCCACCATACCAACCACCATATGAACCATATCTAGAGCCACCACTATTCCAACACCAATACTCCCAAGAACCATAAATTCCATGTACACCACCTCAAGACTTTCACCAACATGGACCATCTTCCAACAACACCTTTCTTTCAAGCAATGAACCCTCACCACCGCCCTTCGATGAAGCCCTCGCGCAAGAACTAAGAGATCTTGAATCTCATATCCTAAGGCAACAAGAGGAGACAGAAAAGGAGTTTAAGGAGATAGAAGCCAAGATGGCTATCATGGTGGAAGATGTGATTTGCATAACCCCCATCTAAGCTCATGCATCCCGGGTACTCCTATTGTTGAATGTGGAGGAGCACCCAAGGAGCTTAGTGAGGGAATGGGCTTGAAGCTCCAAGGTGAGGAAGAGGAGTTACAACAAGAAGTACAACAAGAGGAGGAGGTAGAGGTTATTGAACAAAAGGAAGTAGTGGTTGGCTACTTAGGATATGTTGAGTACATAGAGGAATTGCAAGTTGAAGAGCCTCCTTCTACGGAGTTAGGACGGGATGTTAAGGAATTGGATAGAGAGTTGAGGGATATTGATCAAGAAGTGGATTCCATCATTAGTGATTTTTTGTCCACATTGATCAATCCCCTTGATGATCTTGTTGAACCTTCTTCCATTGGATTAGAGAGCAATGTTGGGGAGGATGTACAACCCCCAAGACACAATGTGATTGAAGAATTGGAAGAAGTATCCCAAGTAATAGGCCCTCCCATCTATGATAATTCCGAAACAAAATATGATCCTTTTGACCTTGAAGAATCCTTCCCCGCTATGCTTGGAATTGATGTTGAGGTAGATTTCACTAAACCTCCTATTTATGATGAGAGTGATGGGAAAGAGATAGAAGAAGTTGATGAGCAAGGAATTGAAGTTAAAGAAACTTGCAAGGAGGTGGGAGTGCAAAGGAAGACCACAAGGAAAGGACCTTGCATTAGCTAAGTATGGGGAGGTCATCCTCCCTAAACCACCATCTCCCAACGCAATATTCAAGTGGGTACAATTCCTTTCTTTAAGCTTTGCTTTCTCACTTGAATATGGGTTGCTTGAAAATGATGGTCAACTTAGAGCCCTTTGTGGAGTTAAGAGTAGGGGTGAGTTACGTAATGGTTGGAGACATCATCCTAGGTTCACTATGGTTGCATGTTCAGCGTTTGATAGAAATGTTGGATGTAGTGCTCAATTGATGGGGTCTAGGAGGATTGTTTGGTGCTCACATGAGAATTCGGATAACTTACCACCTAAATGGAATTGTCTTGATCACCTAGAAGAAGGGTGTGAAAATAAGATATGGGATCTCGGATCACAACATGAAGACCAATTTTGGGAGCTCATATCTTGGGAAGAGCCTCACCTAAGCTTGATGAAGATGGTTGGAAATTCTGACAACCAATTGAAGAGCGAGCATTCTTGGAGGTTCAAGGATGAATACAAGCATAAGCCACCTTGACAAGGAGCCTCCTATATGTCCAACTTAAGGATTTAAACTAAAAGTGCTTGGTGGGAGACACCCCACCATGGTAAACTCTTTCCATTCTCTTGTAGATATAATAATTGAATGAGTTGAGTCGCCATTGTAGGTAGCTTCTTTACTCTTTAGTATATTTTGTCTTGCTTGTTGGGTTGTTTATGCGTCTTATGCATTGAATAAAGATGGTTCTTGAATTTGAGTTTTTGCTTGGATTGCAAGTTTTCTCAAATTGTTTGAAAAATCCTCAAAAATTCAAAAATATGGTTGATTTTGCATTTTAGGTAGTTTTTTAGTCATAGCGAAGGTTAGGAGAATTTTGATATTTTCTTAGTGTTTTTGAAAAAAAAGAAAAAAAAAGAAAAAAAAGAGGTAGGAACGCGTGCGCACGCTGTACGCGCACGCGTCGATATATTGAAAGTAAACCCCAATAGTTGGATCCGAGAGTTACGCGTACACTGCGCGTGCAATGCGCTACTCGCGCAAATTTCAACCTATGCGGATGCGCACATCATGTGTACACGTGGGCGCACACCTCCTCATCCACACTTAAGCACACTTGGCGCTCCCGCGTCAGTTTCCCCTCCATTCCATCCACGTGCACGCATTACGCGTACGCGTGGATTCAAAAATCATAACTCCCTCCAACCTCCAAACCCCATAACCCCCTCAACCACCACCAGCCTGGCGACAACATTCCGTCCGCCACCATCAACCACCGCGGCACTCCCTCTTCTCCCTCCTTCCCTCCTTCTTTCTTCCTTTCTCCCTCCCACAGTTCACGGTCTCTCTATGCCCTCCGCCAGCGTCATCACCGCCACGACCGCCATTGTCGCCGGTGAGCCTTAACCACCCCCACAACCATTCACTCACCCCCTTCTACTCTTTCCCTCTCACCATTATTGCATCAAGAAGAGCTGCTCTCTGCTCTTCTCCTTGCTCTGTTTTCGGCGCTTCCACTCCCCTTCTCCTACGCCGGTTCCAACGCCGCCGCAAGCTCTGCCACCACTATTCCTGGGCGGCATTGCAGCTCTGCAACCTCTTCTCCTCTCAGCCTCATTTCTTCTCTGGTTCTGCTTTTGCTTCCCTGACAGGTTTCTTCCCCTGTCTTGATGCTCTGTTCTTTATTGTTTAATTGATTTTGTTAGTTAGTGTTGGATTAGATTACTATTTGAATTTTGTATGTTAGGTTAGATAGAATTGCATGCTGTTAGGTAGTTAGGATGTAGTTAGAAGATTTTAGGCCTGATAAGTGCTCCGTTTGTGTTTATTTGCTTAAATGTGCATGTTGGCTGAATGATGGTTGTTGCTGCTATTTTTGGATTTTGGTTAAGGCTATGCTAAGTTTTTGGTTCTTACATGCTGCCTTGCTGAGTTTCAGTGCATAATTGAGATTGTTGCTGCTTAATCATATGTAATCTTTGCTTTCCCATGTTGTTGCAAATTCTTTTGGATTCATATACTTGCGTTTTACTGCTGTTTGTTATCCGAAAACATTCAAATTACTGCCGGAATACTGCCCAAGTTTCTGGAAGTTGTTTTGTTTTTAAACTTGTTTCCTGGAACTGAACTTAACCCTGTTGGAATTGAGTTTCACTCGACCTACGCCAAGTTCAAGTTCTAGGCTACTTGGATCAGCATTTCTACGATTTATTGCGTTTTCATGATATGATTTGAACCTTCATATGTTTTTACCTTCCAAGTTAGGACAAATGCGTTTTGACTCGCACTAAGCTTACCATTTGATCCTAACTTGCAACCTTCTTGAGTATGGTTCATTCATTTACAATGATTGGTGCATTTCACTTGTGCAACCCACTTGAGTCAAATTGGTTTCTAACTTGGTTTATGTTACTGATGAGCGGATATTTTATACGCTTTTTTGGGTTAATTTCAAGTAGTCTTTAGTATGTTTTAGTTAGTTTTTAAGTATACTTTTATTAGTTTCTAGGCAAAATTCATATTTCTGGATTTTACTATGAGTTTGTGTGTTTTTCTGTGATTTCAGGTATTTTCTGGCTAAAATTGAGGGAGCTGAGCAAAAATCTGATTCAGGCTAAAAAAGGACTGCAGATGCTGTTGGATTCTGACCTCTTTGCAGTCGAAATAGATTTTCGGGAGCTACAGGAGTCCAAATGGCACACTCTCAATTGCGTTGGAAAGTAGACATCCAGGGCTTTCCAGCAATATATAATAGTCCATACTTTTCTCAAGGATAAATGACGTAAATTGGCGTTCAACGCCAGCTCCATGTTGCATTCTGGCGTTAAATGCCAGAAACAGGTTACAAGTTGGAGTTAAACGCCCAAAACAGGTTACAACCTGGCGTTTAACTCCCGAAACAGCCTAGACACATGTAAAGCTTAAGTCTCAGCCCCAGCACACACCAAGTGGGCCCCAGAAGTGGATTTCTACACTATCTATCATAGCTTATTCATTTTTTTGTAAACCTAGGTTACTAGTTTAGTATTTAAACAACTTTTAGAGATTTATTTTGCACCTCATGACATTTTCACGTTTGACATTGTATCTCGATGGCATGAGTCTCTAAACTCTATTGTTGGGGGTGAGGAGCTCTGCTGTGTCTCGATGAATTAATGCAATTATTTCTGTTTTCTATTCAAACACGCTTGTTTCTACCTAAGATGTTCATTCGCTCTTCAATATGGTGAATGTGATGATCTGTGACACTCATCACCATTCTCAATCTATGAACGCGTGCCTGACAACCACTTCTGTTCTACCTTCGATTGAATGAGTATCTCTTAGATTCCTTAATCAGAATCTTCGTGGTATAAGCTAGAATCCATTGGCAGCATTCTTGAGAATCCGGAAAGTCTAAACCTTGTCTGTGGTATTCTGAGTAGGATTCAGGAATTAAATAACGGTGACGAGCTTCAAACTCACAAGGGTTGGGCGTAGTGACAAACACAAAAGGATCAATGGATCCTATTCCAGCATAATTGATATCCAACAGATGATTAGCCGTGCGGTGACAGCGCACCTGGACCATTTTCATTGAGAGGACGGATGGTAGCCATTGACAACGGTGATCCACCAACTCACAGCTTGCCATAGGAGAAACCTTGCGTGCGTGAAGAAGAAGACAGGGAGAAAGCAGAGATTCAGAAGACAAAGCATCTCCAAAACTCCAACATATTCTCCATTACTGCATAACAAGTATTTATTTAATGCTCTTTTATTTTTCGCAATTCAAACTAATAATCATAATTAATCTCCTGGCTAAGATTTACATGATAACCATAGATTGCTTCAAGCCAACAATCTCCGTGGGATCGACCCTTACTCACATAAGGTATTACTTGGACGACCCAGTGCACTTGCTGGTTAGTTGTGCGGAGTTGTGAAAAGTGTGAATCACAATTTCGTGCACCAAGTATTTGGTGCCGTTGCCAGGGATTGTTCGAGTTTGGACAACTGACGGTTTATTTTGTTGCTTAGTTTAGGAAAAAATTTTCTTTTTGGTTTAGAGTCTTCTATTATTGTTTTGGTTAAAATTTCTTTTTCTAAATCCTTATTTTCTCTTTTTAAATTTTTCAAAAATTTTATAAACTGATAATTGAGTTTTTCTGTTTGAGTTAAGTTTCATATTTTAAGTTTGGTGTCAATTGCATGTTTTTATTCTCTTATAAATTTTCAAATTTGTGTTCATTGTTCTTTCTTAATCTTTGGTTTGTCTTGTTTTGTTTCTTTTCTTGTTTTTCTTTTGCTTTTTCAAATTTTTAGTTTTCAAAATTTTTTTTATTTATTAAATACCTTAGTAAAATACGTTAAATTTATAGCTCAATTGGCTAGAGCGTTGTGCTTATGTTCTTGGTGATTGGGTATCCTCCTTTTAAAACCTTTCCAAAAATAATTTTCTTTGATTAAATCTTATGTCAAGTTTTAAGTTCGGTGTTTTCTTGTTAGTTCTTATTTAATTTTCAAAAATTTGTTTTTGGTTTTCTAAAAATTTTAAGTTTGGTGTTCTTTTTTTATGTTCTTGAGTCCTTTGAGTCTTTTGACTTTTTGTTCTTCGTGTTCTTGTGAATCTTCAACGTGTTCTTGAGTCTTTCTTGTGTCTTGATCTTAAACTTTTTAAGTTTGGTATTTCTTGGTGTTTTTCCTCCAAATTTTCGAAAATAAGGAGTATTAGATCAAAAAAATTTTAAGTCTTGTGTCATTTTATTGTTTTTATCTTTTCTCATTGAATTCAAAAATATCTTTTCTCTTTATTTTAAATTTAATTTTCGAAATATTACTTTTAAAAATTCAGATTTTTATTTTAAAGTCAAATCCTTTCAAAATTCAAAATCTTTTTCAAAAATCATATCCAGAGTTTTTCAATCTTCTCAATGAAGCAATTATTTTCATTTTCAAATTTATTTTTCCCTTGATTTTCAAAATCTACATTTTAATTTCTAATTATTTTATTTTATTTTATCTTATAATTTTTATTTATCTTAATAATTTGGTTTGTTCTACTCCAATAAAATAAAAACAAAAATATATCTTCTTTGTAATTCACATCAATTTCATTTTATCCATCATGGATCTAAGTGGAAATGAACAGTCCAGAAGGACTCTGGGATCATATGCTAATCCCACTACTGCTGCATATGGGAGTAGTATCTGTATACCCCCCCCCATCAAAGCAGGCAATTTTGAGCTAAATCCTCAGCTCATTGTCATGGTGCAGCAAAACTGCCAGTATTCCGGTCTTCCACAGGAAGAACCTACTGAGTTTCTGGTACAATTCTTGCAAATTGCTGACATAGTACGTGACAAGGAGGTAGATCAGGATGTACACAGACTGTTACTATTTCCGTTTGCTGTAAAAGATCAAGCTAAAAGGTGGTTAAATAACCAACCCACAGCAAGCATAAGGACATGGAAACAGTTATCAGACAAATTCCTGAATCAATATTTCCCTCCAAAAAAGATGACACAGCTAAGGCTGGACATCCAAGGCTTTAAACAAGAGGATGACGAATCCCTTTATAATGCCTGGGAGAGGTACAGAGGGATGCTAAGGAAATGCCCCTCTGAAATATTTTCAGAGTAGGTACAATTAGACATCTTCTACTATGGGCTTACAGAAGGAGCTCAGATGTCCTTAGACCACTCAGCTGGTGGATCTATACACATGAAGAAAACTATTGAAGAGGCCCAAGAGCTTATTGATATAGTTGCCAGAAATCAGCATCTGTACATAAGCAGTGAGTCCTCCATCAAAGAAGAAGCCAAAGCAGTGCCTACTGAACTCAGTCCTCCAGAACAAGTTGCTGAACTCAATCAACAATTGTGCTTTCTAACAAAACAGCTAGCAGAATTCAAGGAGATGCTACAAGACACTAAAAATGATAATAAAAATATGGAGGCACAATTGAATCAGACAAAACAGCAGTTATCAAAGCAGATAACAGAAGAGTGCCAGGCAGTTCAATTAAGAAGTGGGAAAATATTAAATACCTCACTCCAGAGCAGCAGAAAGCTAAGGAAAGAACAACTGACAGAGGATGAGCAAAATATCGTCCAAAATCCCTCTGAGGACAGTAAGAGCCCAGAGAGGAACAATTCTGGCATTCAAACGCCAGAAAGAGGCAAGGAGC
Source organism: Arachis hypogaea (assembly GCF_003086295.3). Lineage (NCBI taxonomy): Eukaryota > Viridiplantae > Streptophyta > Magnoliopsida > Fabales > Fabaceae > Arachis > Arachis hypogaea. The sequence continues at coordinate 55,381,454 of NC_092047.1, forward strand.
TGGCGTTAAACGCCTAATGGAAGCTCAGTTCTGGCGTTCAAACGCCAGTGAGGGATCAGACACACACAAGTGCTGATAGCAACCCCTCTAAAAAGGCTTCTCCAACCATCTCTGTAGGAAATAAACCTGCAGCAACTAAGGTTGAGGAATACAAAGCCAAGATACCTTATCCTCAAAATTTCCACCAGGAGGAGCAGGATAAGCAATTTGCCCGCTTTGCAGACTATCTCGGGACTCTTGAAATAAAGATTCTATTTGCAGAGGCACTTGAGCAAATACCTTCTTATGCCAAGTTCATGAAAGAGATCTTGAGTCATAAGAAGAATTGGAGAGAAACTGAAAGAGTTCTCCTCACTGAAGAATGCAGTGCAGTCATTTTGAAAAGCTTCCCAGAAAAGCTTAAAGATCCCAGGAGCTTTATGATACCATGCATATTAGAGGGTGAATGCACCAAGACAGCTTTATGTGATCTTGGGACAAGCATCAACCTAATGCATGCATCCACTATCAGAAAGCTTGGTTCAACTGAAGAAGTCAAACCAACCCAGATATGTCTCCAACTTACTCATGGCTCCATTATATCCCATCAGGCGTGATTGAAGACATGATTGTCAGGGTTGGGCCATTCGCCTTTCCCACTGACTTTGTAGTGCTGGAAATAGAGGAGCACAAGAGTGCTACTCTCATCCTAGGAAGACCTTTCCTAGCAACTGGATGAACTCTCATTGACGTCCAAAAGGGGAAAGTAACCCTGAGAGTCAATGAGGATGAGTTTAAATTAAATGCTGTCAAAGCCATGTAGCATCCAGACACACCAAAAGACTGCATGAAAGTTGATCTTATTGACTCTTTGGTAGAGGAGATCAGCATGGCTGAGAGTCTCGAATCAGAGCTAGAAGACATCTTTAAAGATGTTCAGCTTGATCTGGAGGATTCAGAGGAATTGAAAGAGCCTCTGAAACTTCCTTAGGAAGTGGAAAAACCTCCTAAACCCGAGCTCAGACCATTACCACCATCCCTGAAATATACATTTCTGGGAGAAAGTGACACTTTTTCAGTGATCATAAGCTCTGCTTTAAATCCACAGGAAGAGGAAGCATTACTCCAAGTGCTAAGGACACACAAGACAGCTCTTGGGTGGTCCATAAGTGACCTTAAGGGTATAAGCCTAGCTAGATGCATGCACAAGATCCTATTAGAGGATGATGCTAAGCCAGTGGTTCAACCACAGAGGCGGCTAAATCCAGCCATGAAGGAAGTGGTGCAGAAAGAGGTCACCAAGTTACTAGAGGCTGGGATTATTTATCCTATTTCTGATAGCCCCTGGGTGAGCCCTGTCCAAGTTGTCCCCAAAAAGGGAGGCATGACAGTGGATCATAATAAAAATAATGAACTGGTTCCTACAAGAATAGTTACAGGGTGGCGCATGTGTATTGACTATAGAAGGCTCAATACAGCCACCAGAAAGGATCATTTTCCTTTACCATTCATAGACCAGATGCTGGAAAGACTAGCAGGTCATGATTATTATTGCTTTTTGGATGGCTATTCAGGCTACAACCAAATTGTAGTAGATCCCCAAGATCAAGAGAAAACAGCATTCATATGTCCATCTGGAGTATTTGCCTACAGAAGGATACCATTTGGGTTGTGTAATGCACCTGCAACCTTTCAGAGATGCATGCTCTCTATTTTCTCTGATATGGTGGAAAAATTTCTGGAAGTCTTCATGGATGACTTCTCAGTATATGGAGACTCATTCAGCTCCTACCTTGATCACCTAACACTGGTTCTGAAAAGATGCCAAGAGACCAACTTGGTTTTAAACTGGGAAAAATGTCACTTTATGGTGACTGAAGGGATTGTCCTTGGGCACAAGATTTTGAACAATGAAATAGAGGTGGATCAAGCTAAGGTAGAGGTAATTGAAAAATTACCACCACCTGCCAATGTTAAGGTGATGAGCGGATATTTTATACGCTTTTTGGGGATAATTTCATATAGTTTTGAGTATGTTTTAGTTAGTTTTTAGTTTATTTCCAGTAGTTTTTAGGAAAAATTCATATTTCTGGACTTTACTATGAGTTGTGTATTTTTCTGTAATTTCAGGTATTTTTCTGGCTGAAATTGAAGGAGCTGAGCAAAAATCTGATTCAGGCTGAAAAAGGACTGCTGATGCTGTTGGATTCTGACCTCCCTGCACTCAAAGTGGATTTTCTGGAGCTACAGAACTTGAAATGGCGTGCTTCCAATTGCGTTGGAAAGTAGACATCCAGGGCTTTCCAGCAATATATAATAGTTCATACTTTGCACAAGAATAGACGACGTAAACTGGCGTTCAACGCCAGCCCTCTGCCCAATTCTGGCGTCCAGCGCCAGAAAAGGATAAAAAACTGGAGTTGAACGCCCAAACTGGCACAAAAACTGGCGTTCAACTCCACAAATGGCCTCTGCACGTGAATTGCTTAAAGTTTCAGCCCCAGCACACACCAAGTGGGCCCCAGCACACCAAGTGGGCCCCAGAAGTGGATCTCTGCATCATCCATCATAGTCCACTCGTATTTTGTAACCCTAGGCTACTAGTTTAGTATTTAAACGAGTTTTAGAGACTTATTTCGGATCTCATGACATTTCAGATCTAAACTTTGTATTCTCTGACGGCATGAGTCTCTAAACCCCATTGTTGGGGGTGAGGAGCTCTGCTGTGTCTCAATGAATTAATGCAAGTATTCCTGTTTTCCATTCAAACACGCTTGTCCCTATCTAAGATGTTCATTCGCGCTTAACTGTGATGAAGGTGATGATCTGTGACATTCATCATCTTCCTCAAACCATGAACGTGTGCCTGACAACCACCTCTGTTCTATATCCGATTGAATGAGTATCTCTTAGATTCCTTAATCAGAATCTCCGTGGTATAAGCTAGAACTGATGGCGGCATTCATGAGAATCCGGAAAGTCTAAACCTTGTCTGTGGTATTCCGAGTAGGATTCAAGGATTGAATGACTGTGACGAGCTTCAAACTCCTGAAGGCTGGGCGTTAGTGACAGACGCAAAAGGATAGTAAATCCTATTCCAACCGGATCGAGAACCGACCGGTGATTAGCCGTGCTGTGACAGAGTGCGTGAGCGTAGTTTTCACTGGAAGGATGGAAGGTAGCCATTGACAACGGTGATCCACCAACACACAGCTTGCCATAGGGGGACGTGCGTGCGTGAACAAGAAGACAGAGGAAAGCAGAGATTCAAAAGACAAAGCATCTCCAAAACTCCAACATATTCTCCATTACTGCACACCAAGTAACTTTTAATTTATGCTCTACTGGTTATTCACAATTCAACTGATAAACATAACTGACTTCCTGACTAAGATTTACAAGATAACCATAGATTGCTTCAAACCAACAATCTCCGTGGGATTCGACCCTTACTCATGTAAGGTATTACTTGGACGACCCAGTGCACTTGCTGGTCAGTGGTACGAGTTGTGAAAAGTGTGATTCACAATTTGTGCACCAAGTTTTTGGCGCCGTTGCCGGGGATTGTTCGTGTTTGAACAACTGACGGATTATTTTGTTGCTTAGATTAGGAAAAAAATCTTTCTTTTTGGTTTAGAGTCTTTTATTATTTATCCCTTGTTAAAACACTTTAAATTTATAGCTCAGTTAATTAGAACGTGGTGTTTATGTTCATGATAATTGGCTATCATATTTTTAAAACCTTTTTCAAAAATAATTTTTCTATTAAATCCTGTGCCAAATCTTAAGTTTGGTGTTTTCAAAAATAATCTTTCCAAAAATTTTCAAAGGTCCCATAACTCATTTGGCTAGAGCGTTAATCTGTGTTCTTGGTAATTGGGTTAGAATCTTTTATACTCTTTTCAAAACCTTCTTTTTCATAAATAATATTTCTCTATTAAATTGTGTGCCAAACTTTAAGTTTGGTGTTTTCTTGTTGAATCCCCTTTGGTTTTCGAAAATTTTGGTTTGGTTTTCTAAAAATTTTAAGTTTGGTGTTCTTTCTTCATGTTCTTGTGTTCTTGTGAGTCTTCAAAGTGTTCTTGAGTTTTCCTTGTGTCTTGATCTTAAAATTTTTAAGTTTGGTGTTCCTTGGTGTTTTCCCTCCAAAATCTTCAAAAACAAGGAGCATTAGATCTAAAAATTTTAAATCTTGTACTATCTTATTGTTTTTCTCTCTCCTCACTAAATTCAAAAATATCTTTTCAAAATATCTCTTCTAACTTCCTAACTTCTTATCTTTTCAAAATTTGTTTCAACTAACTAACTAACTTTTTGTTTGTTTCTTAACTTTTTCAAAACTACCTAACTAACTCTCTCTCTCTCTAATTTTCGAAAATATCTTCCCTCCTTTTCAAAAATTTCTTTTTTTTTAACTAATTATTTTTTATTTTTTTTTACGAAAAAAAAAATTATTTCAAAATTCAAATTCTTTTTAGTTATTTTATTTTATTTAAGTATTTACTTCTTATAAAATAAAATAAATAAAAGGATAAATCAGTCCAAGTTATATCCATATATCCATCATGGACATAAGTGGAAATGAACAGTCCAGGAGGACTTTGGGGTCATATTCTAACCCCTCTACTGCTTTATATGGGAGTAGCATATGCATACCCTCCATTGGAGTTAGTAGCTTTGAGTTGAATCCTCAGCTCATTATTATGGTGCAGCAAAGTTGCCAGTATTCCGGTCTTCCACAGGAAGAACCTACAGAGTTTCTGGCACAATTTTTACAAATTGCTGACACAGTACATGATAAGGAAATAGATCAGGATGTCTACAGACTATTACTGTTTCCATTTGCTATAAAAGATCAAGCTAAGAGGTGGTTGAATAATCAACTTAAGGCCAGCATAAGGACATGGAAACAGCTGACAGAAAAATTCCTGAATCAATATTTCCCTCCAAAAAGGATGACACAGCTAAGGCTGGACATCCAAGGCTTTAAACAAGGAGATAATGAATCTCTTTATGATGCTTGGGAGAGATACAGAGAGATGCTACGAAAATGCCCCTCTGAAATGTTTTCAGAGTGGGTTCAGTTAGACATCTTCTACTATGGGCTTGCAGAAGGAGCTCAGATGTCTTTAGATTACTCAGCTGGTGGATCTATCCATATGAGAAAGACAATTGAAGAGGCTCAAGAGCTCATTGATACAGTTGCCAGGAATCAGCATCTGTATCTAAGCAGCAACCCTTCCATGAATGAAGAGGTTAAAACAGTAACTGCTGAATTCAGTACTGTAAAACAAGCTGCTGAATTCAATCAGCAATTGGATTTTCTAACAAAGCAGCTAGCTGAATTCAAGGACAGGCTACAGGAGACAAGGATAGCTAATATACATATAGACGAACAGATTAAGCAAACAAAGCAGCAGCTATCAAGACAAATAGCAGAAGAATGCCAAGCAGTTCAATTAAGAAGTGGGAAAACATTAAATACCCCACCTCAAGGCATCAAAAATTCAAGAAATGAGCAACCCACCAAAGATTCACCTGAGGACAGTAAGAGCCCAGGGAAAAATAATTCTGGCACTAAAACGCCAGAAAATGGGTGGAAGGCTGGCGCTGAACGCCCAGACCATGCCCAAAACTGGCGTTCAGCGCCAGAAACAAGGCAGGATTGGCGTTCAACGCCAGAAATGGGCAAGAATCTGGCGTTGAACGCCCAAATGGGGCAGAATCCAGCGTTGAACGCCCAAAGTGGGCATATTTCTGGCGTTCAGGCGCCAGGAACAGACAGTGAGTTGGCGTCTAACGTCACTCCAGCTTCTGACTTTGGTACTCAATTGCCAGTGAGGGATCAGACACACACAAGTGCTGATAACAACCCCTCTAAAAAGGCTTCTTTAACCACTAAGGTTGAGGAATATAAAGCCAAGATACCTTATCCTCAAAAACTCCGGAAAGAGGAGCAGGATAAGCAATTTGCTCGCTTTGCAGATTATCTAAGGACTCTTGAAATAAAGATTCCATTTGCAGAGGCACTTGAGCAAATACCTTCTTATGCCAAGTTCATGAAAGAGATCTTGAGTCATAAAAAGGAGTGGAGAGAAACAGAAAGAGTTCTCCTCACTGAAGAATGCAGTGCAGTCATTCTGAAAAGCTTTCCTGAAAAGCTTAAAGACCCTGGGAGTTTTCTGATACCATGCATATTAGAAGGTGATTGCACCAAGACAGCTTTATGCGATCTTGGGGCAAGCATCAACCTAATACCTGCATCCACTATCAGGAAGCTTGGCTTAACTGAGGAAGTTAAACCAACCCGGATATGTCTCCAACTTGCTGATGGTTCCACTAAATACCCATCAGGCGTGATTGAAGACATGATTGTCAGAGTTGGGCCATTCGCCTTTCCCACTGACTTTGTTGTGCTGGAAATGGAGGAGCACAAGAGTGCTACTCTCATTCTAGGAAGACCCTTCCTAGCAACTGGACGATCCCTCATTGACGTCCAGCAGGGGAAAATAACCCTGAGAGTCAACGATGACGAGTTCAAGTTGAACACTGTCAAAGCCATGCAGTATCCAGACACATCAACAGACTGCATGAAAGTTGACCTAATTAACTCTTTGGTAGAAGAGATCAACATGGCTGAGAGTCTCGAATCAGAGTTGGAAAACATCTTTAAAGATGTTCAGCCTGATTTGGAGGATTCAGGGGACATGAAAGAGCCTTTGAACTTTCTTCTGAAAGAGGAAAAACCTCCTAAACCAAAGCTCAAGCCACTGCCACCATCCTTGAAATATGCATTTCTAGGAGAAGGTGACACTTTTCCAGCGATCATAAGCTCTGCTTTAAATTCACAGGAAGAGGAAGCACTTATTCAAGTGCTAAGGACACACAAGACAGCTCTTGGGTGGTCCATAGGTGACCTTAAGGGCATAAGCCCAGCTAGATGCATGCACAAAATCCTATTGGAGGATAATGCCAAACCAGTGGTTCAACCACAGAGGCGGCTAAATCCAGCCATGAAGGAAGTGGTGCAGAAAGAGGTCACCAAATTACTAGAGGATGGGATTATTTATCCCATTTCTGATAGCCCCTGGGTGAGCCCTGTTCAAGTCGTCCCAAAAAAAGGAGGCATGACAGTGATTCATAATGAAAAAAATGAACTGGTTCCTACAAGAACAGTTACAGGGTGGCGCATGTGTATTGACTACAGAAGGCTCAATACAGCCACCAGAAAGGATCATTTTCCTTTACCATTCATAGACCAGATGCTAGAGAGACTAGCAGGTCATGATTATTACTGCTTTTTGGATGGCTATTCAGGCTATAACCAGATTGCAGTAGATCCCCAGGATCAAGAGAAAACAGCATTCACATGTCCATCCGGAGTGTTTGCTTATAGAAGGATGCCCTTTGGGCTATGCAATGCACCTACAACCTTCCAGAGATGCATGCTCTCTATTTTCTCTGATATGGTGGAAAAATTTCTGGAAGTCTTCATGGATGACTTCTCAGTATATGGAGACTCATTCAGCTCCTGTCTTGATCACCTGAAACTTGTTCTGAAAAGATGCCAAGAAACCAACCTAGTTTTAAACTGGGAAAAGTGTCACTTCATGGTGACTGAAGGAATTGTTCTTGGGCATAAAATCTCAAACAAGGGAATAGAGGTGGATCAAGCAAAAATAGAGGTAATTGAAAAATTACCACCACCTGCCAATGTTAAGGCAATCAGAAGCTTTCTGGGGCATGCAGGATTCTATAGGAGGTTTATAAAGGATTTTTCAAAAATTGCAAAACCTCTAAGCAATCTGCTAGCTGCTGACACGCCATTTGTGTTTGACACAGCATGCCTGCAGGCGTTTGAAACGCTGAAAGCTAAGCTGATCACAGCACCAGTCATTTCTGCACCAGACTGGACATTGCCATTTGAGTTAATGTGTGATGCCAGTGATCATGCCATTGGTGCAGTATTGGGACAGAGGCATGACAAGCTTCTGCATGTCATTTATTATGCCAGTCGCGTTCTAAATGATGCCCAGAAAAATTACACAACCACAGAAAAAGAACTACTTGCAGTGGTTTACGCCATTGACAAGTTCAGATCATACTTAGTAGGATCAAAAGTGATTGTGTATACTGACCATGCTGCTCTTAAATATCTACTCACAAAGCAGGATTCAAAACCCAGGCTCATCAGATGGGTATTGCTTCTGCAAGAGTTTGATATAGAAATAAGAGACAGAAAAGGGACAGAGAACCAAGTGGCTGATCATCTGTCCCGGATAGAGCCAGTGGAAGGGACGTCCCTCCCCTTTCTTGAGATCTCTGAGACGTTCCCTGATGAACATCTATTTGCCATTCAGGAAGCACCATGGTTTGCCGATATTGCAAACTATAAAGCTGCACAGTTCATACCCAAGGAGTACAATAGAATACAAAAGAAGAAATTAGTCACTGATGCAAAGTACTACTTGTGGGATGAACCCTATCTCTTTAAGAGATGTGCAGACGGAATTATCCGTAGGTGTGTCCCTAGAGAGGAAGCACAGAGAATCCTATGGCATTGCCACGGATCTCAATATGGAGGCCATTTCGGAGGTGAGCGAACAGCCACCAAGGTCCTCCAATGTGGCTTCTATTGGCCCACACTTTATAAAGATTCCCGAGAGTTTGTACGTAATTGTGACAGTTGCCAAAGAGCTGGTAATCTGCCTCATGGTTACGCCATGCCTCAACAAGGAATCTTGGAAATTGAGTTGTTTGACGTATGGGGAATTGACTTCATGGGACCTTTTCCACCATCATATTCAAACACTTATATTCTGGTGGCAGTTGACTATGTATCAAAATGGGTTGAGGCTATTGCCACACCCACCAATGATACTAAAACAGTGCTGAAGTTCCTCCAGAAACATATCTTTAGCAGGTTTGGTGTCCCTAGAGTGTTAATCAGTGATGGGGGCACTCACTTCTGCAATAAACAGCTTTACTCTGCCATGGTTCGATATGGAATTCGCCACAAAGTGGCCACAACATATCATCCACAAACCAATGGGCAAGCTGAAGTCTCTAACAGAGAATTAAAGAGAATCCTGGAACGGACAGTAAATACCCGTAGAAAGGATTGGGCAAGGAGCTTGGATGACACTCTGTGGGCTTACAGAACAGCATTCAAGACCCCTATAGGGACCTCTCCATACCAACTGGTGTATGGTAAGGCATGTCACCTGCCCGTGAAACTGGAACATAAGGCCTACTGGGCAACCAGATTCCTAAACTTTGATGCCAAATTAGCAGGAGAAAAAAGATTGCTCCAGCTAAATGAGCTAGAGGAGTTCAGATTCACAGCTTTCGAAAATGCCAAGCTTTATAAAGAGAAATAAAAAAAGTGGCATGACAGAAAGCTGTCATCTAGAATCTTTGAACCAGGACAGAAGGTTCTGCTATTCAACTCTAGACTCAGGCTATTCCCCGGGAAATTGAAATCCCGGTGGAGGGGACCATACGTGATTACAAGCGTATCACCATATGGTTATGTAGAGCTTCAAGATATTGACTCTGACAAGAAGTTCATTGTTAATGGACAGAGAATCAAGCACTATCTTGAAGGCAATGTTGAGCAAGAGTGCTCAAGGTTGAAGCTAGATTAAAAGCTTAGCAAGGTACGGCTAAAGACATTAAAGAAGCGCTTGTTGGGAGGCAACCCAATTTTTTATTTATTTTCATGGTTTTTCATGTTTTATTAGGTTCATGATCATGTGGAGTCACAAAATAAATATCAAAAATTGAAAATGGAATCAAAAACAGCAGAAGAAAAATCACACCCGGGAGGAAGCACCTGTCTGGCGTTCAACGCCAGAACAAAGCATGGTTCTGGCGCTGAACGCCCAAAATGGGCAACATCCTGGCGCTGAACGCCCAGAACAAGCATGGTTCTGGCGTTCAACGCCAGAAATGGCTAGTAAATGGGCGTTGAACGCCCAAAATGGGCACCAACCTGGCGCTGAACGCCCAGAGTTGTGTGCAAGGGCATTTTGCATGCCCAAATTGGTGCAGGGATGTAAACGCCTTGACACCTCAAGATCTGTGGACCTCACAGGATCATTTAAAGATCTGTGGACCCCACAGAATCCCCACCTTCCCTCTTCTTTTGCTCGAGGGCGAGCAACATTCTAAGTTTGGTGTGGTAAAACAATTATGTGAAGGATCTATAACTCAGTGGTAGAACATGTGGCTGCAAATCAAGAGATCCCTGAGATACCTCAGGGGATGCACTCCCCTCCACATAATTATTGGAAGCAACTGAGGATAGAAATACAAAAATCAAACCACAAAGGCAAGGAAGAGACATAAAAGAGCTCAAGAACATCATTGGTTCCTCAAGAAGGAAATGCCATCATCACTAAGGTGGACTCGTTCCTTGTTCTTACTTTCTCTGTTTTTCGTTTTCTCTATGTTAAGTGCTTATCTATGTTTGTGTCTTCATTACATGATCATTAGTAGTAATTAGTGTCTATTTTGATTTTATTCCCAATTAAGCTATAGTTTATTTTTCTCATCATCAGCAAACATGAATAAAGTAGTAGATCTTTTGAATAAGAGGCAATAAAATTTCGAGTTTTAATAAGAGAAATTCTAATTAGTTAAATGTGGTGGCAATGCTTTCTGTCTTCTGAATGAATGCTTGAACAGTGCATATGTCTTTTGAATTTGTTGCTTAAGACTGTTAAATATGTTGGCTCTTAAAAGAATGATGAACATGAGACATGTTATTGATAATCTGAAAAATCATAAAAATGATTCTTGAAGCAAGAAAAAGCAGCAAAGAACAAAGCTTGCAGAAAAAAGTAGCGAAAAAAATATAGAAAGAAAAAGAAAAAGCAAGCAGAAAAAGCCAAAAGCTCTTAAAACCAAGAGGCAAGAGCAAAGAGCCAATAGCCCTTAAAACCAAAAGGCAAGGGTAATGAAAAGGATCCCAAGGCTTTGAGCAACAGTGGATAGGAGGGCCACGAAAGAATAAAATCCTGGCCTAAGCGGCTAAACCAAGCTGTCCCTAACCATGTGCTTGTGGCGTGAAGGTGTCAAGTGAAAACTTGAGACTGAGCGGTTAAAGTCAAGGTCCAAGCAAAAAGAAGAGTGTGCTTAAGAACTCTGGACACCTCTAACTGGGGACTTTAGCAAAGCTGAGTCACAATCTGAAAAGGTTCACCCAGTTATGTGTCTGTGGCATTTATGTATCCGGTAGTAATACTGGAAAACAAAGTGCTTAGGGCCACGGCCAAGACTCATAAAGAAGCTGTGTTCAAGAATCATCACACTGAACTAAGAGAATCAATAACACTATCTGAATTCTGAGTTCCTATAGATGCCAATCACTCTGAGCTTCAATGGATAAAGTGAGATGCCAAAACTGTTCAGAAGCAAAAAGCTACTAGTCCCGCTCATCTAATTAGGATCTGAGCTTCAATCAAAAACTCTGAGATACTATTGATTCTCAACCTATTAGTCTTCTATTTTATTTGTCTAGTTGCTTGAGGACAAGCAACAGTTTAAGTTTGGTGTTGTGATGAGCGGATATTTTATACGCTTTTTGGGGATAATTTCATATAGTTTTGAGTATGTTTTAGTTAGTTTTTAGTTTATTTCCAGTAGTTTTTAGGAAAAATTCATATTTCTGGACTTTACTATGAGTTGTGTGTTTTTCTGTAATTTCAGGTATTTTTCTGGCTGAAATTGAAGGAGCTGAGCAAAAATCTGATTCAGGCTGAAAAAGGACTGCTGATGCTGTTGGATTCTGACCTCCCTGTACTCAAAGTAGATTTTCTGGAGCTACAGAACTTGAAATGGCGTGCTTCCAATTGCGTGGGAAAGTAGACATCCAGGGCTTTCCAGCAATATATAATAGTCCATACTTTGCACAAGAATAGACGACGTAAACTGGCGTTCAACGCCAGCCCTCTGCCCAATTCTGGCATCCAGCGCCAGAAAAGGATCAAAAACTGGAGTTGAACGCCCAAACTGGCACAAAAACTGGCGTTCAACTCCACAAATGGCCTCTGCACGTGAATTGCTTAAAGTCTCAGCCCCAGCACACACCAAGTGGGCCCCAGCACACCAAGTGGGCCCCAGAAGTGGATCTCAGCATCATCCATCATAGTCCACTTGTATTTTGTAACCCTAGGCTACTAGTTTAGTATTTAAACGACTTTTAGAGACTTATTTCGGATCTCATGACATTTCAGATCTAAACTTTGTATTCTCTGACGGCATGAGTCTCTAAACCCCATTGTTGGGGGTGAGGAGCTCTGCTGTATCTCAATGAATTAATGCAAGTATTCCTGTTTTCCATTCAAACACGCTTGTCCCTATCTAAGATGTTCATTCGCGCTTAACTGTGATGAAGGTGATGATCTGTGACATTCATCACCTTCCTCAAACCATGAACGTGTGCCTGACAACCACCTCCGTTCTATATCCGATTGAATGAGTATCTCTTAGATTCCTTAATCAGAATCTCCGCGGTATAAGCTAGAACTGATGGCGGCATTCATGAGAATCCGGAAAGTCTAAACCTTGTCTGTGGTATTCCGAGTAGGATTCAAGGATTGAATGACTGTGACGAGCTTCAAACTCCTGAAGGCTGGGCGTTAGTGACAGACGCAAAAGGATAGTAAATCCTATTCCAACCGGATCGAGAACCGACCGGTGATTAGCCGTGCTGTGACAGAGTGCGTGAGCGTAGTTTTCACTGGAAGGATGGAAGGTAGCCATTGACAACGGTGATCCACCAACACACAGCTTGCCATAGGGGGATGTGCGTGCGTGAACAAGAAGACAGAGGAAAGCAGAGATTCAAAAGACAAAGCATCTCCAAAACTCCAACATATTCTCCATTACTGCACACCAAGTAACTTTTAATTTATGCTCTACTGGTTATTCACAATTCAACTGATAAACATAACTGACTTCCTGACTAAGATTTATAAGATAACCATAGATTGCTTCAAACCAACAATCTCCGTGGGATTCGACCCTTACTCACGTAAGGTATTACTTGGACGACCCAGTGCACTTGCTGGTCAGTGGTACGAGTTGTGAAAAGTGTGATTCACAATTTGTGCACCATAAGGCAATCAGAAGCTTTCTGGGGCATGCAGGATTCCATTGGAGGTTTATAAATGATTTTTCAAAAATTGCAAAATCTCTAAGCAACCTGCTAGCTGTTGACACGCCATTTGTGTTTGACACAGAGTGTCTGCAGGCGTTTGAAACTCTGAAAGCTAAGCTGGTCACAGCACCAGTCATTTCTGCACCAGATTGGACATTACCATTCGAACTAATGTGTGATGCCAGTGACCATGCCATTGGTGCAGTATTGGGGCAGAGTCATGACAAGCTTCTGCATGTCATTTATTATGCTAGCCGTGTTTTAAATGATGCCCAGAAAAATTACACAACCACAGAAAAAGAATTGCTTCCAGTAGTTTATGCCATTGACAAGTTTAGATCATACTTGGAAGGATCAAAAGTGATTGTGTACATTGACCATGCTGCTCTTAAATATCTACTTACAAAGCAGGATTCAAAACCCAGGCTCATAAGATGGGTGTTGCTTCTGCAAGAGTTTGATATAGAAATAAAAGACAGAAAAAGGGACAGAAAACCAAGTGGCTGATCATCTGTCCCGGATAGAGCCAGTAGAAGGGGCGTCCTTTCCCTCTATTGAGATCTCTGGAACCTTTCCGGATGAGCATTTGTTCGCCATTCAGGAAACACCATGGTTTGCAGACATTGCAAACTATAAAGCTGCAAGGTTCATACCCAAAGAGTACAGCAGGCAACAAAAGAAAAAATTAATTACTGATGCAAAGACTACTTGTGGGATGAACCCTATCTTTTTAAGAGATGTGCAGACGGAATAATCCGAAGGTGTGTACCTAGAGAAGAAGCACAGAAGATCTTGTGGCATTGCCATGGGTCACAATATGGAGGCCACTTCGGAGGTGAGAGAACAGCCACCAAGGTCCTCCAATGTGGCTTCTACTGGCCTACCCTTTATAGAGATTCCCGAGAGTTTGTACGTAACTGTGACAGTTGCCAGAGAGCTGGTAATCTGCCTCATGGTTACGCCATGCCTCAACAAGGAATCTTGGAGATTGAGTTGTTTGATGTATGGGGTATTAACTTCATGGGGCCTTTCCCACCATCATATTCAAACACTTATATTCTAGTTGCAGTAGACTATGTATCCAAATGGATAGAGGCCATTGCCACACCTACTAATGATACTAAGACAGTGCTGAAGTTCCTCCAAAAACACATCTTCAGCAGGTTTGGTGTCCCTAGAGTACTAATCAGTGATGGGGGCACCCACTTCTGCAACAAACAACTTTACTCTGCCATGGTCTGATATGGAATTAGCCACAAGGTGGCAACTCTATATCATCCACAGACAAATGGGCAAGCTGAGGTCTCTAACAGAGAACTAAAAAGAATCCTGGAACGGACTGTAAGTACCTGTAGAAAGGATTGGGCAAGAAGTTTGGATGATGCTCTGTGGGCTTACAGAACAGCATTCAAGACTCCTATAGGGACCTCTCTATACCAGCTTGTGTATGGTAAGGCCTGTCATATGCCCGTGGAACTGGAGCACAAAGCCTACAGGGCAACCAGATTCCTGAACTTTGATGCCAAATTTGCTGGAGAAAAAAGATTACTCCAGCTGAATGAGCTAGAGGAATTCAGACTCATTGCTTTCAAAAATGTCAAGCTTTACAAAGAGAAAGCAAAAAGGTGGCATGACAGAAAGCTGTCATCTAGGGTCTTTGAACCAGGACAAAAGGTCCTGCTGTTTAACTCTAGACTCCGGCTATTCCCCGGGAAACTGAAATCCTGGTGGAGGGGACCATATGTGATTACAAGTGTGTCACCATATGGCTATGTGGAGCTTCAAGACATTGATTCTAATAAGAAGTTCATTGTTAATGGACAGCGAATCAAGCATTATCTTGAAGGCAATGTTGAGCAAGAGTGCTCAAGGCTGAAGCTAGATTAAAAGCTCAGCAAGGTCCAGCTAAAGACAATAAAGAAGCGCTTGCTGGGAGGCAACCCAGCCATTAGCAAAACTCTTTCTGTTATTTTATTTTATTTTATTTTATTTTTCATTTTATTTATTTTTAAATTATGTAAGTTCAATATTAACAATCTTCAAGGTAAAGAATCAATTGCATAAGTTCACAGGGTTACAGAAGGATTCAGAGCACAAAACAGCAAAAAGAAGCTCACTGGTGTGAAAAAGCCAATAAGAGCTGTTTTGGGCATTAAACGCCCAAAAGGAGCATTTACTGGGCGTTTAACGCCAGTAGAGATAGCCATCTGGGTGTTAAACGCCAGAAAGAAGCAGCTTCTGGGCGTTTAACGCCAGATTTACAGCATCCTGTGCGTTCAGAAAAATGCCCAGTGACAAAGGAGTTTCTGGCGTTTAACGCCAGCTAGAGGCAACAGCTGGGCGTTAAACGCCCAGACCAAGCACCAGTTGGGCGTTAAATGCCCAAAACATGCAGCAGTTGGGCGTTTAACGCCAGGATTGTGGGGAGTAGGTAATTTCGTTTTCAATTCAAATTTTTTCCATTTTTCATGTTTCAATTCATGATTTCTTGCATAAACATGTTACAAATCCTAATTTTTCAAATCCTTTTTCAAAAGATATCAAATGTATGTTAATTCTAAACATTAACTTTTTTTTTTAATCCTCTTCAACTTCTTTTCAAATCTTTTTCAAAACAAATCTATCTCTTTTCCTTCTGCAATCTTTTCAACTCATCAATATCTTTTTCAAATCTTCACAATATCTTTTTCAAGACAAAGCTATCTTTTTCAATTATCTTTCATATTATTCATATCTTTTAAATTTTAAAGTGCATCCTTTTCCTATCATACTTATCTTTTACAAATCATATCTTTTATCATATCATTAAATCCTAGTTCGGCCTCCCCCCACCTTCACAATTCGGACTTGGCTCTCCTCATATCCCACTTTTTCCTTTCTTTTGCTTGAGGACAAGCAAACCTCTAAGTTTGGTGTGTCTATCCGTGATCACTAAGCCAATACCCACTAAGATCATGGCTCCTAAGGGAAAACAAACCAACTCAAGAGGCAAGAAGGAGAATATTCCAAAATCACTTTGGAATCAAGGGATGTTCTTAACCAAAGAACATTCAGACCATTACTACAAAATAATGGGTCTAAGGTCAGTAATCCCGGAAGTTAAATTTGATCTGAAAGAAGACGAATATCCGGAGATCCAAGAGCGAATTTGAAACAGCAGCTGGGAAGTCCTAGCTAATCCTGAAACCAAGGTGGGAAGAAACATGGTTCAGGAATTCTACTCAAATCTATGGCAGACGGACAGGCAGAGAATAGCAAGAACCGCATTCTATGACTATAGAACTCTGGTCAGAGGGAAGATTGTTCACACCCACCCTGACAAAATAAGGGAGATCTTCAAGCTGCCTCAACTGCAAGATGACCCAGACTCCTTTAATAGGAGAATGATGAGATCAAACCTGAGCTTGGACAAAATCCTAGAGGACATATGTCTCCCTGGAGCCAAATAGACAACCAACACAAAGGGTGCCCCAAACCAACTCAAAAGAGGAGATCTCAAATCAGTCGCCAGAGGCTGGCTGGACTTTATTGGGCACTCTATACTGCCTACTAGCAACCGCTCTGAGGTCACCATCAAAAGAGCAGTGATGATTCATTGCATTATGCTGGAAAAAGAAGTGGAAGTTCATCAGCTGATTGCTTGTGAGCTTTTACAAAATTGCAAACAAGAACTCTGAAGATGCCAGATTGGCTTATCCAAGCTTGGTCTCTCTGTTATGTAAAGATGCTGGGATAAAAATGGGAGTAGATGAGTACATCCCAGTAGAGCAACCAATCACCAAAAAGTCTATGGAAGGACAACAAGTGCAGGACAACCCCATCAAGAGGAGAGCACAGGAGTTCCTCCCGAAAATCCCTCAAATTGAATACTGGGAGCACCTAAAAGCATCTGTCACCAAGTTGTAAGAAGCTGTGGATCAACTGAAGGAAGAACAACAAACTCAAAACAGCATGCTCTGCAAACTGCTTAGAGAACAAGAAGAGCAAGGGCATAAACTGAAGGAACTGAAGCGCCAGAAGCTATCTCTTGAAGGGCCAAGCACTCCACAGACTAAAGAGGCATCCACCTCCCAAATTCAAGATTGTTGAGTTCTAATCTTAGCCTTAACTCTGTGATAATTGTTCTTATTAGAAATTTATCTTAGAAGTTATATATGAGTAGTAGTAATTAGTATCTTTATTTTGATTTTATCTCCAATTAAGCTATAATTTATTTTTCTCATCATCATCAAACATGAATAAAATAGAAGATTTTTAGAATAAGGAGGCAATATTTTTTTTGAGTTTTTAATAAGGAAAATTCTAATTATTTATATGTGGTGGCAATGCTTTTTGTCTTCTGAATGAATTCCTGAACAGTGCATGTTTTTTATATTGAATTTTATGAATGTTAAAATTGTTGGCTCCTGAAAGAATGATGAACAAGAGAAATGTTATTGATGATCTGAAAAATCATGAAATTGATTCTTGAAGCAAGAAAAAACAGTCAAAAAAAAAGAGAGAAGGAGCAGTAGAAAAAGCCAATAGCCCTTAAAACCAAAAGGCAAGGGTAAAAAGAATCCAAGGCTTTGAGCATTAATGGATAGGAGGGCCTAAAAGGAATAAAATCCTGGCCTAAGCGGCTAAACTAAGCTGTCCCTAACCATGTGCTTGTGGCGTGAAGGTGTCAAGTGAAAACTTGAGACTGAGCGGTTGAAGTCGAGGTCCAAACCAAAAACAGAGTGTGCTTAAGAACTCTGGACACCTCTAATTGGGGACTTTAGCAAAGCTAAGTCACAATCTAAAAAGGTTCACCCAGTTATGTGTCTGTGTCATTTATGTATCCGGTGGTAATACTAGAAAACAAAGTGCTTAGGGCCACGGCCAAGACTCATAAAGTAGCTGTGTTCAAGAATCAACATACTAAACTAGGAGAATCAATAATACTATCTGAATTCTGAGTTCCTATGGATGCCAATCATTCTGAATTTCAAAGGATAAAGTGAGATGCCAAAACTGTTCGGAAGCAAAAAGCTACTAGTCCCGCTCATCTAATTAGAATCTGAGCTTCACTTAAAACTCTGAGATATTATTGCTTCTTGATTTCTTTATATCCTATTTTATTTGTCTAGTTGCTTGGGGATAAGCAACAGTTTAAGTTTGGTGTTGTGATGAGCGGATATTTTATACGCTTTTTGGGGTTAATTTCATGTAGTTTTTAGTATGTTTTAGTTAGTTTTTAAGTATATTTTTATTAGTTTCTAGGAAAAATTCATATTTCTGGACTTTACTATGAGTTTGTATATTTTTCTGTGATTTCAGGTATTTTCTGGCTGAAATTGAGGGAGCTGAGCAAAAATCTGATTCAGGCTGAAAAAGGACTACAGATGTTGTTGGATTCTGACCTCCCTGCACTCGAAATGGATTTTCTGGAGTTACAGAAGTCCAAATAGTGCGCTCTCAATTGCGTTAGAAAGTAGACATCCAGAGCTTTCCAGTAATATATAATAGTCCATACTTTTCTCAAGGATAAACGACGTAAACTGTCATTCAACACCAGTTCCATGTTGCATTCTGGCGTTAAACGCTAGAAACAGGTTACAAGTTGGAGTTAAACGCCCAAAACATGTTACAACATGGCGTTTAACTCCCAAAACAGCCTAGGCACGTGTAAAGCTCAAGTCTCAGCCCCAGCAAATACCAAGTGGGCCCCAGAAGTGGATTTCTACACTATCTATCATAGCTTATTCATTTTTCTGTAAACCTAGGTTACTAGTTTAGTATTTAAACAACTTTTAGAGATTTATTTTGCACCTCATGACATTTTCACGTTTGAAATTGTATCTTGATGGCATGAGTCTCTAAACTCCATTGTTGGGGGTGAGGAGCTCTCCTGTGTCTCGATGAATTAATGCAATTATTTCTTTTTTCTATTCAAACACGCTTATTTCTATCTAAGATGTTCATTCGCTCTTCAATATGATGAATGTGATGATCCGTGACACTCATCACCATTCTCAATCTATGAACGCGTGCCTGACAACCACTTCCGTTCTACCTACGTTTGAATGAGTATCTCTTGGATTCCTTAATCAGAATCTTCGTGGTATAAGCTAGAATCCATTGGCAGCATTCTTGAGAATCCGGAAAGTTTAAACCTTATCTGTGGTATTCTGAGTAGGATTCAGGGATTGAATGACTGTAACGAGCTTCAAACTCACAAGGGTTGGGCGTAGTCACAGACGCAAAAGGATCAATGGATCCTATTCCAGCATAAGTGAGAACCAACAGATGATTAGCTGTGCGGTGACATCGCACCTGGACCATTTTCACTGAGAGGACGGATGGTAGCCATTGACAACGGTGATCCACCAACTCACAGCTTGCCATAGGAGGAACCTTGCGTGCGTGAAGAAGAAGATAAGGGGAAAGCAGAGATTCAGAAGACAAAGCATCTCCAAAACTCCAACATATTCTCCATTACTGCATAACAAGTATTTATTTCATGCTCTTTTATTTTTCGCAATTCAGACTAATAATCATAATTAATCTCCTGACTAAGATTTACAAGATAACCATAGATTGCTTCAAGCCAACAATCTCCGTGGGATCGACCCTTACTCACGTAAGGTATTACTTGGACGACCCAGTGCACTTGCTAGTTATTTGTGCGGAGTTGTGAAAAGTGTGAATCATAATTTCGTGCACCAGTTACACAAAGTGTACTTCACCCTTTGTACCACCGATTATTGTAAGTGCCCATGACATTGATTGATGACTTACTTTCATTTAGTTGCTCTTTTTGTAATTTCATACTTCATCATCAATGACTGCTTCTCCCTTATGATAGTGAGTATGCTTGCTATCCTTAATTTTCTGCATTCTTCCTAATTAAGGAAATGATCGTCATGCCCTAACCTTTGCCCTAACCTAATGAGTATGCTTCTCCCTTATGCTTGCCTAACATACTGATTTTTTTTCCTTTTTAATTTTCAACTAACTATTTAACCATTCTTTTTGGGTATGATTCTCATTGAGTTTAATGAACAAGCAGGATGTGATTAATGTTTACATTCTTGGTTTATGACTTCATTTTCTTTTCCACCTTGTGATTACTTGCATTCCAAGAATTCTCTTGTCTTAACTCACTTCATGAACCTGGTATACCTTGCGTGCTATACCTCTAGTTGACTAATTGCTTATATCATATCATATATGCTTTCCAGGATGGCGGATAAAGGAAATGCTAAGGCTACTACCTCAAGAAAGAGGAAGCGCTCTCAAGCCTTTACCCTCTCCCCTTATGCCAACTATGCCAAGAACTCGCTTAATGAAGTGGATAAAGAGAATCAGCAGCTACCGCCCACTGACATAGCCAAGTTTCCCAATCTTTACTGTGAGCTTCGCTTTCCCAAATATCGGAAGACGAAGCTGAATATTGAGAAGAAATTGGCCCTCCCCAACGACCTGAGATGCGCCATTAATACCCGTATTCAGGAATTGGGCTTGGGCTTTGTTGATAGGGATTTGGGAAGGATAAATACTTCATGGATCACGGAGTTTTACTGCAACCTTTTTCGAGCGAATCTTAATTCAGTCCATTTACGGGGCGGGCAGATTCTAATTACTGAGGCCGCTATTGGGGATGTATTGAATTGCCAACCTTGACCTGGTGACACATGTGCCTATCAGCAGGCAGAGATAGCAATAAATGCTATGACCTTTGATTATGAGGCACTGAAGTGCATTATTGCCATACCGGACGCCCCTTGGGTAATAGATTCTGGCAACAAGAGGCCCAAGGGGATGATATTTGCTTATCTGTCTATAGAGGCTAGGACTTGGCAGTAGATATTCGCCCACTATGTCCTGCCTACTACCCATTTTTTCTGAGATTCCGATGGATATGCTTCTTCCGATTAGCTGTGTTATGGAGGGGAAGGAGGTATACTTCCCCCGGTTGATCAGGCGAAGCATGTGGCGAGCTCACATCCGTGGCCTACTACCATTTCCCATATTGGTCACTAGGATGATTGAGTTAGCCAGTGCCCCTTGGAGGGGCAATGACATGACACCACCACCCCCAGATGATGACGATAAGGAGGACACTATTCCATGGGGTATGTGGGTGCACGAGAAGTCCCATCCAGGCGCCGCTCTCGAGCTAGGGCAACAGCAGAGGCAGCTAGACCTTCATCTTCAGCAGTCGCAGCAGGACCCTCTTCTTCAGCAACAGCAGTAGCACCTTTACCACCACCACCCGAGCCGACCTATCTGCTGGTTCAGCGTATGTTTCGATTCATGGAGTGTAGTGAGCGCCGTATTATCAGACGCTTGGACAGAGTGGATCAGGCATTCGTAGCACAGGGCGTTCAGCTACCCCCTCTTCCCGACTCTTCCGCATCCAATGAGGAGGATCACAAGGCAGAGCACGCGGAGGAGCATGCTGAGGAGCTGACTCAGCAGGAGGCCCCCCCACAACCCAAAATACTCAGCAACCTCCTGGAGAGCCATTACCACAGCCTAAGTTCCAGCCGAAGCCAGACGTGACCGTTGACTCCCATCACCATGAGCCCGATCACTAGCATCGAGGATGATGCTTCATCTTTAATGTGGGGAGGTCACCGTCGCCGCCGTCGGTGGATTCGGTAAACATTTTCGGACACTATCTTCTAGCCTATGTTATTTTGCTTTATTTTGCACCTTTTGGATGATTGTATATATTAGTATTGTGGATTGTGGATACTTTTGTTTAGATTGTTGATTTTACACTTTCGCTTTATATATGCACTTTTGCTTTATATAGTTGTTTTAGCTTATTTTAGCTTTTCGTTGTGATTGGAAAAGTATTTTAGATTGTTGAAACCTAGTTGACCCTTCTTGTATAAGAAATGTGTTTTGATTAAAAAAGGGGTAAACTAAGAAAATTTTTAAATTTTCTAAATCACAACATTGCATTAGAATAAGCTTAGTCAATATGATGAAATTTTCTAAGAAATTCATTTCGAGGGCACCACCCCAACTGATTGAAATTTTTTTATGACTTGCTTGAGTTACATATTGTAGAACATGATTTTTGAGCTAAGAACACAAGCATGTGAGTTTTGAGCCTTAATTGTGTTGTTACATCATATAGAACCACTTATTTCCATTCTTGTGTGCATTATTCTCTTCCTATGAGTGTAATCTTTTATTTGTTTGATTCTTTATGTCCATTATCTTGTGTATACATACATTTATATGATTGAGGCTATTGTTCAAATAGCTCACTTACCCAAATAGCCTACCTTTTGTCTCCTATTGTTAGCCAATTTGAGCCCATGCTTAACCCACTTATTCTTAATTTTAGCACACTACAAGCCTAAGTGAAAAACAATAAATGTCCCTTAGTTTGGATCTTTGAATAGCTTAGGCTAGTGAGAGTGTTCATTATTTAATTTTGGGAAAGTTGGGAACATTGGGTAGAGATAAAAGTGTATTTTTATGTTTTTGTTGAAAAATCTTGGGAATCGGGTGCATACTCATGTATTAATCATATGTAAACCACATGCATTGATGTTATTGTATATATTTTAGTTTGAAAAAAAAATATGATAGAAAAAAACACAGAAAAAGAAAGAAAAAGAATTGCAATAAAAAGGGGACAAAAATGCCCCAAGGTAAAGCTCAATAAAAATTAATGCAAATGTGTGATGATAAAAAAAATGCATGAGTGTGTGAAAAAGTGAAGAATGGGTAGTTAGATTTGTTTAGAATTATATAGGTTGTCATAGGTTAGGTGGAAAGTTTAAGTTAATCAAAGATTCAAATTTCAAGCTCACTCTACCATATGCATCCTACCTTGACCCTAACCCCATTACAACCCATTGGAAAGTCCTCATGATATTTGTATGCATGCATGAAATAATTGTTGATTGTTCAAATGAAAAACAAATCTTGGAAAGCATGATTAGGGGAGAATCGAGTGAATCAACCCCATACACTTGAGCGACTAGAGCGGATACACATCCGGTGAGGGTTCGACCGCTCAATTATATGTTTCCACCCATGATCATCTTTTCTTGCAAGTTTGTAAGATCTCTCAATAACTCAATTCAATTGTGGGTTGATTTGATTGCTATTACTTTAGCCCTTGTACGTGTATATGTATTCTTGGAAATTGATTGTTTCGACCAAGCAGATGCATTCATGTAGATAGTTGCATGTAGTTAACTTGCATTAAATAAATGTGATACCATACCCTTTGCTTCTTTCTTGATTTTAGCATGAGGACATGCTGAGTTTAACTGTGGAGAGGTTTGATAAACCCCAATTTTGTGGTTTATCTTGTGCTTATTTTAGGGGATTTTATCACCTTTGTCCCACATTTATTCAATGAAATAGCATGGTTTTGTAATTCTCCCTTAAATTGTTCTTAAGTGTGAAAAGATGCTTTTTAGGCCCTTAATTTAGTGATTTTAATTCACTTTAATTCCATTCGATGCCTTGATGTGTTTGTTGAGTGATTTTATGTTCATAAGGCAAGTATTGGATGGAAGAAATGAAGAGAAAAACATACAAAGTGGAGAATGCATGAAGAAATAAAGATTTGGAGTACATCAACCCACGCGCACGCGCAGTAGACGCACACGCGTGGATAATGCAGTTGCATGGCGACGCGTATGCGTGGATGGGAATTTGGACAAGCGACGCGCATGCGCACACGGCGTGTACGCGTCGATACTCGGTGGATAGCCATTGCTTGCTCAATCCGACAATCTCTGTGGGATCGACCCTCACTCACCTGAGGTATTAGTTGGATGACCCGGTGCACTTGCCGGTTAAGTTGTGCGGTGTTCAATTTCGCGCACCACACTCCCCGAATAGTATATGAAAGGTGTGCGTCTCAGGACGCCATCTCTCAATGAATGCGCTGACTAGGGGCTCATCCAACCAGAACCACCTCGTGTTGAGCCTGGCCAGGTGGTACAAATGAACCCTCTCCAAATAGAGTATGATCCTGTCATGCAAAGGCATGTTCTATTGCCTCCGGACACTATAAATACGCCTACTTTGCTGTAGCATGTGAGAAATATAACTAAACCAAATAAAATTCCATCACTTACAAGTTTAAACCATAAATTATAAACGAAAACAAACATTACAAGTGTCCTGTCTATCCAATCTTAACTAACACTTTAGATATAGTTCAGTTACCATTATTTTACAAACTAATTTTATTAAGTTGGAAAAATAAAATGACTAAACTTCAAAATTTCAGTTTGAAACATATCTAAATGTATTTTATAACAAGTGAAACATGTCCAACTTTTAAATCCATATGTCCTACAATATAAAATTTAAATTAATCAAATACTAAACTTATAATTTTAAAATTTAAATCTTAAATTTTAAATACTAAGTTACAAAACTTATAATTTTAAAATTTAAGAATATAAAATACAACCATTAGGTTCTATTTCATAATTTAATCTTTAAATTTTAAATACTAAACAACTAAAACTATAATATTAAAATTTAAACTTAAATATCTAAAAGCTAAAATTTTAAATCTTAGTTTTCAAATACGATACTTAAACAACAACCCTACAAGCCTTACAATTTGAATCCTATATCTCAAATACAAGAGGATAAGCATTCTACTTAAATATTTGATCTTACCTTTAAATTTTACATCTTAACTTTGAAATCCTAAACTGGCCAATCCTATATCAACAAACTTACCTCTTCGTTGATGCTGCCGATAACGTGTGCAACACCGTTGAGTTGGTAAAGGATGCGTTCGTCCGCCATGGTCTCGCACCCAGCTAAATCCGAATGGCCAAGTCCTCTAAGCCTTAAGAACTTTGTCTTTCTCACCCAAATTTCCTCTCTCTCTCTAAAATGTTACTTTCTCTCTCTAAAAATTTCAAAATGGTGCAATGTGAATAATATGCGACTTCCTCTAGCGTATTTATACTAAAGCATAAATTGCTACACCCCTATAGCGGTTTATGCATATTTGTAAAATATGAAGAAACCGTTGGACTCCTGTCGCGGTGTCTGGCCATTACGAATCTCAATGTAAACCACTAAAGAGGTGTAGCGGTTTATGTACATTTGGATTCTGTGGTATCCCTGTCGCGGTTTCTATAATTTTGTAAAAAATGTATCTGCGTATGCAATCTCCAAAAGTTGTAATATGGTAAATTTGATTTCCAATTGATTTATTTTGGTCACTTGCCCCAATTTTTATGAGTAAAAAGTAAAAAAATTACCGCGCATATTTTCCATATCTCCCTCATTTTTCTCATATCCACCATTTCACCAACCCTTATTTTATCCCAAATTCACCTCGCACACTTCAACTCTCATTCTCTGCTACTGTCGTTGCTCCCTCATAGTCACGCGTCATCGCTCCCCTTGCTTGTGCCACTGTCGCTCCTCACATTCGCACCGGTGTCACTCCTCTTACTCGCACCACTTTCGCTCTTCATGCTCGTGCCGCTCCTCTTGCTTGCACCGCCGTGGCTTTGCTGCTGCTGTGCGGCCGTCGCTGGTTCTCTCTACTGCTGCTGCCCTAATATTATTTACTCTCTCTTTCGTTTGTCATTGGTTTTTTTTTCATCAATTTTTTGGATAAAAAATTTGTAGATATTTTCTTAATAATATAGGTTTTCAAAGATTGATTTCGTGAGTGTGGGACAACATTACATTCTCTGAATCCCCTCCAGAAGTTACGGCTCGCACTGTTGGTACAAGCCATCTCTTTCAATACAATAATTTCTCTTTTAATGTGTATTGTGAATTAATAATCAAATAGAAATTAAGATTGATTAGAGTGTGAGGTCATAGGGTGAACCAAAATGAGCGAATCCAACTGGTTGTTTAATTTGGTTGATATTTCCTTCCAATTTGACAAACGGTTTATAAAGTGCATTACACAAATGGTAATGAAGAATTTTAGTGCACGTAATCACTTTTATGTTTCATCAGATCACTACTTTAATTTCCTATTGAACTTATACTATTGTCCTGTTGAATTTCTGTCAGTTTTTAGTCAAGTATCAATGTCCATCTTCCAATTGTACAAAAGGTATTTTCTTGTACTGATAATGAATGCGGGGATAAAACAGATTCCTCCTTGCCTTAATAATTTATTGAAACTATATAAAAGGGATCTAGTAATAACTAGAACAACACACTATAAATTAACTGATAAAGAAAAAATACAATCACTTTGATGTATCAAAAAATTAAGATAATCACACTTCAAAGCCTAATAGTCACAGTAACGAAACATCAAAGTTGGCAAATGTAGTTTGTAATGATCTAAATGATGCAAACCTAATCTAATCTTCACATATTGAAGAGTGGTAACATTCTTAGTGCAATTTGAAATCTCCAATTTGCTAAGGCTAAGGGAAACCATTGCTTCAACAAACTAGTTGCTTCTCTAGTGTTATCATTGGATCTACAACAGTTCAAAACCTTCCCTAGTAACTTCAATTTTACAGTTTGTAAGCATAGAACACCCTACTACAACTTGAGAAACTGATATATCCTCTGAAGTAAAAACTGAAAAAGAACAATGACTCAAGGTTTTGAAATTTCACATTTGTCAGGTTATTAATCACTTTAATCAATTTGAATTTTTTTATTAATGATCAATTAGCATCTTAAGTATTGTCATCTTCTGAAAATTTTAGTATACTTTCTAGATATATATTCCTTTTGGCAAATACACTTTGGACTAATAGAGATCGTGTATATGGTTCAAAAAGAAGAAAAGGAAGAAAATGAATGGTGGGGGGCTTAAGAAGCCGAAACAAATATGGAATGAGTTTGGCTCCAACAAGGTTGAATTGGGCCTTTACTGGAGGTAGGGCTGCACCCCCCTCACCGACCTTATTGTCATGTTTTCCAAAATAATTTATAATGTTAAGAGAGAGATTATAAGGTAAATGTTTGATGTGAAGTTCTATAATGATTATGATGAGATATGTGCTTATTTGATGATGATGAATGTAAAATTCGAATAATTAGTAAATAATTAATTCGTAAATTAAAATTTATTTTAGAAAATTAGAAAATTGAAATTTTTTTTAGTTTGATGAGATAGAGCTAACTAAAATAAGAATTTTGACACTAATTTTAAAAAATTTAGCCTAAGATTGGGCCAAATGGGCTGAACTGGATCCGTATTAGGCCCAAGGCCCAACCCACTATACTTAAACACATGAGCTTCAGCTCATTACCCTTCTTCTTCATCACTTTCACACTGGAAAACATGAAATGGGGGAGATCATCAACTCCAAACCCTTGGCTTCAAATCAAATTGCCATAATTTCCAACTCCAAGCTCCGATTGTCGCACCGTTTGTGGCTATGCGACTACCGCGTCGAACTCTACGAATCCATCGAAATAATTTTATAGATAATCTCATTTTCCAGCTCAGCTGCTCTGCCCCTCAAATTTTTGAAATTTATGAGTGTATATTGATATTTTGTTGGTTTGCAGTTTTAGATTCGAATTAGCTTATGGGAATTGTCGGATTTAGCTCACTTAAGCTAGAGACAAGGTAAGCACCCTCAACCTCTTGGTGTAATGTTGAATTACTAAACTCTATATTGATTATAGTGGTAATTATGATGTTAGATTAAAAATTGGTTGTGGGTTGGAGTCAATTTGAGGAAATAGAAGCTTGATATCACATTTTAGAGGCTAGGTTCGTGGGGAGGGGCTAAGGTTGACAAGCTTGTGGTGTGGTATACTGTGAGGTGTTCCAGGGATATTGAATAATCGACCAAGGTATGGTTTTGGTTTCTCATAATTAAAATATAATGTGTCGTGAAAACTTAGGTTAGTTGACCAGAAGATAAGAATTGAATTGTTGATGTTGTTATTGGTTGAGTTTGAGTATTATGTGTGTGGTAAGTTTTTTTGGAGGTTGTGATTGAAGCTCTTACGAATGGTGTGTGTAACTTTGTATATGATATTGGTTGATATGCATAATGATTAGTGAATTTGAATATTGTTTGAACATGAATTGTTGAGTTGAGATTGATAAAAGTGAAGAATTGGTATGTTGTGGGATGGATAAGGAGGTTGGAAATATGATTTCGGAGTGTTTGATGCTGTTAGAGTAAGGTTTGGTTTGGTTTTTGAAAGGTTTGAAATTAGTATGTTTTGAAAGTTGAGGTTTGCAAATTTTACTAAAAACTATGATTTTTGAACAATCTTGGCGGAGCATAACTTGGCTTCTGGACCTTCGATTTTTATCAAACTTATCTAGAAATAAAATTTGGTCCGAACACCGTTTGAAGAACAGAAGAAAAATATTTTAAAATAAGAAAGTTATGCGCGATCAAAGTTTGGTGTGTAAAACAGAATGCTATGCATGCGTACGTGAGGGATGATGCGTGAGCATCTTGTACCCTTTGTCTTAGCATTTTCTAGTTATTTTAAATTAGATTTTATTTAGTTTTAATTGATTTTAGTGTAAAAATCCATTTTGGATGCTACTTTGAGTTGTTTTAGTATTTTTATGATTTCAGGTGAAATTCGGAGCAATTTGGCGGAATTTTGAGCTAAAAAGAAAAAAGCTTGTATCACCCTCCCTGGGCGCTAAACGCCCAACTGGCATTTAGCACCAGCAAGGAATCTTAGGCCAGAACATTGCTACTCCGCTTAGGGCATTAAATGCCTAATATGGCGTTTAACGCCAACAGCAGTCCGAATTCTCCACTCTTCGGGCCTCTCAAGTGGATTTAGCATTTATTAGTTATATTTTATTTTATTTTTTCTGTAATTTTTAATTAAAAACAATATCTTTTAGTTTTAGGATTTATTATTTTATTTTTTTTGTATCAAATTAGGTTAGTATAAAAGGGAAAAGATCTCTTGTGATTCAGATCCTCTCTCTTCGGCACATTTTTCAGAACCATAGTTTCTCTGTAAGTCATGAGCAACTAAACCCTTTGGTTAAGGTTAGGAGCTTTATTTACTTTTATGGATTAGAACTATTATTCTTCTATTTTAATTAATGTATTGCTTCAGTTCTTAATCTCATGAATCTGGGTGGAACAAGAGTATGACCCTTATTCTACTTGAGTTATTGTGATTCTAGAGAGAGTTATCTTGCTTGTATAACAGTTTGCAAACAAATTCCTCCTAAACTGCTAATTACATGAACTAATTGAGATACATGACATATAATTCTGTTAGCTTTGGGTAATTAGAGTTTTTGTGACCATAAACTAGTTTTTGCACTTAACCTTCTAATCGGAATTAAGTGACCACGAGAGTGGCGGTTAATGAAGATTAGAAGAGGCTAAATCATTAAGAGATTAGGGTTTAGACATGTATAGTTTACCATGGAATGAATCATACATTCTTAAAATACTTGGTAAGAACTTTTAATCCGGAAAGATAAACATCTCTGAAGCCTTAATTATTTTCTTATACTGTTTTTACATCAAACCCTTAATTGCTTTATTTACTTGCTTATTTATTGTTTTATGTTTTTTAACCATCAAACACCCTCTTTTTATTTGCCTAACTAAGTCCAACTAGATAGACATTGTTGCTCAGTCTGACAATCCTCGTGGGATCGACCCTCACTCACCTGAGGTATTACTTAGATGACCTGATGCACTTGCCAGTTAAGCTGTGGGAATCTCGAATTCCTGCACCAAGTTTTTGGCGCCGTTACCGGAGATTGTTTGTGATTGACAACTAATAGTTGTCTAGTTGCTTAGATTAGGTATTTTTATTAGTTTTGTTTATTTACTTATTCTTTTAATTTTTGATTTTTTAGTTTATTTATTTTCCCTTTAATTTCTAATTTTAAGTTTGGTATCCCTTTAGTGTTTTTTCCTTTTAAATTTCGAAATTTTTTTGTGTCTTTTCCATTTCAAAAATTTTAGGTCAATTTTTTTCATTTTTATTTTGGAAATTTTAGTTTAATTGATTGCTTTAATTTATTTTATTTCTTAATTTTTTGGATATCTCACTGGGAGCTCTTTATACTTTGACATAGAGACCCCCCACCTTTCTTTGTTTCTTATTTGTTTATGAGTAGGAACAGGGATAAAGAATCTCTTCTTAAGTTTAATTCTGAACCTGAGAGGACCTCGAGGTGGCATTTGCAACAAGCTAGAGCTTACAAAGCCGGAGAGAATCTCAAGGAAACCTTCAAGAAGGAAGCTGAAGAGCCCACCATGGACACTAATGGTGGAAACGTGAAAGCTGATGAGCAAGCAAGGAGGACGCTTGATGGTACACGAAATTGTGATCATCAATGGCGCCAACAGCTTGGTACGCACAATTGTAATCTCAACTCTTTATCACAACTCCGCACAACTAACCAGCAAGTGCACTGGGTCGTCTAAGTAATAAACCTTACGTGAGTAAGGGTCGATCCCACGGAGATTGTAGGCTTGAAGCAAGCTATGGTCATCTTGTAAATCTCAGTCAGGCAGATTCAAATGGTTATGGAGGATTGATAATTAAAATATAAATAAAACATAAAATAAAGATAGAGATACTTATGTAATTCATTGGTAGGAATTTCAGATAAGCGTATGAAGATGCTTTGTTCCTTCTGAACCTCTGCTTTCCTATTGCCTTCTTCCAATCATTCAGACTCCTTTCCATGGCAAGCTTATGTTGGGTTTCACCGTTGTCAATGGCTACCTCCCGTCCTCTCAGTGAAAATGGTCCAAATGCGCTATCACCGCACGGCTAATCAGCTGTTGGTTCTCGATCATGTTGGAATAGGATCCATTGATCCTTTTTGCGTCTGTCACTACGCCCAACACTCGCGAGTTTAAAGCTCGTTATAGTCATCCCTGATGGATATTTTGGAAAACGAATTCCAATCACCTAAAATTCACCGGCAAGTGTACCGGGTCGCATTAAGTAGTAAAACTCACTTAGAGTGAGGTCGATCCCACAGGGATTGATGGATCAAGCAACTTTAGTGGGTGATTAGTTTAGTCAAGCTAACATTGAGTGATTTAAGTGACAATTGAAGCAGCAGGGAGTAAATGACAAGAAAATTTAAAGTATAAAAGCTAAATTGGACAGAAACTTAAAGTGCAAGAAAGTAAATTGCAGAAACTTAAATGACAAGAAATGTAAATTGCATCAAATGTAAAGGGGATTGGGTGCTGGAAATTAAAGAAAGTAATAGATCAAGCAACTGGGAATTTAAATTGCAGAAAATGTAAATATGCAGGAAATTAAATCAAGCTAAATGTGAACGGAAATGTGAAATTGTAGAATGCAGGAAAGGAAATTGCAGTAAAGTAAAAGTAGCAGAAGAATTAAATGGTTTGAAAGTAATTTGAGTTGGGTGCTGAGAATTAAAATTCAACAGGAAAGTGTAAATAGCAATCAAACAGAGAAGTAAAAGATGCAATAACATGCAACAGATCTAAACAGAAAAGGGAAATTTCTTGAAAAATTTCAAAGCAGTAAGATATCTCAATTTAATTACAAATTCCAAAAAGACAAGTGAAGATCTCAGGGGATCAATGAGACTAGAAAATAAGTCTAGATCTCAACCCCTTCTTTGATCCAGTAGAAGAATAATTGCAGAAGAAAATAGAGAAGAAAATAGTAAAGACAATTTAGATCCAAATCACAATTCCTTCAAATTATGCAGCAAGTAAATAAGAGAGAGATCTTAGATTAAGATTGAAACAGAATTCTATCAATTCTTAATCCAAGATTCAAAACAAAAGAGTAGAAAGTGCATAAGGAAGAACAAGGAAGAAGAGAGATCAATTCTCCTTCCCAATTCTACAATTCAATCTAGAATGTAAAAGTGAGTTCTCTATTCTACTTGCTCCCTCTTGGAGCCAGCCTTCTAACAAAGATGAAAATGATGCCTTATATAGGCTTTACAAAATGAAAATGAAATTGAAAATAAATTACAATTTAAATAAAATTCCTATTCTAACTTGTTCTTATGCCTTTGATGATGTGGGCTTTGCTTGCTTTGGATTTGAAGAGAGATGGGTCTAGTTGGCCTTGGTTCAATTGGTGAAGAATTGAATCCAATTTGATTTTTAATTGAATTTTGGACCATAGGTGCTACTCCCAGGGAACGGCTCAGTTGATTAAGTGAACTGAGCTCTCCATTTGCTTGTGGTGTGCCAATTTGTGCGCACCAAGCCTTCCTTGTTGCTGCCCCCTTTGATCCTTGCCCGTGTCATATTGTTGGAGTGCATGGGGGAGTAGTGCTCGGTTAGAAAAGTGAACTGAGCTTTCCTTTGTGTGCCTTAGTAGCGCCTTGCCTGGAGTGTCATGCTTCCAAGTTCGAACCTTGGTGGAAGTACTTTTGTAAGCCTTTTTCTTACATTTTCATGAGCGGGAGCCCGATAAAGCTCAGTTGGGAAAGTGAACTGAGCACTCCTTGCTTGCTTTCCTTGTGTCTCCCCCTTCGAATATTGGTGAAGCCACTTTGTTCTATTTTTGCTTGTTTTTGGTCCTTAAAGATGCCTTTCATTTGTGCCACAATTTCATGCCAAATATGGATTGCTATATATCGTTGGAATGCTCTGAATGTCAGCTTTCCAACACAACTAGAAGCATATCAATTGGACGTCTGTAGATCAAGTTATAGCCCTTTGAAGGAGGCATGGTCATGCTGTAAACGCCCAAGTTTTAACTTAGCGAAAATTCTTGCTTCCAAGCTAAGTTTCTTGTACGGCAAAGCTAAGTTCACTAAGTTAACCGAGCTTTGAGTGCTGGTTACCAATCTTCTTTGATTTGGTCATGGGCCATGCTTTTAAAAGCGTGGCCTAAGGCTCCAAAGTGTGCTCCAACTTCAAAGTGTGCCCCAAAACTCTTTTTTTCTCCTTTTTAGCTTATTTTGCGCTTCTTTGTTTCTTTTTCTTCTTATTTTCTACAAAGTTTATCAAATCAAAAGATCAAAGAAATATACCATTTAAGTACCAAAGCATTCAATATTTAAGCACAAATCATTAATTTCTTGAATGAAAGAGCATAGAAAAACATGACATGGTGACATGTCATCAATCCCTTCCCAGATCCTACTCAGAATACCACAGACAAGGTTTAGACTTTTCGGATCTCAGGAATGCTGCCAATTGATTCTAGCCTATACCACAAAGACTCTGATCTCATGGAATGGAAGGCTCGGTTGTCAGGTGTGGCAACCATGCGTCATAAACCAGGAGGCTAAGAGATACGCACTCAAGCTATTGCAAGTAGAACGGAAGTGGTTGTCAGGCACGCGTTCATAGGTGAGAATGATGATGAGTGTCACAGATCATCACATTCATCAGGTTGAAGAACGAGTGTATATCTTAGAGAAGAAATAGGCTTGAGTTGAATAGAAAAACAATAGTACTTTTCATTAATTCATGAGGAACAGCAGAGCTCCACACCTTAATCTATGGTGTGTAGAAACTCCACCGTTGAAAATACATAAGAATAAAAGGTCTAGGCATGGCCGAATGGCCAGCCTCCCAAAGATGGTTCAATCATCAAAACATGATTCCAAGATTGATTGCTAGATTCCAATACAATAGCAAAAGGTCCTATTTATAGAGAACTAGTAACCTAGGATTTGCAGAAATGAGTAAATGATGCAGAATCCACTTTCGGGCCCACTTGGTGTGTGCTTGGGCTGAGCATTGAAGCTTTCACGTGTAGAGGCTTTTCTTGGAGTTAAATGCCAGCTTTTGTGCCAGTTTGGGTGTTTAACTCCAGCTTTTATGCCAGTTATGGCGTTTTGACGCCAGAATTTCTATGCTGAATTGGAACGCCGGTTTGGGCCATCAAATCTCGAGCAAAGTATGAACTATTATATATTGTTGGAAAGCTCAGGATGTATACTTTCCAACTCAATTAAAAGCGCGCCAATTGGGCTTCTGTAGCTCCAGAAAATCCACTTAGAGTGCAGGGAGGTCAGAATACAACAGCATCTGCAGTCCTTTTTCAGCCTCTGAATCAGATTTTTGCTCAAGTCCCTCAATTTCAGCTAGAAAATACCTGAAATCACAGAAAAACACACAAACTCATAGTAAAGTCCAGAAATGTGATTTTTATTTAAAAACTAATAAAAACGTAATAAAAACTAACTAAAATATACTAAAAATATACTAAAAATAATGCCAAAAAGCGTATAAATTATCCGCTCATCACACCAAACTTAAATTGTTGCTTGTCCCCAAGCAACTAAAAATCAAATAGGATAAAAAATAATAGAATATACAATGAATTCCAAAAACATCTATGAAGATCAGTCTTAATTAGATGAGCGGGGCTCTTAGCTTTTTGCTTCTGAACAGTTTTGGCATCTCACTTTATCCCTTGAAGTTCAGAATGATTGGCTTCTATAGGAACTCAGAATTCAGATAGTGTTATTGATTCTCCTAGTTCATTATGTTGATTCTTGAACACAGCTACTTTATGAGTCTTGGCCGTGGCCCTAAGCACTTCGTTTTCCAGTATTACCACCGGATACATAAATGCCACTAACACATAACTGGGTGAACCTTTTTAGATTGTGACTCAGCTTTGCTAGAGTCCCCAATTAGAGGTGTCCAAGGTTCTTAAGCACACTCTTTTTGGTTTTGACCACGACTTTAACCGCTCAGTCTCAAGCTTTTCACTTGACACATTCACGCCACAAGCACATGGTTAGGGACAGCTTGGTCTAGCCGCTTAGGCTAGGATTTTATTCCTTTGGGCCCTCCTATCCACTGATGCTCAAAGCTTTGGATCCTTTTTATTTTACCCTTGCCTTTTGGTTTAAAGGGTTATTGACTTTTTCTGCTTGCTTTTTTTTCTTTTCCTTTCTTTTTTTTTTTTTCATTTTTTTTCATTCGCCATTTTTTCTTTCTTTCTTTTTTTTTTTTTGCAAGCTTTTCACTGCTTTTTCTTGCTTCAAGAATCATTTTTATGATTTTTCAGATTATCAATAACATTTCTCCTTTTCTATTATTCTTTCAAGAGCCAACAATTTTAACATTCATAAATAGCAAATTCAAAAATATGCACTGTTCAGGCATTCATTCAAAAAACAAAAAGTATTGCCACCACATCAAAATAATTAAACTATTTTAAAATTCGAAATTCATGTACTTCTTGTTCTTTTGCAATTAAAAACATTTTTAAGGTGATGGATTTATAGGACATTCACATCTTTAAGGCATAGACTCTAAGACACTAGTGATCATGTAATAAAGACACAAACATAGATAAACATAAAGCATAAAAATTCTAAAAACATAAAAATAAGAACAAGGAAATTAAAGAACGGGTCCACCTTAGTGATGGCGGCTAGTTCTTCCTCTTGAAGATTTTATGGAGTGCTTGAGCTCCTCAATGTCTCTTCCTTGCCTTTGTTGCTCCTCCCTCATGACTTTTTGGTCTTCTCTAATTTCATGGAGGAGGATAGAATGCTCTTGGTGCTCTACCCTTAGTTGTCCCATATTAGAACTTAATTCTCCTAGGGAGGTGTTGATTTGCTCCCAAAAGTTTTGTGGAGGAAAATGCATCCCTTGAGGTATCTCAGGGATTTCATGATGAGGAATTTCCTCATGCTCTTGGTGAGGTTCATGAGTGGGCTTTCTTGTTTGCTCCATCCTTTTCTTAGTGATGGGCTTGTCCTCATCAATGAGAATGTCTTCCTCTATGTCAATTCCAGCTGAATTGCAGAGGTGACAGATGAGATGAGGGATATAACCTCATGAACTTCTACTTCCTCTCCAATTATGATGCTATCGATCATGATAGCCCGGTCTATAGTAAATTTAGACCGGTTGCTAGTGGGAATGATTGAGCGTTGGATGAACTCCAACCATCCCTAGCCACAGGCTTGAGGTCATGCCTTCTTAGTTGAACCGGCTTCCCTTTTGAATCTTTCTTCCATTGAGCGCCCTCTTCACAAATGTCTATGAGGACTTGGTCCAACCTTTGATCAAAGTTGACCCTTCTAGTGTAGGGGCGTGCATCTCCTTGCATCATGGGTAAGTTGAATGCCAACCTTACATTTTCCAGACTGAAATCTAAGTATTTCCCCCGAACCATTGTAAGCCAATTCTTTGGGTCCGGGTTCACACTTTGATCATGGTTCTTGGTGATCCATGCATTGGCATAGAACTCTTGAACCATTAAGATTTCAACTTGTTGAATGGGGTTGGTGAGAACTACCCAACCTCTTCTTCGAATCTCATGTCGAATCTCCGGATATTCACCCTTTTTGAGCTTGAAAGGGACCTCGGGGATCACCTTCTTCTTAGCCACAACTTCATAGAAGTAGTCTTGATGCACCCTTGAGATGAATCTCTCCATCTTTCATGACTCGGAGGTGGAAGCTTTTTCCTTCCCTTTCCTCTTTCTAGAGGTTTCTCCGGCCTTTGGTGCCATAAATAGTTATGGAAAAACAAAAAGCAACACTTTTACCACACAAAACTTAGAAGGTTTGCTCGTCCTCGAGCAAAAGAAGAAAGAAGAGAGTAGAGAAAGAAGAAATAGAGGAGATGGAGGGGGGTAGTATTTCGGTCAAGGGTGAGAAGTAATGTTTGTAATGTGTGAAAATGAAGGAGGAAAGATGGGTTTATATAGGAGTGGAGAGAGGGTTAGGGTTCAGCCATGTATGGATGGGTTTAGGAGGGAAAGTGGTTTGAATTTGAATGGTGAGGTAGGTGGGGTTTTATGATGGATGGATGTGGATTGGTGAAGGGATTATGGAGAAGAGGGTAGGATTTGATAGGTGAGGAGTTTTTGGGGAAGAGGTATTGAGTTGATTGGTGAAGGGTATCTGGGAAAGAGTATTATAAAAAGGTGTGAAGAAGAGAGAGAGTGAGTTGAGGTTGGTGGGGATCCTGTGGGGTCCACAGATCCTGAGGTGTCAAGGATTTCTCATCCCTGCACCAATTAGGCGTGCAAAATTCCCTTTCTTGCCAATCCTGGCGTTAAACGCCAGGTTGCTACCTATTTCTAGCGTTTAACGCCAGCTTCTTGCCCTTTTCTGGCATTAAACGCCAGTCTGGTGCCCATTTCTGGTGTTAAAAGCCCAGAATGGTGCCAGACTGGGCGTTTAACGCCCATTCTGCTGCCCTTACTGGCGTTTAAACGCTAGTAGGCTTCTCCTCCAGGGTGTGCTGTTTTTAATACTATTTTTCATTCTGTTTTTGCTTTTTCAGTTGTTTTTGTGACTTCACATGATCATCAACCTACAGAAAACATAAAATAACAATAGAAATTTAACATAGATAAGTAAAATTGGGTTGCCTCCCAACAAGCACTTCTTTAATGTCAGTAGCTTGACAGTGGGCTCTCATGGAGCCTCACAGATACTCAGAGCATGATGATGGCCTCTCAACACCAAACTTAGAGTTTGGTTATGGGCTCCCAATACCAAACTTAGAGTTTGAATGTGGGGGTTTTGTTTGACTCTGCATTGCGAGAAGCTTTTCATGCTTCCTCTC
This sequence comes from Arachis hypogaea, assembly GCF_003086295.3. Lineage (NCBI taxonomy): Eukaryota > Viridiplantae > Streptophyta > Magnoliopsida > Fabales > Fabaceae > Arachis > Arachis hypogaea. Next base: position 55,419,029 of record NC_092047.1, read on the forward strand.
CATGGTTATAGAGGGAGATCCTTGAGCCTTAAACACAAGGGAGTCCTCATTCACTTGAAGGACCAATTTTCCTCTGTCTACATCAATCACAGCTTTTGCTGTGGCTAGGAAAGGTCTGCCAAGGATGATGGATTCATCCATACACTTCCCAGTGTCTAGGACTATGAAATCAGCAGGGATATAATGTTCTTCAACCTTTACCAAGACATCCTCTACAAGTCCATAAGCCTGTTTCCTTAAATTGTCTACCATCTCTAGTGAGATTCTTGCATCTTGTACCTCAAGGATCCCTAGCTTCTCCATTACAGAGAGAGGCATGAGGTTTATGCTTGACCCTAGGTCACACAAAGCCTTCTCAAAGGTCATGGTGCCTATGGAACAAGGTATTGAGAACTTTCCAGGATCCTGTCTCTTTTGAGGTAATCTCTGCCTAGTTAGGTCATCCAGTTCTTTGGTGAGCAAGGGGGATTCATCCTCCCAAGTCTCATCACCAAATAACTTGGCATTCAGTTTCATGATTGCTCCAAAGTATTTAGCAACTTGCTCTTCAGTAACATCTTCATCCTCCTCAGAGGAAGAATACTCATCAGAGCTCATGAATGGCAGAAGTAAATTCAATGGAATCTCTATTGTCTCAGTGTGAGCCTTAGATTCCCATGGTTCCACATTAGGGAACTCCTTGGAGGCCAGTGGATGTCCATTGAAGTCTTTCTCAGTGGAAATCACTGCCTCTTCCTCCTCTCCATGTTCGGTCGTGTGGGTTATGTTGATGGCCTTGTACTCTCCTTTTGAATTCTCTTCTGTATTGCTTGGAAGAGTACTAGGAGGGAGTTTAGTAACTTTCTTGCTCAGCTGACCCACTTTTGCCTCTAAATTTCTAATGGAGGACCTTGTTTCAGTCATGAAACTTTGAGTGGTTTTAATTAGATCAGAGACTACAGTTGCTAAGTCAGAGTGGCTTTGCTTAGAATTCTCTGTCTGTTGCTGAGAAGATGATGGAAAAGGCTTGCTATTGCTAAACCTATTTCTTCCACCATTATTGTTGTTGAAGCCTTGTTGAGGCCTCTGTTGATCCTTTCATGAGAGGTTTGGATGATTTCTCCATGAAGGATTATAGGTGTTTCCATAGGATTTTCCCATGTAATTCACCGCTTCCATTGCGGGATTCTCAGGATCATAAGCTTCTTCTTCAGATGAAGGTGCTTTGGTACTGACTGTTGCTTCTTGCATTCCAGACAGACTCTGAGAAATCATATTGACTTGCTGAGTCAATATTTTGTTCTGAGCCAATATGGCATTCAGAGTATCAATCTCAAGAACTCCTTTCTTCTGATTTATCCCATTATTCACAGGATTCCTCTCAGAAGTGTACATGAATTGGTTATTTGCAACCATTTCAATGAGTTCCTGAGCTTCTTCAGGCGTCTTCTTCAGATGAAGAGATCCTCTAGCAGAGCTGTCCAATGACATCTTGGACAGTTCAGGTAGACCATCATAGAAAATACCTATGATGCTTTATTCTGAAAGCATATCAGAAGGACACCTTCTGATCAATTGCTTGTATCTTTCACAGGCTTTGTAGAGGGATTCACCTTCCTTCTGTCTGAAGCTTTGGACTTCCACTCTAAGCTTGCTCAATTTTTGAGGTGGAAAGAATTTTGCCAAGAAGGCATTGACTAGCTTTTCCCAAGAGTTCAGGCTTTCTTTAGGTTGTGAATCCAACCATGTTCTAGCTCTGTCTCTTACAGCAAAGGAAAAAAGCATAACTCTATAGACCTCGGGATCAACCCCATTGGTCTTGACAGTGTCACAGATTTGCAAGAATTCAGCTAAGAACTGATGAGGATCTTCCAATGAAAGTCCATAAAACTTGCAATTCTGTTGCATTAGAGAAACTAATTGAGGCTTAAGCTCAAAGTTGTTTGCTCCAATGGCAGGGATTGAGATGCTTCTCCCATAGAAGTCGGGAGTAGGTGCACTAAAGTCACCAAGCACCTTCTTTGCATTGTTCGCATTATTGTTGTTTTCGGCTGCCATGTCTTCTTCTCGTTTGAAAAGTTCTGTTAGGTCCTCTATAGAGAGTTGTACTTTAGTTTCTTTTAGCTTTCTCTTTAAGGTCCTTTCAGGTTCAGGATCAGCTTCAACAAGAATGCCCTTGTCCTTGCTCCTGCTCATATAAAAAGAGAGGAGAAGAAACTATAGAATCCTCTATGTTACAGTATAGAGATTCTTTGAGATGTCAGAAGTAAAGAAGAATAGAAGGAGAAGGTAGACAAGAAAGAATTCGAACTTATCAAGAGGGGTAGAGTTCGAATTGTACATTGAGGAGGAGTGTTAGTCCATAAATAGAAGGAGATGAGAAGAGGGGAAGAATTTTCGAAATTAAAGTAAAAAGATTTTGAAATAATTAAAAGAAATTTTGAAAATTTGGTAAATGATTTTCGAAAATTAAGATTAGGAAAGAAATTAAGTGATTTTTGAAAAAGATTTTGAAATTAGAAATCAAAAAGATATGATTGAAAATTAATTTTTGAAAAAGATGTGATTGAAATGATATGATTGAGAAGATATGATTGAAAATCAAATTAAAAAAAGGGAAATTTTTAAAATTAAAGTTGATTACTTGACTAACAAGAAATTTTTAAAATCAGATAAGCGTATGAAGATGCGTTGTTCCTTCTGAACCTCTGCTTTCCTATTGCCTTCTTCCAATCATTCATACTCCTTTCCATGGCAAGCTTATGTTGGGTTTCACCGTTGTCAATGGCTACCTCCCGTCCTCTCAGTGAAAAGGGTCCAAATGCGCTGTCACCGCACGGCTAATCAGCTGTTGGTTCTCGATCATGTTGGAATAGGATCCATTGATCCTTTTGCGTCTGTCACTACGCCCAACACTCGCGAGTTTGAAGCTCGTCACAGTCATCCCTTCCCAGATCCTACTCGAAATACCACAGACAAGGTATAGACTTTCCGGATCTCAGGAATGCTGCCAATTGATTCTAGCCTATACCACGAAGACTCTGATCTCATGGAATGGAAGGTTCGGTTGTCAGGCGAGGCAACCATGCGTCATGAACCAGGAGGCTAAGAGATACGCACTCAAGCTATTGCATGTAGAACGGAAGTGGTTGTCAGGCACGCATTCATAGGTGAGAATGATGATGAGTGTCACAGATCATCACATTCATAAGGTTGAAGAACGAGTGTATATCTTAGAGAAGAAATAGGCTTGAGTTGAAAAGAAAAACAATAGTACTTTGCATTAATTTATGAGGAACAACAGAGCTCCACCGTTGAAAATATATAAGAACAAAAGGTCTAGGCATGGCCGAATGGCCAGCCTCCCAAAGAGGGTTCAATCATCAAAACATGATTCCAAGATTGATTGTTTGATTCAAATACAACAGCAAAAGGTCTTATTTATAGAGAACTAGTAACCTATGGAAACACCTATAATCCTTCATGGAGAAATCATCCAAATCTCTCATGGAAGGATCAACAGAGACCTCAACAAGGTTTCAACAACAACAATGGTGGAAGAAACAGGTTTAGTAATAGCAAACCTTTTCCATCATCTTCTCAGCAACAAACAGAGAATTCTAAACAGAGCCACTCTGATTTAGCTACCATTGTCTCTGATCTAATCAAAACCACTCAAAGTTTCATGACTGAAACAAGATCTTCCTTTAGAAATTTGGAGGCACAAGTGGGTTAGCTGAGTAAGAAAATTACTGAACTCCCTCCTAGTACTCTCCCAAGCAATACAGAAGAGAATCCAAAGAGAGAGTGCAGGGCCATAAACACGTCTCACATGGCCGAACCTGGAGAGGAGGAAGAGGCAGTAATCTCCACTGAGGAAGACCTCAATGGACGTCCACTGACCTCCAAGGAGTTTCCTAATGAGGAACCATGGGAATCTGAGGCTCAGACTGAGACCATAGAGATTCCATTGAATCTACTTCTGCCATTCATGAGCTCTGATGAGTATTCTTCTTCTGAAGAGGATAAAGATGTTACTGAAGAGCAAGTTGCTAAGTACCTTGGAGCAATCATGAAGCTAAATACCAGGTTGTTTGGTAATAAGACTTGGGAGGACGAACCTCCATTGCTCATCAAAGAACTGGATGACTTGACTAGGCAGAAATTACCTCTGAAGAGACAAGACCCTGAAAAGTTCTCAATACCTTGTACCATAGGCACCATGACCTTTGAGAAGGCTCTGTGTGACCTAGGGTCAAGCATAAACCTCATGTCTCTCTCTGTAATGGAGAAGCTAGGGATCATTGAGGTACAAGCTGCAAGAATCTCACTGGAGATGGCAGACAATTCAAAGAAACAGGCTTATAGACTTGTAGAGGATGTCTTGGTAAAGGTTGAAGACCATTACATCCCTGATGATTTCATAATCCTAGAGACTGGGAAGTGTATGGATGAATCCATCATCCTTGGCAGACCCTTCCTAGCCACAGCAAAAGCTGTGATTGATGTTGACAGAGGAGAATTGATCATTCAACTGAATGGAAACTCCCTTGTGTTTAAAGCTCAAGGATATCCCTCTGTCACCATGGAGAGGAAGCATGAAGAGCTTCTCTCAATACATAGTCAAACAGAGACCCCACAGTCAAACTCTAAGTTTGGTGTTGGGAGGCCACAACCAAATTTTAAGTTTGGTGTTGAACCCCCACATTCAAACTCTAAGTTTGGTGTTGGGAGGTTCCAATATTGCTCTGAACATCTGTGAGGCTCCATGAGAGCCCACTGTCAAGCTATTGACATTAAAGAAGCGCTTGTTGGGAGGCAACCCAATCTTTAATTATCTATGTTAAATTTCTATTCTCTTTTGTTATTTTATGTTTTCTAAAGGTTGATAATCATGTGAAGTCACAAAAATAATTGAAAAATCAAAAACAGAAGGAAAAACAGAATAAAAAACAGAACACCCTAGAGGAGAAACTTACTGGCATTTAAACGCCAGTAAGGGTAGCAGAACGGGCGTTAAATGCCCAGTCTGGCACCATTCTGGGCGTTTAACGCCAGAAATGGACACCAGACTGGCGTTTAACGCCAGGAATGGGCAAGAAGCTGGCGTTTAACGCCAGAAATGGGCACCAGACTGGCGTTTAACGCCAGGAATGGGCAAGAAGCTGGCGTTAAACGCCAGAAATAGGCAGCAGCCTGGCATTTAACGCCAGGATTGGCAGTAAGGGGCGTTTTGCATGCCACATGGTGCAGGGATGAGAAATCCTTGACACCTCAGGATCTGTGGACCCCACAGGATCCCCACGTACCCCACCCCTCTCTCTCTTCTTCACCCATTCACCAATCACCTCAATACCTCTTCCCCAAAAACCTATCACCTATCAAATCCCACCATTCTCTTCACCACTCACCTCCATCCTTCATAAAATCCCACCTACCCCACCATTCAAATTCAAACCACTTTCCCTCCCAAACCCACCCATAATGGCTGAACCATACCCCCCTCTCCACTCCTATATAAACCCATCTTCACTCCTTCATTTTCACACAACCTAAACACTACTTCTCCCCCTTGGCCGAAACACAAAGCCCCCTCCATCTCCTCTATTTCTTCTTCTTCTACTCTCTTCTTTCTTCTTTTGCTCGAGGACGAATAAACCTTCTAAGTTTGGTGTGGTAAAAGCTAAAGCTTTTTTTGTTTTTCCATAACCATTAATGGCACCAAAGGCCAGAGAAACTTGCAGAAAGAGGAAAGGGAAGGCAAAAGCTTCCACCTCCGAGTCATGGGAGATAGAGAGATTCCTCTCAAGGGTGCATCAAGACCACTTCTATGAAGTTGTGGCCAAGAAGAAGGTGATCCCCGAGGTCCCTTTTAAGCTCAAAAAGGGCGAATATCCAGAGATCCGACATGAGATTCGAAGAAGAGGTTGGGAAGTTCTCACCAACCCCATTCAACAAGTTGAAATCTTAATGGTTCAAGAGTTCTATGCCAATGCATGGATCACCAAGAACCATGATCAAAGTGTGAACCCGGATCCTAAGAATTGGCTTACAATGGTCCGAGGGAAATACTTCGACTTTAGTCCGGAAAATGTAAGGTTGGCATTCAATTTGCCTATGATGCAAGGAGATGCACACCCATACACTAGAAGGGTCAACTTTGATCAAAGGTTGGACCAAGTCCTCATGGACATATGTAAAGAGGGTGCTCAATGGAAGAGAGATTCAAGAGGGAAGCCGGTTCAACTAAGGCATGACCTCAAGCCCATGGCTAGGGGATGGTTGGAGTTTATTCAACGCTCAATCATTCCCACTAGCAATCGGTCTGAAGTTACTATAGATCGAGCCATCATGATTCATAGCATCATGATTAGAGAGGAAGTAGAAGTTCATGAGGTTATATCCCAAGAACTCTACAAGGTGGCGGACAAGTCCTCTACTGCAGCAAGGTTAGCCTTCCCTCACCTCATTTGTCACCTCTGCAATTCAGTTGGAATTGACATAGAGGGAGACATTCTCATTAATGAAGACAAGCCCATCACTAAGAAAAGGATGGAGCAAACAAGAGATCCCACTCATGGACAAGAGCATGAGGAAACTCCTCATGAAATCCCTGAGACGCCTCAAGGGATGCATTTTCCTCCACAAAACTATTGGGAGCAAATCAACACCTCCCTAGAAGAATTAAGTTCCAACATGGGACAACTAAGGGTGGAGCACCAAGAGCATTCCATCCTCCTCCATGAAATTAGAGAAGACCAAAGAACCATGAGAAAGGAGAACAAAGGCAAGGAAGAGACATTGAGGAGCTCAAGCACTCCATAAGATCTTCAAGAGGAAGAACAGGGCGCCATCACTAAGGTGGACCCGTTCTTTAATCTCCTTGTTCTTTATTTTCTGTTTTTCAAATTTTTATGCTTTATGTTTATTTATGTTTGTGTCTTTATTACATGATCATTAGTGTCTAAATGTCTATGCCTTAAAGCTATGAAAATGAATCCATCACCTTTCTTAAATGAAAAATGTTTTTAATTGAAAAAGAAAAAGAAGTGCATGAATTTCAAATTTTAAAACAGTTTAATTATTTTGATGTGGTGGCAATACTATTGTTTTTCTGAATGAATGCTTGAACAGTACATATTTTTGAATTTGTTGTTTAAAGAATGTTAAAATTGTTGGCTCTTGAAAGAATGATGGGAAAAGGAGAAATGTTATCTGATGATCTGAAAAATCATAAAAAAAATTGATTCTTGAAGCAAGAAAAAGCAGTGAAAAGCTTGCAGAAAAAGGATATATGCGAAAAAAAAAAAAAAAGAGAATAAAGAAAGAAAAAGAAAAGCAAGCAGAAAAAGCCAATACCCCTTTAAACCAAAAGGCAAGGGTGATAAAAAGGATCCAAGGCTTTGAGCATCAGTGGATAGGAAGGCCCACAGGAATAAAATCCTGGCCTAAGCGGCTAAACCAAGCTGTCCCTAACCATGTGCTTGTGGCGTGAAGGTGTCAAGTGAAAACTTGAGACTGAGCGGTTAAAGTCGAGGTCCAAAGCAAAAAGAAGAGTGTGCTTAAGAACCCTGGACACCTCTAATTGGGGACTCTAGCAAAGCTGAGTCACAATCTGAAAAGGTTCACCCAGTTATGTATCTGTGGCATTTATGTATCCAGTGGTAATACTGGAAAATAAAGTACTTAGGGCCACGGCCAAGACTCATAAAGTAGCTGTGTTCAAGAATCAACATACTTAACTAGGAGAATCAATAACACTATCTGGATTCTGAGTTCCTATAGATGCCAATCATTCTGAACTTCAAGGAATAAAGTGAGATGCCAAAACTGTTCAGAAGCAAAAAGCTAAAAGCCCCGCTCATCTAATTAATACTGATCTTCATAGATATTTTTGGAATTCATTGTATATTCTCTTTTTTTTATCCTATTTGATTTTTAGTTGCTTGGGGACAAGCAACAATTTAAGTTTGGTGTTGTGATGAGCGGATAATTTATACGCTTTTTAGCATTGTTTTTAGTATGTTTTTAGTATATTTTAGTTAGTTTTTATTATATTTTTATTAATTTTTATTTAAAAATCACATTTCTGGACTTTACTATGAGTTTGTGTGTTTTTCTGTGATTTCAGGTATTTTCTGGCTGAAATTGAGGGACCTGAGCAAAAATCTGATTCAGAGGCTGAAAAAGGACTACAGATGCTGTTGGATTCTGACCTCCCTGCACTCAAAGTGGATTTTCTGGAGCTATAGAAGCCCAATTGGCGCGCTCTTCAATTTTGTTGGAAGGTAGACATCCTGGGCTTTCCAGCAATATATAATAGTCCATACTTTGACCGAGATTTGATGGCCCAAACAGGCGTTCCAAAGCAGCTCAAGAATTCTGGCGTTTAACTCCAAAACTAGCACAAAAGCTAGAGTTAAACGCCCAAACTGGCACAAAAGCTGGCGTTTAACTCCAAGAAAAGTCTCTATACATGGAAGCTTCAATGGTCAGCCCAAGCACACACCAAGTGGGCCCAGAAGAAGATTTCCGCATTAATTACTCATTTCTGTAACCCTAGGCTACTAGTTTTCTATAAATAGGACCTTTTGCCATTGTATTTTCATACTTTGGATCTTTGAGAAGCCTTATGCTATCTTAGACACGTTTGGAGGCTGGCCATTCGGCCATGCCTAGACCTTGTTCTTATGTATTTTCAACGGTGGAGTTTCTACACACCATAGATTAAGGTGTGGAGCTCTGCTGTTCTTCAAGAATTAATACAAAGTACTATTGTTTTTCTATTCAACTCAAGTCTATTTCTTCTCCAAGATATTCATTCGCACCCAAGAACATGATGAATGTGATGATTATGTGACACTCATCACCATTTTCACCTATGAACGCGTGACTGACAACCACTTCTGTTCTACGTGCAAACAAGCTTGAATGTGTATCTCTTGGGTTTCTAATCTAAGATTGGAACCTTCGTGGTATAGGCTAGAATTATTGGCAGCCACTCCTGAGATCCGGAACGTCTAAACCTTGTCTGTGGTATTCTGAGTAGGATCTGGGAAGGGATGACTATGACGAGCTTCAAACTCGCGATTGTGGGGCGTGTGACAGACGCAAAAGGATCAATGGATCCTATTCCAACATGATCGAGAACCGACAGATGATTAGCTGTGCAGTGACAGCGCATTTGGAACGTTTTCACTGAGAGGACAGGAAGTAGCCATTGACAACGGTGATGCCCAACATAAAGCTTGCCATGGAAAGGAGTATGAATGATTGGAAGAAGGCAATAGGAAAGCAGAGGTTCAGGAGGAACAAAGCATCTTCATACGCTTATCTGAAATTCCAACCAAAGAATTACATAAGTATCTCTATCATTATTTTATGTTTTATTTATCTTTTAATTATCAATTCTCCATCACCATCTCAATTCGCCTGACTGAGATTTACAAGGTGACCATAGCTTACTTCAAGCCGACAATCTCCGTGGGATCGACCCTTACTCACGGAGATTGAAGCAAGCTATGGTCATCCTTGTAAATCTCAGTCAGGCATATTCAAATGGTTATGGTCGGAATAAGACCATTGTCCTTTTGCACACTGTCACTTGTGCCCCCACATTCGCAGGTTTGAAGCTCGTCACAGTCATCCCTTCCCAGATCCTACTCGGAATACCACAGACAAGGTTTAGACTTTCTGGATCCCAGGAATGGCTGCCAACAATTCTAGCCTATACCACGAAGGTTCTAATCTTAGATTAGAAACCCAAGAGAATATACTCCAGCTATCGTCCAATGACTACGTTGAACATCAAGTGGATCGCTTTGTGGTTGTCAGCCACGCGACCTTGGCTAAGCGAGTAACGAAGATTGGGTGATTGTCACGGGTCACCCCTTCATTCTGACTTAACTGAATTGAGAACGAGAGTATATCTTGTAGAAGAAGTAGGCGTGAATTGAATAGAAAAACAATAGTACTTGTATTAATCCATGAAGAATACCAGAGCTCCACACCTTAATCTATGGCGTGTAGAAACTCCACCGTAGAAAATACATAAGTGGAAGGTCTAGGCTTGGCCGTGAGGCCAGCCTCTCAAATGTGTACAATACTATGATGAAAATCTGAATTCTATAAGGACTCTCCGTCCAGAGATCTCTAAAAGTAGTTTTTATACTAAACTAGTAACCTAGGGTTTACAGAAAATGAGTAACTAAGTGCAGATAGTGTAGAAATCCACTTCAGGGACCCACTTGGTGTGTTCTTGGGCTGAGCATTCAAGCTTTTTCGTGCTTAGGCTGTTCCTGGAGTTAAACGCCAGCTTTGGTGCCAGTTTAGGCGTTTAACTCCAATTCTAGTGCCAGTTTGGGCCATCAAATCTCGGGCAAAGTATGGACTATTATATATTTCTCGAAAGCCCAGGATGCCTACTTTCTAACGCAATTCAGAGCACGCCAATTGGGCTTCTATAGCTCCATAAAATTCACTTCGAGTGCAGGGAGGTCAGAATCCAACAGCATCTGCAGTCCTTTTTCAGCCTCTGAATCAGATTTTTGCTCAGGTCCCTCAATTTCAGCCAGAAAATACCTGAAATCACAAAAAAACACACAAACACATAGTAAAGTCCCAAAATGTGATTTTTGAATAAAAACTAATAAAAATATAATAAAAAGTAACTAAAACATACTAAAAACTATGTAAAAACAATGCCAAAAAGGGTATAAATTATCCGCTCATCACAACACCAAACTTAAATTGTTGCTTGTCCGCAAGCAACTAAAAATAAAATAGGGTAAAAAGAAGAAAATATACAATGAATTCCAAACTTATCAATGAACTTAGTTCCAATTAGATGAGTGGGCTTGTAGCCTTTTTGCTTCTGAATAGTTTTGGCATCTCACTTTATCCTTTGAAGTTCATAATGATTGGCATCTATAGGAACTCAGAATTCAGATAGTGTTATTGATTCTCCTAGTTCAGTATGTTGATTCTTGAACACAGCTACTATATGAGTCTTGGTCGTGACCCTAAGCACTTTGTTTTCCAGTATTACCACCGGATATATAAATGCCACAGACACATAGATGGGTTCAGTGTCCATTTGTTTGAATGTTTGTACTTCAGTCTTCAACCTAATGATCCTTTGATGTGGGTAAAATTTGGCAAGGAACTTGCTCACTAGATCTTCCCAATTGTTGATGCTGTCTCTTGGAAAAGTTTCCAGCCATTGAGTAGCTTTGTCTCTGAGAGCAAATGGAAATAACAGTAGCTTGTAGCTGTCAGGATGCACACCATTGGTTTTGACAGTGTCATAAATCCTTAAGAAAGTAGACAAGTGTTGGTTCGGATCTTCAAGTGGTCCTCCTCCATAAGAGTAGTTATTTTGAACTAAGGTGATGAGTTGTGGCTTCAGTTTAAAGTTATTTGCATTAACATTTGGCGTAAAAATGCTACTCCCACAATGTCTAGGATTTGCAAATGTGTAGGATGCCAAAACTCTTCTCTGTGGTGGATTGTTGTTGTTTTTGGCTGCTCCTCCTGATAGATTTGTTGGGTTTGTTGAGTGTTCCTCCATATCTTGGAACTCTTCTTCTGAATCCTCTTCTCCAACAATGCCTTTCCCTCTTTCAGCTCTTCTTTATAGCTTTAAGACATAGACACTAGACACTAATGATCATGTAATAAAGACACAACATAAATGAAACATAAGACATAGGAAACGAAAAACAGAAAAATAAGAACAAGGAAATTAAAGAACGGGTCCACCTTAGTGATGGCGGCTAGTTCTTCCTCTTGAAGATCTTATGGAGTGCTTTAGCTCCCCAATGTCTATTCCTTGCCTTGGTTGCTCCTCACTCATGGCTCTTTGGTCTTTTCTAATTTCATGGAGGAGGATGAAATGCTCTTGGTGCTCCATCCTTAGTTGTCCCATGTTGGAACTTAATTCTCCTAGGGAGGTGTTGATTTGCTCCCAATAGTTTTGTGGAGGAAAATGCATCCCTTGAGGCATCTCAGAAATTTCTAGATGAGGAACTTCCTCATGCTCTTGTTGAGGTCCATGAGTGGGCTCTTTTGTTTACTCCATCCTTTTCTTAGTGATGGGCTTGTCCTCTTCAATTAGAGTGTCTTCCTCTATGATAATTCCGGATGAATTGCATAGGTGACAAATGAGATGAGGGAAGGCTAACCTTGCCAAAGTGGAAGACTTGTCCGCCACCTTGTAGAGTTCTAGGGATATGATCTCATGAACTTCTACTTCCTCTCCATTCATGATGCTATGGATCATGATAGCCCGGTCTATAGTAACTTCAGACCGGTTGCTAGTAGGAATGATAGAGCGTTGGATAAACTCCAACCATCCCCTAGCCACGGGTTTGAGGTCAAGCCTTCTTAGTTGAACCGGCTTGCCTCTTGAATCTCTCTTCTATTGAGCGCCTTCCACACAAATGTTCCTAAGGACTTGGTCCAACCTTTGATCAAAGTTGACCCTTCTAGTGAAACGGTGAGGATCTCCTTGCATCATTGGCAAGTTGAATGCCAACCTCACATTTTCCGGACTAAAATCCAAGTAGTTCCCTCGAACCATTGTGAGCCAATTCTTTGGGTTTGGGTTCACACTTTGGTCATGGTTCTTAGTGATCCATGCATTGGCATAGAACTCTTGAACCATTAAGATCCTGACTTGTTCAATGGGGTTGGTGAGAATTTCCCAACCTCTTCTTCAAACTTCATGTCGGATCTCCAGATATTCACTTTTTTTGAGCTTAAAGGAGACCTCGGGGATCACCTTTTTCTTGGCCAGAACTTCATAGAAGTGATCTTGATGGACCTTTGAGATGAATCTCTCCATCTCCCATGACTCGGAGGTGAAAGCAATTGCCTTCCCTTTCCTCTTTCTAGAGGTTTCTCCGGCCTTAGGTGCCATTGATGGTTATGGAAAAGTAAAAAGCTTTAGCTTTTCCCACACCAAACTTAGAAGATTCGTTCATCCTCGAGCAAAATAAGAAAGAAAGGGGTAGAAGAAGAAGAAATGGGGGAGATGGAGTGAAGGTAGTGGTTCGACCAAGGGTGAGAGAAGTATGTATATTGTGTGAAAGTAAAGGTAGTGAGGAGGGGTATTTATAGGGTACGGGAGAGAGGGAATTCGGTCATGAAGGGGTGGGTTAGGGAGGGAAATGGTTTGAATTTGAATGGTGAGGTAGGTGGGATTTAATGATGGATGGATGAGTGGTGAAGAGAATATGGGGAAAAGGGTAAGAGTTGATAGGTGAAGGGTATTTGGGGAAGAGGTATTGAGGTGATTGGTGATGGATATTTTGGAATTGAATTCCAACACCCAAAACTCACCGGCAAGTGTACCGGGTCGCATCAAGTAATAATAACTCACATGAGTGAGGTCGATCCCACAGGGATTGAAGGATTGAGCAATTTTAGTTCAGTGGTTGATTTAGTCAAGCAAATCAAGTATTGGTTTGAGTGGTTTGTAATTGGCGGAAGCTAAATTGCATGAATTTTAAAGGGAGAGGGAAGAATTGCAGTAAATTAAAGAGAAAAGAAAGTAAAAGTGCTGAATCTTAAAGAACAAGTAAATTAAATTACAGAAGCTTAGATTGCAAGGAATGTAAATGACTGAATCTTAAAGTGCAAGAAATATAAATTGCTTGAATTATAAAAGGAATTGGGAGTTGGGGTTGCAGAATTCAAACAAGCAGAAGTAAAAGACAATTAATAGAGAAGTAGAAGAAGAATTAAGATGCAGCAGATTTAAATAAGAAAAGGAAAATCTCTTTGAAAATCAGACAGAAAGTAGAATGTAATTCAATTGCAGTAGCTAAATGGAAATTGAAGATCTCAGGGGAGGAGGAGACTAGAAAATAAGTCTAGATCTCAAATCCTTCCTTGATCCAACAAGAACAATCGCAACAGAAATGGAAGAGTGTATTGCAGAAGAAGTAGAAAAATGAAAGCAGTAAACAGAATTTGCAATCAAATCACAGATTCTAGAATTACGCATAAAGATAAACAAAGAGATCTCAAGGTGAGATTGAAACAGAATTTCTTCAATTCTCCACCCAAGATCCAAGATAAGAAGTAAAGAGTGCTCAAGCAAGAACAAGGAAGAAGAGAGATCAATTCTCCTTCCAAATTTTCCAAGATCCAAATTCAAAGTAAAAACTCTCAAAATTACAGAATGAAAAATTCTCAAAGAAGCAAAAGGTCCTCACTAAATCAAACTAGCTTCTATTTATACAATTTCTATTTTTGGATTTTAGAATTTGGAGAGGGCTTTTTAATTTGGGGAAGAATTGAATTTAAATTAAATTTTGGTCCAATTTTAGCCCATGAGTGTTTGCTCCCAGTTGAGTGCTTCGCTCCTGGTGAGAGCATAGCATTGTGGCTCATGTCCTTGTCTCTTTGTTGCGTGCCAAGCTTAGGTGCATCAGGGTAGTGCTCCGCTCTTGGGGAGAGCGTAGCATCATGCTGCCTTGGAGCTTGTCTTTTGCGCACCAAGCTCCCTGGGCCGTGTCAAACTCGTGCAAGGAATAAGGAGAGTAGCGCTCTGCTCTTGGCAAGAGCGTAGCACTCCTTTTGCTTGGGTGAGGTCCCAAGTTTGAAACCTTGGGGAGGCATTGCTGGCTCTTTTTCTTTGTGAAGGAAACAAGGTTGGCGCATGCATTGAGTGGGAGTGCCTTGGTTTGAATCCTTGCTGAGCCATTTTGTGCATTTTTATTTTGCCAAGCTTTGTAGTAGCACTTCCTTCCTTTCCTTAGGTGCTTGGTTCGATCCTTGGGGCAAGCATTGGCAAACATTTTCCCTTGTAATTGTTTTGGATGGAGCCCGATAATGCTCTTGGCAAGAGCGGAGCAGCATGCTTCTCCCCTCTCTTTCTTGGTTCATTATTGTGCTCCGCTCTCAAGGAGAGCGTAGCATCCAAGCCTTGCTTCCTTGGTTCATTGTTGTGCTCCCTTAGAGAGCACTGAGCTCTTGGAGAGAGCGCTGTGGCTTGCTCCTTCCATGTGCCATGCTTCCTTGTTTCTTTTGCTATACTTTTCTCTTCCTTGGGCCACGCTTCTTAGGCTACGCTTTCTTGTTTTCTTCTTTTCTTCACCTATAAGTAATCAAAACAACCAATCAAAGTATCACAAAATTCACAAAGCTTAAAATTCATTTAAAACCAATTAATTTTAGTTTAAACTTTATGATTTTGTGTCAATTAAAGGGTGGTTGATTGATTCAAGGAAACCATGCAATTCCACTCCAAATTACTAACTTACAATGCAAGAAAGTGCATAAAACCTAATGAACAAGTGCAAAAATGCTTGAAAAACTATCATATGATGACTTGTCATCACAACACCAAACTTAAAACTTGCTTGTCCCCAAGCAAGCATCAAACATAAGAGAAGATAGAATGAAATAGAGAAGTATGCATGTCCTTATTAAGCAGATAGTTGAACTTGGTTCATGGGATTTTATGCAGATCAATAGTAGCTCATTTATTACTTGCTGCTAAATAAACAATGTTTCCTCAAGGGTTCACTAACGTTGCTGCTACAATGCCTTGCTTTCTGCTTACTTCCCTTGTTAGCTTTTTCCTTCTTTCTTTTGCTTAGAGAGCTTATTACTCATTGAAGGCTTGGTGGCAAATGTTGCAACAGCCTTTGGCTTAATTGCACTCAACATTCCTTCACCACAGACACATGGATCATTGATGCCCAGCATCTCTTTGGATAACTAAGTGTTTTGTAGCCAGGTTGCTCTTTATTGTGGACTTTCAGTTGGCAATCCCAAATCAGTTGATCTAAGTGGGCAAGTTTTGAAATACTCCTTAGAACTTACTTGTCCAAGCATATCCTAGTACAAAAACACCACAGGCATGTGTCCTAGGGTCCAAGCTATTGGTGTCTAGCCTTATTGTTTGTTTCTTTGCCACTTTTTGACTTTTCTATTTCTTTTTCTTTCTGTTTTGATTCATTTTCAAGGGATTTTTTTTAGTTGAAGGATCATAGCAGCAAACTAGCTTAAGCTTCAAGTAACATGTCATTATGCAGCATTTATTTTGTGAGCTAACAATTGAATCAAACACATACCACCACTAACTTTCATTCTAACTTTTGCAACCTTGAACAATTACTTTTCTAAATCAAAATCTCTCTTTTATTCAAACAGCAAGGGGAACAAAACAAAATATTCAAGCATAATGAAGGATGACAATTATTATGCAGATAACTTTTAAGCTAAAAATGTATGCAAAACAAAGAACAATTGGAGGTATATCATGTTTCAGATATACATCTTCCTTATTTAGTTTGAAATTATGAAAGAACTTCACCACCTTCTAGTTGTCATGTCCCTGGTTATTGCTTGATTCTCCCTTCTTCTTCTTTCTCTTCCAGAGCTTGGAGTAGTCCTGAGTTTCTTCACTAGGGCACCTTCTATCCCAGATAGGATCTATAAGACCGGAGAGCCCAACTGCCTCCAATCTTTCATGTACTACCTATGTGTAGTAATGAGACCTTGCTTTCTGTCGGTCTCTAAATTCTTGGCACTGCTCAAATGGTTTGATTTGTGGATCTAGTGCTGGCATATTGTGGGTCAAATACTCCAACCTTGCTTGCATATTTTCATCATACTCTAATTGTTGCACATGTCTAACCTCTCCAATAGTATGATGGATGTTCTTCTACTGATACAAGTTGTGAGTATTCCCCATATTTGGCTTGGGTCAGGAACATTTTGTCATATGACTCTTGAAGTTTTGTTGTTTGTTCTCTTTGCCCCTTAAGAATCTTGGCTTGAAATTCTTGTTGTTGGACCATCATTTGTTGTTGCCAGCTCTCTTGTCTTTCCTCCATTCTGTGCTGCCAAGCTTCATTTTGCTCTCTATCTTTTAAATATTGCTTCCGGTACTCTAGATATTGCTCTTGTTGCCTTGAATATTGCTCTTGTGCTCTTACATTTTGTTGTGATATTTCCTCAAGAGCTCTTTGTAGTTGACTCATATCTATGGCACTGTAAGTTTGCTCTTCCCCTTCCTCTGATCTTCTTCTCCTTTGGGGTCTTTCTTCTTGATCATCATCCTCAGTAATTCCTTCCATGTTTTTCTTTGTGATTCCCGTCCCCCTTTTTACTTTCTCTGTGTCCTCATCTTCAAAAATCACTCCAGCTTTGTTGCATAGCCTTAGGATGGTGCTTGGATGACCGAGCCTAGTTGATTTGTTTGTGCTTTCAGCTATCTCTTGAATACTGTCGTCTATGAGTTGTGCGAGGTTGATTTCTCCCCATGTAGGATACAGTATGTCAAGAGTGCTCGCTTGATTGTGACCCCTGAGGTGTTTCTAGTAGGGCGTATAGATCTCCTTACTATCTCATACCACCCCTTGGCCTCAGGAATGAGATTTATTCTTTTCAATTGGCTTGGGATTCTTTTTGAATCTCTTTCCCAGTCTGTGTCTTCCAAGCATATCCCTTGTAAGATCTCATCAGGGTTATTCTCTCCCTGCAGTCTGGCCTCATAGCTGGGCTCTTCATAAGTTATGGTTCTCAACTTCAGGGCCCTTGTAATGGATGCTGGACTGAAATCCACTTCAACTCCTCTAACATAACTTTTGTAAGAGATGCTGTCTTCACTTTTTTTCACAGCATTTGCATAAAATTCCCTGATCATGACTGCACTAATCTTGGTGAGAGGATCGCATAGGAGATCCCACCTTCTTTCCCTAGTGATTTGCCTCATGATGGGGTATTCCCCGTCCCTCAGCTCAAAACCCCTCTCATAAATGATGTGCTTTATTTTCATGAATCTATGATATTTTTTTTCATGAAACTGAGATCTAAACTTCCTTGCATCATAGGATGGGGGTTCGGTTACCATTGGTTCCTTCCCTTGTCTTCTCTTTGAACTTGATGAAGCCATGAATTCAATTAGAGGGAAGAGGCAAGGGTGGATTTGTGGTTGGTTGAGGTACGGTTTTATAGTGTAAAGAGAACGAAGAAGGAAATGTTGCTGTTGAGAGGGGAGTGGGACGTGTTTAGGATTGCACACGGTGGAACAAGGACTTATGATTGTAAGGAAAACTTGTATGAACATGTGATGCAACAAATGTCCCAACCTATTTATAGGCAGGGCATTAAAGCTTTGGACGAAGACCATACTTGAAGAGGGATTCGGTCATGACTTATGAAGGGTGGAGATTGAGTTGAACAACATAGTAACTTCATGAGATGAACGGCTTGCATGTTCTCTTGAGGATTGACAAGGATTCTCTTCCCATTGGTTGCATGAGATTCGCCTTCCAAGGTGACTAGCATGCAGATTTTTACTTTCCAAGGTAGGCACATCTCTCTAGGCACATGTGATCCTTCTCTCTTGGCTTGTCATAGCCGTGTCTTTATCTTGTCTTTACCTCAACCTTCTTTTTCCTAATTAAATCAAAATGGTAAGCTTTAGGACATAACTGTAGCACGGTGATGAAGTGGTGAATGCTTAAATTATTTATTATGTTTCTTAGTCATAAAAGATCAATTGTGTCCCTTACTTAGTGAACCAAGGTTTGGTGAACACCAAACTTGTCTCTTGCTAAGGGATTAATGTCAAATGCAAGCAATTTATCACAATTGATACCTTCATCGTAAGTTCTAATTCATTTTCTAATATCAATTCCTGAAATGTAACACCAAACTTAAAGCTTGCTTGTCCCCAAGCAAGAAATGAATTATGCTCCAGGGTTCTTTCAATTAAGACGGATTGAAGAATAACTTGTCAGGTCCTGTGAGTGAAGTGATTAAGTGACAGTGGGGTGAACTCTAAATCATATGCTCATGCAAGGGCTTCAGTGCTTACTAGTCCCTACATCTTGGGAGTCTTAGGTCTTAGGATTTTCATCCAAATGGTATCATGGAGATCTCTTTATATGTAATCACCTTGAAGCAGCTTATAGTTTCTTTGCTTTGGCCTTGACTCTAAGTGTCATGTCTCAAAGCGGCTCTTTAGATAAGCTTTCAATCAATACTCCTAAACCAGTTGGTTTTAAGGTATTAGGTGTTAAAGCACCCCTAAGGATTTACTTGCTCAAGCCTCTTTCTTTGACACAACTCAACCACAAGCATTTACTAGGCTAACAACTCTTTGAGTTTTGTTTCTTCTTTCTTTTTCTGCCTAGTAATTGATGCTCAGAGCCTTGGGCCATGTTCTTTTTGCTTTTGTATTTTCTTTATTTTCTTTTGTTTTGTTTGCTGCTTCTTGCATCAATAGATTTTTGAGAATCTCCACAATACTTCTTTGAACTTCATGTCCTGCCTATGAGCTCCCATGCAAGTTTTCACAAGCATGCAACCTCAATACATAATCATACAACTAGAACCACCACTTCTCCTAATCTTTTGCTTGCCTCAAAATTGTTTGATTCCTCAATCCTTCTTTTCAAAGAACTTTCATGTGATGCATTTTTTTTGAAATATTGAATGCAAACAAGTTTTGGAGAGTATAGTGTTGTAAATGATCAAGCATCTTGCTTATTGAATTACAGAAAAACTATGCTATGCAGGCAGGCAGGGGTATTATGTAACTTTCAATTTAGCAGCATCTGATACAAAATAATCACTGAACAATACAACCTTTTGGAGTTCGCTTGCTTTCCTTCTTCTCATCATCATCATTGCTGGCCTTCACATTCATCTTTCATCTCTTTGGTTGATGATGCTTAATCTCTCCAAAAGTTTGTATGGTACTCTGCAGTGATATTGAAAGTTGCTTGTTCCCCAAGCACTTAGAAATAATGGTTAGTCTGCATGATTTATTTGTGGGCCTTTGAACTTACTTTGGTGTGAGAACACCAAACTTAGT
Organism: Arachis hypogaea; assembly: GCF_003086295.3. NCBI lineage: Eukaryota > Viridiplantae > Streptophyta > Magnoliopsida > Fabales > Fabaceae > Arachis > Arachis hypogaea. The sequence continues at coordinate 55,438,848 of NC_092047.1, forward strand.
ACCTTGCCAATGGTTTTCATGCATCAAATTTAACCATGTGTGAAATTTTTTTCTTTTTTTTCTTCTTTTTTTTTAAAAGCAATAAAACTGAAAACTAGGAAACAGCGAAATAGTTAACTAGTTCATCCAATATGCTTGAAGCTAGCGGTATGCAGAGAGTGAGAATGTGTTTAATGATGGGATTTTTGGTGGAACACCAAACTTAGAATCCTTCATTCTCCCTTATATTGTTTTGGTGTGCAACACCAAACTTAGCTTTTTGCAATATAGATAAAACTAATTAACCTTTTTATTGGAATAGATATGAAAAGATGGTTACCTCCGGTTGGGTTGCCTCCCAACAAGCGCTCTTTTATTGTCACTAGCTTGACATCCTTCACTCTGTGCTCATGGAAGTTGAGGCTTCTGTTGCCTTAGGTTTCCTCCTCTTGCTATGGGCTTCCTTCCCTCTGTTTCTCTTTCCATAGCCTTCTTACTTTCCTCCATGACTTCTTTCTCTTTCAACCCAGCATCTTTTTCGTGGCTCTTTGGGTTCAGACTTCCCTTCTTCTCACCCAATTCAGCAAGGTTTTGAACCAGTTGTTCCATCTGCCTTTCAAGTCTTCTGAGTGAGGCCTCTTGGTTCTTGCTTATCATCTCTTGATGTTTCTTTATTTCTTCCTGCTCTATTGCCATCATTTCTTGAATTTTCATGAACCTCTCCATCATCATTTCTAGAATATAGATTCTTTGAAAGTTTGGAAGTGGTTGTGGTTGTGTCAACTGTGATGATCGATGAAAGTCATTTTGGGTGAATGGTGAGGTAGGACGGGGTTGGAAGTGTGTGTGATTGTTGTTGTGGGGGTGTGTTTTATGTTGATTTTTGAAGCTGGGATTGTTGCAGTTGAAGTCCCTTGGTCTTTGGTTTTGGTTCTCAACCCCCCTCCCATTAGAATGAGTTCTCCAAGGTGGATTGTACACATCATTCTGAGGCCTGTGTTGGAGCACGCTAGAGTGATTGCTTGGAGATTGTAGTTGCTCATAACTTTGTTGCTCATGGTTAATGACCCCAAAACTGTGTTCAGCTTGATTACACCCATATGAGCTTTGAGTCAGGTTGTATGTATGTACTACAGCATGTCTCAACTCAGTGATTTTTCTGGCCATCATGTCTAGTTGTTGTAGAGTCTGCTGATGGATCTGCTTGTTTTGGCTTATGACTGCACGAGCACCTTCAATTTCTTTCTCTTGTGTGAATGGATGCACTTCTGCCTCTGGCTTAACAACTCTCTGTGATGGGTTCAACTTGACTAGGAGTTCACTCATCAGTTCTTCCCATCCGATAATGCTTCCTTGTGGAAAAGCTTCAAACCATTGGGCAACATCATTCATGGCTATGGATAGTTGCTTCGAACTATGGGTTACATTATCATCCAAGGTGGGGATATTACTCTCATGATTGCTAGAATTTGTTGAGTTCCCCTCCATGATTTGCACAGTCACAAACAATTCAAGTGATGATTGATATTCAAGCTCAGAATGTGATTCAGAAGGTTAGCTGGCACAAAGTATCAAACAGTTGATGGACTTGGAAGATTAGTGGCAGAAATTGCTTCTCTTGTGTAAGCAAGAGCATTGCATAGAGCCAGAAATTTCCAGGAAAACTTCACTTTGTTGCTAAAGCGAAGTTTCAGTTATCTCAGGCGAAAATTCAAACAGTTAGTGGGTTAATTAAAAATTAAAGAACAGAAAAGTAAAAGTGCTTGATCTAGATCTCCACTTCACTTAATCATTGTCAATCTAATCAATCCCCGGCAACGGCGCCAAAAACTTGATGTGCAGAAAACGATCCGACACAAAACTCACCGGCAAGTGCACCGGGTCGCATCAAGTAATAATAACTCACGGGAGTGAGGTCGATCCCACAGAGATTGAAGGATTGAGCAATTTTAGTTTAGTGGTTGATTTAGTCAGGCGAATCAAGATTTGGTTGAGAGATTTGTGATTTGCAGAATTTAAATTGCATAGAAAGTAAAGGGAATGGGTAAATTGCATGAAATTAAAGAGAACTGAAATTTAAAGTGCTGAATCTTAAAGAACAAGAAATTAAATGGCAGAAACTTAGAACGCAAGAAATGTAAATTGCAGAATCTTAAAGTGTAAGAAATGTAAATGGCTTGAATTGTAAAGGGAATTGGGAATTGGATTTGCAGAAATTAAACAAGGAAAAGTAAAATTGCAACAAGCAGAGAAGTAAAGGATGACTTGAATTGAACCGGATCTTAAAATAGAAATGTAAATGAGCTTGAAAGCAGTGAACAGAGAATTGAAAATGGGAAATCCGGATCTCAAGACCCAAGAGACTAGATACCCAAGTCTAGATCTCAATGCCTTCCTAGATCCAACAAGAACAATTGCAAAGGAATTGTAAATTGTAAATTGCAGAGAAAGTAGAAGACAGAAGCAATTAACCAAAATGGAAATTCAATTGTGCAGTAAAATGAAACAGAGAGATCTCAGGATGAGATTGAAACAGATTTCCTTCAATTCTCCAACCCAAGATCCAAGACAATTGTAATTGAAATTGAAAGCAAGAAAACTAAGAGGAAGGGAATTCAATTCTCCTTCCCCGAGACTTAGAAATTAAAATTCACTCCACACCAAAAGCTCTCCGAAAACTCTCTATGAAAACTAAAAGGAAAGCTCTCCAAAAACTTAAATCCTATGCTATTTATACACTTTCTTCAAATGGTCTTCGAGCCTTCAATTGGGCCTTTGCTCTTGATGGAATTGGGTTGATAGAGGCCTTGGTTGATTGCTCTTGGAGTTTGGAGAAGAACCGAAGTGAACCGGGTTTGGAATCATGTAAGCTTGAGTAAAAGTTTGAGTAAAAGTTTGAGGCAAACTTTTACTCAAACTTTTCATATCAGCCACCCCATCCTTGCTGCTACCAACGTTTGAGCCAAAGTTTGGGGTCAAACTTTTGCTCAAACGTTGGCTCCCCCTTGCACACTCATGGCGCCAACGTTTGCCAAAAAGTTTGAGGCAAACGTTGGCGCAAGCTTTTGCTCTCCAAGGTGTGTTGTTCATGGCGCCAACGTTTGCCAAAAAGTTTGAGGCAAACGTTGGCGCAAACTTTTGCTCTCCAGGGTGTTGATTTGTGATGCCAAAAGTTTGCCAAAAAGTTTGAGGCAAACTTTTGCTCAAGCTTTTTGCTCCCTGGTTCGTTTTCACTTATTCCAAAAGTTTGAGCTAAAGTTTGAGGCAAACTTTTGCTCAAACTTTTTGTCCTCTCTTCCTCCTAGCCATTTCTTCTTGCTTCAACCTTTTTCCAAGCTTTCTTCACCTATCATTAATAAACCAAACACATCAAAGCTATGCTCAAAATCATGAGATATTCATTCTTTCATAATATGTGACAATTATAGCATAAAACCTCATGAAATTACATTAATTCATCTATGGTTGATTAAATCAAAGGAAGCATGAAAATCTACCCAATTGGCTTGCTTATGGCTCAATAAAGTGCATAAATCAATTGAAAATAAAAGAAAAAGGCTAGTGAAACTAGGCTAAGATGACTCGTCATCAGTAACAATATATAATTCATCTATGCATGACTTTGATTCTATGAACAAAAGTTGATTCTTCTGAAAATTGGTACATATGCAGACACCAAACTTAATGTTTGGTCATATACTTCATCAAAATGACTAAGCATATGATCTAAGAATGCTTGAAAAGCTGATTTTTGTGTGCTGTCAGGCACACCAAACTTAGAAGTCTGGCATGTGTTTTAAAACAGTGTATGCATCTATCAAGTATGTCTAATAAAATTCAAAATCATGCTAAGGTGATCATAATTTATTGAATTAAAAAAAATGAACAAGAATCTTAAATCATGAGTTGCCTCCCATGGAGCGCTCTTTTATTGTCATTAGCTTGACATTGGACCCCTCTTTTATGGTGGTTGATGACTGTAGTGTCTCAGCTTGTCCCCCCTGACTGTGAGCTTCTTCTTTGTTCCTTGATGCTCAATTTCGGCGTGCTCAAGTGAGAGTATTTTGCAAATAGTGTAGTATTCATTGACTTGTTGGTTTGTCCCCAACTGTTGATAGATCAACTATACTTCATCACCCTTGGAGAACCCCTCTGTTGGAATCTTTTTGTTCTTCCAACCCTTTTTAGTCTTGTTCTTGTTTTTCTTCCTTCTTTTTGCTGATCCTCCTTCTTTGACAGTAGGTTTCACTTTGGGACTTTTCTTCTCAGTGGCTAACACTTCAAGGTCTTCTTGGATTTCTTCATCACTCTGCACAATCTCTTTCTCTTTTTGCGCTGCTGTGTTATCTATTTCTTGCTTTGGAAGGTAACTACTGATCGTCTTGTTGATTCCTTCCTTCCACTGCGAGTCTTCCTTATCAGTTTCCATGCAATCCTTCTTCTCATTAATGAGCTGTGTTTCTGGAAATACATTCAGGGTGATGCTTTCATCATGCATTCTAAGGGTCAACTCTCCTCGCTCTACATCTATAACGGCCCTAGCAGTGGCTAAGAATGGTCTCCCCAGTATAATGGAATCACCTTCATCTTCATTTGAGTCTAAGACCACAAAATCTGCAGGGAATATGAACTTGTCTACCTTGACTAGAAGGTTTTCAATCACACCCCTGGGACATATCACTGACTTGTCCACCAATTCTAAAGACATCTGTACTGGCTTCACTTCTTTTATGCACAGCTTTTTCACTAGAGAGGAGGGCATCAGATTGATACTAGCCCCTAAGTCACACATTGCCTTGTTGATGGTTGGTATGCAAAATTGTTACTCAGGTTGTGAATTGTTGTTCGAAATTGATTCCCTGGAAATAGCACCAAAAACGGATGCACAGAACCATGGTCTAAACATATCTTCACAACTTCGCATAACTAACCAGCAAGTGCACTGGGTCGTCCAAGTAATACCTTACGTGAGTAAGGGTCGAATCCCACGGAGATTGTTGGTATGAAGCAAGCTATGGTCACCTTGTAAATCTCAGTCAGGCAGATATAAAATAGTTATGGAGTTTTCGAAAATAATATAATAAAATAAGGATAGAAACACTTATGTAATTCATTGGTGAGAATTTCAGATAAGCGTGTAGAGATGCTTTCGTTCCTCTGAATCTCTGCTTTCCTGCTGTCTTCATCCAATCAGTCTTACTCCTTTCCATGGCTGGCTTTATGCAAAGGCATCACCGTTGTCAATGGCTACATCCCCTCCTCTTGTGAAAATGGTCCAAATGCTCTGTCATAGCACGGCTAATCATCTGAGGTTCCCGATCATGCTGGAATAGGATTTACCCTCCTTTTACGTCTGTCACTACGCCCAGCAATCGCGAGTTTGAAGCTCGTCACAGTCATTCAATCCCAGAATCCTACTCGGAATACCACAGACAAGGTTTAGACTTTCCGAATTCTCATGAATGCCGCCATCAATCTAGCTTACACCACGAAGATTCTGGTTAAGAGATCTAAGAGATACTCATTCAATCTAAGGTAGAACGGAAGTGGTTGTCAGGCACGCGTTCATAGGGAATGATGATGATTGTCACGTTCATCACATTCAGGTTGAAGTGCAAATGAATATCTTAGAAGCGAAATAAGATGAATTGAATAGAAAAACAGTAGTACTTTGCATTAATCTTTGAGGAACAGCAGAGCTCCACACCTTAATCTATGGAGTGCAGAAACTCTACCGGTTGAAAATACATAAGTGAAAGGTCCAGGCATGGCCGAATGGCAAGCCCATTTGATCTAAGAACCAGGCATCCAAAGATGATCCAAATATCAAAAGATAATCCAAAGATGATTCCAAAGATGTCTAATACAATAGTAAAAGGTCCTATTTATAATAAACTAGCTACTAGGGTTTACAGAAGTAAGTAATTGATGCATAAATCCACTTCCGGGGCCCACTTGGTGTGTGCTTGGGCTGAGCTTGAAGTCTACACGTGGAGAGGTCATTCTTGGAGTTGAACGCCAGCTTTTGTGCCAGTTTGGGCGTTGAACTCCACTTTGCAACTTGTTTCTGGCGCTGGACGCCAGAATTGGGCAGACAACTGGCGTTGAACACCAGTTTGCGTCATCTAAACTTAGGCAAAGTATGGACTATTATATATTGATGGAAAGCCCTGGATGTCTACGTTCCAACGCAATTGGAAGCGCGCCATTTTGAGTTCTGTAGCTTCAGAAGATCCATTTTGAGTGCAGGGAGGTCAGAATCCAACAGCATCAGCAGTCCTTCTTCAACCTCTGAATCTGATTTTTGCTCAAGTCCCTCAATTTCAGCCAGAAAATACCTGAAATCACAGAAAAATACACAAACTCATAGTAAAGTCCAGAAATTTGAATTTAACATAAAAACTAATGAAAACATCCCTAAAAGTAACTAGATTCTACTAAAAACATACTAAAAATAATGCCAAAAAGCGTATAAATTATCCGCTCATCACAACACCAAACTTAAATTGTTGCTTGTCCCCAAGCAACTGAAATTAAAATAGGATAAAAAGAAGAGAATATACTATAAATTCCAAACTATCAATGAAGCATAGCTCCAATCAAATGAGCGGGACTTATAGCTTTTTGCCTCTTGAATAGTTCTGGCATCTCACTTTATCCATTGAAATTCAGAATGATTGGCTTCTATAGGAATTCAGAGTTCAGATAGTGTTATTGACTCTCCTAGTTCAGTATGATGATTCTTGAACACAGCTTCTTTATGAGTCTTGGCCGTGGCCCTAAGCACTTTGTTTTCCAATATTACCACCGGATACATAAATGCCACAGACACATAACTGGGTGAACCTTTTCAGATTGTGACTCAGCTTTGCTAAAGTCCCCAATTAGAGGTGTCCAGGGTTCTTAAGCACACTCTTTTTTTGCTTTGGACTTTGACTTTAACCGCTCAGTCTCAAGTTTTCACTTGACACCTTCACGCCACAAGCACATGGTTAGGGACAGCTTGGTTTAGCCGCTTAGGCCAGGATTTTATTCCTTTAGGCCCTCCTAGCCACTGATGCTCAAAGCCTTGGGATCCTTTTTATTTGCCCTTGCCTTTTGGTTTTAAGGGTTATTGGCTTTTTTCTCTTGCCTCTTGGTTTTAAGAGCTTTTGGCTTTTTCTGCTTGCTTTTGCTCTTTTTTTTTCGCCTATTTTTTTCTTTTTTTTTTCTGCAAGCTTTGTTCTTTGCTGCTTTTTCTTGCTTCAAAAATCATTTTTATGATTTTTCAGATTATCAAATAACATGTCTCCTAATCATCATTCTTTCAAGAGCCAACATATTTAACATTCTTAAATAACAACTTTAAAAGACATATGCACTGTTCAAGCATACATTCAGAAAACAAGAAGCATTGTCTCCACATCAATATAATTAAGCTAAGTTCAAGGATAAATTCAAAACTCATGTACTTCTTGTTCTTTTGAATTAAAACATTTTTCATTTAAGAGAGGTGATGGATTCATAGGACATTCATAGCTTTAAGACATAGTTACTAACTACTAATGATCATGTAATGAAGACACAAACATAGATAAGCACATAACATAGAAAACAAAAAACAGAAGAAATAAGAACAAGGAATGAATCCACCTTAGTGATGGTGGCGTTTCCTTCTTGAGGAACCAATGATGTCCTTGAGCTCTTCTATGTCTCTTCCTTGTCTTTGTTGCTCTTCCCTCATTGCTTTTTGATCTTTTCTTATTTCATGAAGGATGATGGAGTGCTCTTGATGTTCCACCCTTAGTTGTCCCATGTTGGAACTTAATTCTCCTAGGGAGGTGTTGATTTTTTCCCAATAGTTTTGTGGAGGAAAATGCATTTGAGGCATCTCCGGGATCTTATGGTGATGAGCTTCCTGCGCCTCTTGAGCTCCATGGATGGGCTCTCTTGCTTGCTCCATCTTTTTATTAGTGATGGGCTTCTCTTCCTCAATGTGAATGTCTCCTTCTATGAAAGCTCCAACTGAGTAACATAGATGGCAAATAAGATGAGGAAAAGCTAGCCTTGCCCCAGGGGAGGGCTTTTCGGCTATTTTGTAGAGTTCAAGGGAGATGACTTCATGAACTTCTACTTCCTCTCCAATCATGATGCTATGAATCATGATGGCCCGATCCACAGTAACTTCAGATCGGTTGCTAGTGGGGATGATGGAGCGTTGGATGAACTCCAACCATCCTCTAGCCACAGGCTTGAGGTCCAGTCTTCTTAGTTGAACCGGCTTGCCTTTGGAGTCAATCTTCCATTGAGCTCCTTCCACACATATGTCCATAAGGACATGGTTCAACCTTTGATTAAAGTTGACCCTTCTAGTGTAGGGGCGTTCATCTCCTTGCATCATTGGTAAGTTAAACGCCAACCTCACATTTTCCGGACTAAAATCTAGGTATTTCCCCCGAACCATTGTAATATAATTCTTTGGATTCGGGTTCTTACTTTGATCATGGTTCTTAGTGATCCATGCATTGGCATAGAACTCTTGAACCATTAAGATACCGACTTGTTGGATGGGGATTGTTACAACTTCCCAACCTCTTCTTTGGATTTCATGTCGGATCTCCGGATACTCATTTCTCTTGAGCTTGAAAGGGACCTCGAGGATTACCTTCTTCTTGGCCACAACATCATAGAAGTGGTCTTGATGGGCTTTGGAGATGAACCTTTCCATCTCCCATGACTCGGAGGTGGAAGCTTTTGTCTTCCCTTTTCCTCTTCTAGAGGATTCTCCAGTCTTAGGTGCCATCAATGGTAATGGAAAAACAAAAAGCTTATGCTTTTACCACACCAAACTTAGAATATTGCTCGCCCTCGAGCAAGAAAAGAAAGAATTAGATGAAGAAGAAGAAGAAAATATGGAGAAGAGGGGGGAGGTGTGTTTCGGCCAAGAAGGGAAAGAGAGGGTTGTGTTGTGTGAAAATGAAGAAGAATGGAAGGCTTTATATAGGGAAGGGAGGGGGGTAAGTTCGGCCATTTAGGGTGGGTTTGGGAGGAAAATTGATTTTGAATTTTGAAGGTAGGTGGAGTTTATGAGGTAGGTTTATGGGAAAGAGTGGATGGATGTGAGTGGTGAAGAGGTGATGGAGAAGAGAGATTGAAGTGATTGGTGAAGGGTTTTGGGGAAGAGTGTTTATGGGATTGTGTGAAAGAGGGGTGAGAAGAAGTAAGTGGAGGTAGGTGGGGATCCTGTGGGGTCCACAGATCCTGAGGTGCTTAAGGATTTACAACCTTGCACCAAATTAGGCATGTAAAATGCCTTTGCACACAACTCTGGGCATTCAGCGCCAGATTGGTGCTTGTTCTGGGCGTTCAACGCCCATTTGTTGCCCATTTCTGGCGTTGAACGCCAGAACCATGCTTGTTCTGGGTGTTCAGCGCCAGCTCTTCTCCAGGGAGCATTTCTGGCGTTCAAACGCCCAGATGCTGCCCATTTCTGGTGTTCAGCGCCAGAACCATGCTCTGTTCTGGCGTTGAACGCCCAAAACATACTTCTTACTAGCGTTTAAACGCCAGTAAGGTCTTCCTCCAGGGTGTGATTTTTCTTCTGCTGTTTTTGATTCCGTTTTCAATTTTTATATTTATTTTTGTGACTCCACATGATCATGAACCTAATAAAACATGAAAAACACTGAAAATTAGATAAATAAACATTGGGTTGCCTCCCAACAAGCGCTTCTTTAATGTCAATAGCTTGACAGTGGGCTCTCATGGAGCCTCACAGATGTGCAGAGCTTTGTTGAGACCTCCCAACACCAAACTTATAGTTTGACTGTGGGGGCTTTGGTTGACTCTGCTTTGAGAGAAGCTTTTTATGCTTCCTCTCCATGGATGCAGAGAGAGATCCTTGAGTTGTAAACACAAGGTTGTCCTCATTCATTTGAAGGATCAATTCTCCTCTGTCCACATCAATCACAGCTCTTGCTGTGGCTAGGAAAGGTCTTCCTAGGATGATGGATTCATCCTCTTCCTTTCCAGTATCCAAGATTATGAAGTCAGTAGGGATGTAAAGGCCTCAACCTTCACTAACACGTCCTCTACTTGTCCATAAGCCTGTTTTCTTGAATTGTCTACCATCTCTAATGAGATTTTAGCAGCTTGCACCCCATAGATTCCCAATTTCTCTATTACAGAAAGGGGCATGAGGTTTATCCCTGAACCAAGGTCACACAGAGCCTTAAAGATCATGGTGCCTATGGTACAAGGTATTATGAACTTTCCAGGATCCTGTCTCTTCTGAGGCAATGTCAGTTGATCCAGATCACTTAGTTCATTGGTGAACAAGGGAGGTTCATCTTCCCAAGTCTCAATACCAAATAATTTGGCATTTAGCTTCATGATTCCACCAAGGAACTTGGCAGCTTGCTCTTCAGTAACATCCTCATTCTCTTCAGAAGAGGAGTACTCATCAGAGCTCATGAATGGCATAAGGAGGTTCAATGGAATCTCTATGGTCTCTAGATGAGTCTCAGATTCCTTTTGTTCCTCAGAGGGAAGCTCCTTATTGATCACTGGACGTCCCAGGAGGTCTTTCTCCTTGGGATTCACGTCCTCTCCTTCCCTTACAGGTTCGGCCATGGTGCTTATGTCAATGGCCTTGCACTCTCCTTTTGGATTCTCTTCTGTATTGCTTAAGAGAGTACTAGGAGGGATTTCAGTGATCCTTTTACTCAGCTGGCCCACTTGTGCTTCTAAATTTCTAATGGAAGACCTTGTTTCATTCATGAAACTTGCAGTGGCCTTGGATAGATCAGAGACTAAGTTTGCTAAATTAGAGGTACTTTGTCCAGAGTTCTCTGTCTGTTGCTGAATGGATGATGGAAAAGGCTTGCTATTGCTAAACCTGTTTCTTCCACCATTATTAAAGCCTTGTTGAGGCCTTTGATCCTTCCATGAGAGATTTGGATGATTTCTCCATGATGGATTATAGGTGTTTCCATATGGTTCACCCATGTAATTTACCTCTGCTATTGCAGGGTTCTCAGGATCATAAGCTTCTTCTTTGTAAGAAGCCTCTTGAGTACTGTTGGATGCAGCTTGCATTCTAGTCAGACTCTGAGAAATCATATTGACTTGCTGAGTCAATATTTTATTCTGAGGCAGTATGGCATTCAGAGTATCAATTTCAAGAACTCCCTTCTTCATAGGCGTCCCATTACTCACAGGATTCCTCTCAGAAGTGTACATGAACTGGTTATTAGCAACCATGTCAATGAGTTCTTGAGCTTCTGTAGGCGTTTTCTTTAGGTGAATGGATCCACCTGCAGAAGTATCCAATGACATCTTTGATAGCTCAGATAAACCATCATAGAATATATCCAGGATGGTCTATTCTGAAAGCATGTCAGAAGGACACTTTTTGGTCAGCTGCTTATATCTTTCCCAAGCTTCATAGAGGGATTCACCTTCTTTCTGTCTGAAGGTTTGAACATCCACTCTAAGCTTGCTCAGCTTTTGAGGAGGAAAGAACTTGGCTAAGAAAGCCGTGACCAGCTTGTCCCAAGAGTTCAGGCTATCTCTGGGCTGAGAATCCAACCACACTCTAGCTCTGTCTCTTACAGCAAAAGGGAAAAGCATGAGCCTGTAGACTTCAGGATCTACTCCATTAGTCTTAATAATATCACAGATCTGCAAGAATTCAGTTAAGAACTGAAAAGGATCTTCAGATGGAAGTCCATGAAACTTGCAGTTCTGCTGCATCAGAGAAACTAGCTGAGGTTTCAGCTCAAAGTTGTTTGCTCCAATGGTAGGGATGGAGATGCTCCTTCCATGTAAATTGGAATTAGGTGCAGTAAAGTCACCAAGCATTCTCCTTGCATTATTGTTGTTGGGTTCGGCTGCCATCTCCTTTACTTGTTCGAAATTTTCAATAAGGTTGTCTCTGGTTTGTTGTAATTTAGCTTCTCTTAGTTTCCTCTTCAGAGTCCTTTCAGGTTCTGAATCAGCTTCAACAAGAATGCCTTTTTCTTTGTCCCTGCTCATAAGAAAGAGAAGAGAAAAAGAAAAGAAGAGGAATCCTCTATGTCACAGAAGAGAGGTTCCTTATTGTTAGTAAAAGAAGAAAAGAAGAAAAAAATTCGAACACAGATAGAAGAGGGGGTTCGAATTTGGTGAGTGATGTGAGGAAGAGATGTTAGTAGATGAATAAATAAATAGAATAAGATGAGAGAGGGAAAATTTCGAAAATAATTTTTGAAAAAGAGTTAGTGATTTTCGAAAATAGTTTTTGAAAAAGGTTAGTAATTTTCGAAAATAAAAAATATCAAAAATTAAAATAATTAGTTAATTAAAAAGAATTTTTGAAAAAGAGGGAAGATATTTTCGAAAATTAGAGAGAGAGAGTTAGTTAGGTAGTTTTGAAAAAGATAAGAAACAAACAAAAAGTTAGTTAGTTAGTTGAAACAAATTTGAAAGTCAATTTTGAAAAGATAAGAAGATAAGAAGTTAGAGAAGATATTTTAAAATCACTTTTTTGAAAAAGGTAAGATAAGAAGATATTTTTGAAAAGATATGATAGAAATTAGTTTTTGAAAAAGATTTGATTTTTAAAATCTCAATTAATGACTTGATTCACAAGAAATCACAAGATATGATTCTAGAACTTAAAGTTTGAACCTTTCTTAACAAGTAAGTAACAAACTTGAAATTTTTGAATCAAAACATTAATTGATGATGTTATTTTCAAAAATATTATGTAAAATTAAGAAAAATATTTTTGCAAAATATTTTTGAAATTTTCGAAAATAACTAAAAAAATTGAAAAAGATTTGATTTTTGAAAAAGATTTTGAAAAAGATTAGATTTTCAAATTGAAAATTTGATTTGACTCATAAGAACAACTTGATTTTAAAATTTTTTGAAAAAGTCAACTCAAATTTTCGAATTTGATGAGACAAAAAAGGGGAAAGATATTTTTTTTATTTTTGAATTTTTATGATGAGAGAGAAAAACAACAAAAATGATGCAATGCATGAAAAGTTTAGATCAAAACATGTGACGAATGCAAGAACACTATGAATGTCAAGAGGAACACCAAGAACACTTTGAATGTCAAGATGAATACCAAGAGCATATTTTTGAAAAAAAAAATTTTTAATGCAAATAAAACATGCAAGACACCAAACTTAGAATTCTTTAATGCTTAGACACTAAGAATTCAAGAATGCATATGAAAAACAAGAAAAGACACAAAACATGCAAATGCAAAGATCAAACAAGAAGACTTACCAAGAACAACTTGAAGATCATGAAGAACACTATGAATGCATGAAAATTTTCGAAAAATGCAAGATGAGTATGCAATTGACACCAAACTTATAACATGACTCAAGACTCAAACAAGAGACACAAAATATTTTTTTTTTATGATTTTATGATTTTTTTTTGTTTTTTTTTTTCGAAAAGAAAGGAGAATTTTTTGAAAGATTTTTGAAAATTTTTTGAAAAGAAAACAAAAAGAAAATTACCTAATCTGAGCAACAAGATGAACCGTCAGTTCTCCAAACTCAAACAATCCCCAGCAACGGCGCCAAAAACTTGGTATGCGAAATTGTTACTCAGGTTGTGAATTGTTGTTCGAAATTGATTCCCTGGCAATGGCTCCAAAAACGGATGCACAGAACCATGGTCTAAACATATCTTCACAACTTCGCATAACTAACCAGCAAGTGCACTGGGTCGTCCAAGTAATACCTTACGTGAGTAAGGGTCGAATCCCATGGAGATTGTTGGTATGAAGCAAGCTAAGGTCACCTTGTAAATCTCAGTCAGGAAGATATAAAATAGTTATGGAGTTTTCGAAAATAATATAATAAAATAAGGATAGAAACACTTATGTAATTCATTGGTGAGAATTTCAGATAAGCGTGTAGAGATGCTTTCATTCCTCTGAATCTCTACTTTCCTGCTGTCTTCATCCAATCAGTCTTACTCCTTTCCATGGCTGGCTTTATGCAAGGGCATCACCGTTGTCAACGGCTACATCCCCTCCTCTTGTGAAAATGGTTCAAATGCTCTGTCACAGCACGGCTAATCATCTGAGGTTCCCGATCATGCTAGAATAGGATTCACCCTCCTTTTGCATCTGTCACTACGCCCAGCAATCGCGAGTTTGAAGCTCGTCACAGTCATTCAATCCCAGAATCCTACTCGGAATACCACAGACAAGGTTTAGACTTTCTGGATTCTCATGAATGCCGCCATCAATCTAGCTTACACCATGAAGATTCTGGTTAAGAGATATAAGAGATACTCATTCAATCTAAGGTAGAACGAAAGTGGTTGTCAGGCACGCGTTCATAGGGAATGATGATGATTGTCACGTTCATCACATTCAGGTTGAAGTGCGAATGAATATCTTAGAAGCGAAATAAGATGAATTAAATAGAAAAATAGTAGTACTTTGCATTAATCTTTGAGGAACAGCAGAGCTCCACACCTTAATCTATGGAGTGCATAAACTCTACCGTTCGAAAATACATAAGTGAAAGGTCCAGGCATGGCCGAATGGCCAGCCCCTCTGATCTAAGAACCAAGCGTCCAAAGATGATCCAAAGATCAAAAGATAATCCAAAGATGATTCCAAAGATGTCTAATACAATAGTAAAAGGTCCTATTTATAATAAACTAGCTACTAGGGTTTACAGAAGTAAGTAATTGATGTATAAATCCACTTCCGGGGCCCACTTGGTGTGTGCTTGGGCTGAGCTTGAAGTCTACACATGGAAAGGTCATTCTTGGAGTTGAACGCCAGCTTTTGTGCCAGTTTGGGCGTTGAACTCCACTTTGCAACTTGTTTCTGGCGCTGGACGCCAGAATTGGGCATAGAACTGGCGTTGAACGCCAGTTTGCATCATCTAAACTTGGGCAAAGTATGGACTATTATATATTGCTGGAAATCCCTGGATGTCTACTTTCCAACGCAATTGGAAGCGCGCCATTTTGAGTTCTGTAGCTCCAGAAAATCCATTTTGAGTGCAGGGAGGTCAGAATCCAACAGCATCAGCAATCCTTCTTCAACCTCTGAATCTGATTTTTGCTCAAGTCCCTCAATTTCAGCCAGAAAATACCTGAAATCACAGAAAAACACACAAACTCATAGTAAAGTCCAGAAATGTGAATTTAACATAAAAACTAATAAAAACATCCCTAAAAGTAACTAGATTCTACTAAAAACATACTAAAAACAATGCCAAAAAGCGTATAAATTATCCGCTCATCAATGGTCATACTACTAATGGCACAAGGTAGAAAGAAACTTCCAGGGTCTTCAAGTTTAGAGGGGATTCCTTTCTGGATTAATGCTCTGCATTCTTCAGTGAGCAGTATAGTTTCCTTTTCTTGCCAGCTTCTCTTCTTGTTAATATGCTCTTTCAAGAACTTTGCATATAGGGGCATTTGCTCTAATGCCTTAGCCAGGGGTATGTTGATCTCCAATTTCTTGAAGACTTCAAGAAATTTAGGGAAATGTTGGTCCTTAGTCTCCTTGTTGAACCTTTGGAGGTATGGCAATGGAGGTGTGAAGTTCACTCCCTGCCTGTGATCTTTGGTTGGTTCTTCAATTGCTTCCTTCCCTTTTCTTGAAATTTGTTGCTGGTCTTCCTTTTCTTGAGCATGATTTTGAGTTTTCTTGCTTGCTGTTGCATCCTTGTCATTGGCTTCCTCTTTTTCAACCTGCTTCTTGTCATTTTCCTTTGGCTTCTTGTTTGCTCCTTCATCTTTCATCAAGATCTTTCCACTCCTTAGCTGTATAGCTTTGCATTCCTCTTTTAGATTAGGGATGGTGTCGCTTGGGAGTGATCTTAAAGGCCTCTCAATAGCAATTTACTTGGAAAGTTGTCCAATCTGCCTTTTCATATTCTTCATGAAAGCTTCCTGGTTCTTTGTTGTCATCTCTTGGTGCTTCATCATTTTCTCCATTAAGATCTCCAAGTTGGTAATCCTCTGAGAGTCTTATGAGATTGGTTGGTTGTGGGGTGTTAGGGGTTGAGGGTAAGTATTTTGATTAGTGGCTTGGCTATTGGATGGATGATGGTTAGAGTTGGGGTAAGTGTTTTGTGGCTTTCTGTATGTGTTTTGGTTATTATTCTACTGGTTGTTGTGGTTTGTGTTTTTCCAACTATTTTGATTTGAATTCTTTTGCCATGGTTGTTGAGTCTGAGTGTGATTGTCTCCCCATCTGAGGTTGGGGTGGTTCTTCCAGGAGGGGTTGTAAGTGTCACCATAAACCTCATTTGGCCCAGAATGTTGGTTGTGCATATATTGGACTTGTTCTTGCTATTGGTCTTCACAAGCTTCTTCACCTTACCCCCATGTGGTTGATGGCTGGCTTGTGTTGACTGCTGCAACTTGGAGGTTATCAATCCTCTTAGCCATTTGCTCAAATTATTGTTGAATTTGCTGTTGCATCATTTTGTTTTGAGCTAGGATTGAGTCCACTCCTTCCAACTCCATCACTCCTTTTCTTTGTGATGGTTGGCGTTGCCTTTGGTGAGCAAAGAAATACTGGTTGTTAGCCACCATATCAATGAGATTTTGGGCCTCCTCTGAAGTTTTCATGAGCTGCAAAGAGCCTCCAGCTGAGTGATCCAATGCCTCCTGAGATTTCAATGTCAAGCCTTCATAAAAATTCTGCAATCTGTCTCATTCATTGAATATTTCAGGAGGGCACTTCCTAATTAAAGCCTTATATCTCTCCCATGCCTCATAGATGGGTTCAGTGTCCATTTGTGTGAATGTTTGTACTTCAGTCTTCAACCTAATGATCCTTTGATGTGGGTAAAATTTGGCAAGGAACTTGCTCACTAGATCTTCCCAGTTGTTGATGCTGTCTCTTGAAAAAGATTCCAGCCATTAAATAGCTTTGTCTCTGAGAGAAAATGGAAATAACAGTAGCTTGTAGCTGTCAGGATGCACACCATTGGTTTTGACAGTGTCACAAATCCTCAAGAAAGTAGACAAGTGTTGGTTCAGATCTTCAAGTGGTCCTCCTCCATAAGAGCAGTTATTTTGAACTAAGGTGATGAGTTGTGGCTTCAGTTCAAAGTTATTTGCATTAACATTTGGGGTAAGAATGCTACTCCCACAATGTCTAGGATTTGAAAATGTGTAAGATGCCAAAACTCTTCTCTGTGGTGGATTGTTATTGTTATTGGCTGCTCCTCCTGGTGGATTTGTTGGGTTTGTTGAGTGTTCCTCCATATCTTGGAATTCTTCTTCTGAATCCTCTTCTCCAGCAATGCCTTTTCCTCTTTCAGCTCTTCTTTATAGCTTTAAGACATAGATACTAGACACTAATGATCATGCAATAAAGACACAACATAAATGAAACATAAGGCATAGAAAATGAAAAACAGAAAAATAAGAACAAGGAAATTAAAGAACGGGTCCACCTTAGTGATGGCGGCTAGTTCTTCCTCTTGAAAATCTTATGGAGTGCTTTAGTTCCTCAATGTCTATTCCTTGCCTTTGTTGCTCCTCCCTCATGGCTCTTTGGTCTTCTCTAATTTCATGGAGGAGGATGGAATGCTCTTGGTGCTCCATCCTTAATTGTCCCATGTTGGAACTTAATTCTCCTAGGGAGGTGTTGATTTGCTCCCAATAGTTTTGTGAAGGAAAATGCATCCCTTGAGGCATCTCAGGGATTTCTAGATGAGGAACTTCCTCATGCTCTTGTTGAGGTCCATGAGTGGGCTCTCTTGTTTGCTCCATCCTTTTCTTAGTGATGGGCTTGTCCTCTTCAATTAGAGTGTCTTCCTCTATGATAATTTTGGATGAATTGCATAGGTGACAAATGAGATGAGGGAAGGCTAACCTTGCCAAAGTGGAAGACTTGTCCACCACCTTGTAGAGTTCTAGGGATATGATCTCATGAACTTCTACTTCCTCTCCATTCATGATGCTATGGATCATGATAGCCTGGTCTATAGTAACTTCAGACCGGTTGCTAGTAGGAATGATAGAGCGTTGGATAAACTCCAACCATCCCCTAGCCATGGGTTTGAGGTCAAGCCTTCTTAGTTGAACCGGCTTGCCTCTTGAATCTCTCTTCCATTGAACGCCTTCCACACAAATGTCCCTAAGGAATTGGTCCAACATTTGATCAAAGTTGACCCTTCTAGTGAAAGGGTGAGGATCTCCTTGCATCATTGGCAAGTTAAGTGCCAACCTCACATTTTCCAGACTAAAATCCAAGTAGTTCCCCCGAACCATTGTGAGCCAATTCTTTGGGTTCAAGTTCACACTTTGGTCATGGTTCTTAGTGATCCATGCATTGGCATAGAACTCTTGAACCATTAAGATCCCGACTTGTTCAATAGGGTTGGTGAGAATTTTCCAACCTCTTCATCGAACTTCATGTCGGATCTCCAGATATTCACTCTTTTTGAGCTTAAAGGAGACCTCGAGGATCACCTTTTTCTTGGCCACAACTTCATAGAAGTGGTCTTGATGGACCTTTGAGATGAATCTCTCCATCTCCCATGACTCGGAGGTGAAAGCAATTGCCTTCCCTTTCCTCTTTCTAGAGGTTTCTCCGGCCTTAGGTTCCATTGATGGTTATGGAAAAGTAAAAAGCTTTAGCTTTTTCCACACCAAACTTAGAAGATTCGTTTATCCTCGAGCAAAATAAGAAAGAAAGGGGTAGAAGAAGAAAAAAAGGGGGAGACGGAGTGAGGGTAGTAGTTCGACCAAGGGAGAGAGAAGTATGTATATTGTGTGAAAGTGAAGGTAGTGAGGAGGGGTATTTATAGGATACAGGAGAGAGAGAATTCGGTCATGAAGAGGTGGGTTAGGGAGGAAAATGGTTTGAATTTGAATGGTGAGGTAGGTGGGGTTTAATGATGGATGGATGAGTGGTGAAGAGAATATGGGGAAAAGGGTAAGAGTTGATAGGTGAAAGGTATTTGGGGAAGAGGTATTAAGGTGATTGGTGATGGATATTTTGGAAACGAATTCCAACACCCAAAACTCACCGGCAAGTGTACCGGGTCGCATCAAGTAATAATAACTCACATGAGTGAGGTCGATCCCACAGGGATTGAAGGATTGAGCAATTTTAGTTCAGTGGTTGATTTAGTCAAGTGAATCAAGTATTGGTTTGAGTATTTTGTAATTGGCAAAAGCTAAATTGCATGAATTGTAAAGGGAGAGGGAAGAATTGCAGTAAATTAAAGAGAACAGAAAGTAAAAGTGTTGAATCTTAAAGAACAAGTAAATTAAATTGCAAAAGCTTAGATTGCAAGGAATGTAAATGACTAAATCTTAAAGTGCAAGAAAATATAAATTGCTTGAATTATAAAAGGAATTGGGAGTTGGGGTTGCAGAATTCAAACAAGCAGAAGTAACAGACAATTAATAGAGAAGTAGAAGAAGAATTAAGATGCAGCAGATTTAAATAAGAAAAGGAAAATCTCTTTGAAAATCAGACAGAAAGTAGAATGTAATTCAATTGCAGTAGCTAAATGGAAATTGAAGATCTCAGGGGAGGAGGAGACTAGAAAATAAGTCTAGATCTCAAATCCTTCCTTGATCCAACAAGAACAATCGCAACAGAAATGGAAGAGTGTATTGCAGAAGAAGTAGAAAAATGAAAGCAGTAAACAGAATTTGCAATCAAATCACAGATTCTAGAATTACGCATAAAGATAAACAAAGAGATCTCAAGGTGAGATTGAAACAGAATTTCTTCAATTCTCCACCCAAGATCCAAGATAAGAAGTAAAGAGTGCTCAAGCAAGAACAAGGAAGAAGATAGATCAATTCTCCTTCCAAATTCTCCAAGATCCAAATTCAAAGTAAAAACTCTCAAAATTACAGAATGAAAAATTCTCAAAGAAGCAAAAGGTCCTCACTAAATCAAACTAGCTTCTATTTATACACTTTCTTTTTTTGGATTTTAGAATTTGGAGTGGGCTTTTTAATTTGGTGAAGAATTAAATTTAAATGGAATTTTGGTCCAATTTTAGCCTATGAGTGTTTGCTCCCAGTGGAGTGCTCTGCTCCTGGTGAGAGCGTAGCATTATGGCTCATGTCCTTGGCTCTTTGTTACGTGCCAAGCTTGGGTGCATCAGGGTAGCGCTCCGCTCTTGGGGAGAGCGCAGCATCATGCTGCCTTGGAGCTTGTCTTGTGCGCACCAAGCTCCCTGGGCTGTGTCAAGTTGCGTGACATGCTTCCCTGGGCCGTGTCAAACTCGTGCAAGGAAAAAGGAGAGTAGCGCTCTGCTCTTGGCAAGAGCATAGCACTCCTTTTGCTTGGGTGAGGTCCCAAGTTCGAAACCTTGGGGAGGCATTGCTGGCTCTTTTTCTTTGTGAAGGAAACAAGGTTGGCGCATGCATTGAGTGGGAGTGCCTTGGTTCGAATCCTTGCTGAGCCATTTTGTGCATTTTTTATTTTGCCAAGCTTTGTAGTAGCGCTTCCTTCCTTTCCTTAGGTTCTTGGTTCGATCCTTGGGGCAAGCATTGGCAAACATTTTCCCTTGCAATTATTTTGGATGGAGCCCGATAATGCTCTTGGCAAGAGCGGAGCATCATGCTTCTCCCCTCTCTTTCTTGGTTCCTTATTGTGCTCCGCTCTCAAGGAGAGCATAGCATCCAAGCCTTGCTTCCTTAGTTCATTGTTGTGCTCCCTTAGAGAGCACTAAGCTCTTGGAGAGAGCGCTGTGGCTTCCTCCTTCCACGTGCCATGCTTCCTTGTTTCTTTTGCTACACTTTTCTCTTCCTTGGGCCACGCTTCTTAGGCTGCGCTTTCTTGTTTTCTTCTTTTCTTCACCTATAAGTAATCAAAAAAACCAATCAAAGTATCACAAAATTTACAAAGCTTAAAATTCATTTAAAACCAATTAATTTTAACTTAAACTTTATGATTTTGTGTCAATTAAAGGGTGGTTGATTGATTCAAGGAAACCATGCAATTCCACTCCAAATTACTAACTTACAATGCAAGAAAGTGCATAAAACCTAATGAACAAGTGAAAAAATGCTTGAAAAACTATCATATGATGACTTGTCATCAATTGGTCAATGGTGTTTGGGGAAGAGTGTTATGGAAATGTGTGAAGAGGATAGAAGAAGAGGTGGGGTAGGTGGGAATCCTGTGGGGTCCACAGATCCTGAGGTGTCAAGGAATTCAAGTCCTTGCACCATCCAGGCGTTCAAACGCCCATTCTGTGCCAAATCTGGCGTTTAACGCTAGCTCTGCTACCTTTCCTGGCATTAAACGCCAGTCTGCTGCCCATTTTCGGCGTTAAACGCCAGCCAGATGCCCATTTCTGGCGTTTAACGCTAGCCAGACGCCAGACAGCCCTTTCTGGCGTTAAACGCCCAGAGTGCTGCCCATTCTCGCGTTTAACGCCCAGAATGCTGCCAGGCTGGGCGTTAAATGCCCATTCTGCTATCCTTACTGGCGTTTAAACGCCAGTAAGCCTGTCCTCCAGGGTGTGCTATTTTTAATGCTGTTTTTCATTCTATTTTTGATTTTCCAATTGTTTTTGTGACTTCACATGATCATCAACCTAAAGAAAACATAAAATAACAATGGAAAATAAATAAATATAATATAATTAACATTGGGTTGCCTCCCAATAAGCGCTTCTTTAATGTCAATAGCTTGACAGTGAGCTCTTAGAGAGCTTCACAGAGAATCAGAGCTTAATGGTGTTGGCCTCCCAACACCAAACTTAGAAGTTAAGTGTGGGGGCTCCAATTGACTCTGTGTTGAGAGAAGTTTTTCATGCTTCCTCTCCATGGTTACAGAAGAAGATCCTTGAGCCTTAAACACAAGGTAGTCCCCATTCAATTGAAGGACTAACTCTCCTCTGTCCACATCAATCACAGCTCTTGCTGTGGCTAGGAAGGGTCTTCCAAGGATGATGGATTCATTTTCATCCTTCCCAGTATCTAGGATTATGAAGTCAGTAGGGATGTAATAGCCTTCAACCTTCACTAAGACATCCTCTACAAGTCCATAAGCCTGTTTCCTTGAATTGTCTGCCATCTCTAGTGAGATTTTAGCAGCTTGTACCTCAAAGATCCCTAGTTTCTCCATTATAGAGAGGGGCATGAGGTTTATACTTGAACCAAGGTCATATAGAGCCTTCTCAAAGGTCATGGTGCCTATAGTACAAGGTATCAAGAACTTTCCAGGATCTTGTTTCTTCTGAGGTAATTTCAGTTGAACTAGATCATTTAGTTCATTGATGAGCAATGGGGGTTCATCCTCCCAAGTCTCATTACCAAATAGCTTGGCATTCAGCTTCATGATTGCTCCCAGATATTGAGCAACTTGCTCTTCAATAATATCTTCATCCTTTTCAGAGGAAAAATACTCATCAGAGCTCATGAATGGCAACAGTAGGTTTAGTGGAATCTCTATGGTTTCTATATGAGCCTCAGATTCCTTTGGTTCCTCATTAGGAAACTCCTTGGAGGCCAGTGGACGTCCATTAAGGTCTTCCTCAATGGAAATCACTGCCTTTCCCTCCTCTACAGGTTCGGCCATGTGGGACGTGTTTATGGCCTTGCACTCTCTCTTTGGATTCTCTTCTGTATTGCTTGGGAGAGTACTGGGAGGGAGTTCAGTAACTTTCTTACTCAGCTGACCCACTTGTGCCTCCAAATTTCTAATGGAGGACCTTGCTTCAGTCATGAAACTGAGAGTGGTCTTAGATAGATCAAAGACTACAGTTGCTAAATCAGAGTGGCTCTGCTTAGAATTCTTTGTCTGATGCTAAGAAGATGATGGAAAAGGTTTGCTATTGCCAAACATGTTTCTTCCATCATTATTATTATTGAAGCCTTGATTAGGCTTCTGTTGATCCTTCCATGAGACATTAGGATGATTCCTCCATGAAGGATTGTAAGTGTTTCCATTGGATTCTCCTATGTAATTCACCTCTGCCATTGCAGGATTCTCAGGGTCATAGGCTTCTTCTTCTGAGGAAGCCTCCTTAGTACTGCCTGATACAGCTTGCATTCCAGATAGACTCTGAGAAATCATATTGACTTGTTGAGTCAATATTTTGTTCTGGGCTAATATGGCATTCAGAGTATCAATCTCAAGAACTCCTTTCTTCTGAGTTATCCCATTATTTACAGGATTCCTTTCAGAAGTGTACATGAACTGGTTATTTGCAACCATTTCAATGAGTTCTTGGGCTTCTGTAGGTGTCTTCTTCAAATGAAGAGATCCACCAGCAGAGTGGTCCAATGACATCTTGGACAATTCAGATAGACCATCATAGAATATACATATGATGCTCCATTCTGAAAACATATCAGAAGGACACCTTCTGATCAATTGCTTGTATCTTTTCCAAGCTTCAGAGAGGGATTCACCTTCCTTCTGTCTGAAGGTTTGGACTTCCACTCTAAGTTTACTCAATTTTTGAGGTGGAAAGAACTTGGCCAAGAAAGCATTGACCAACTTTTTCCAAGAGTTCAGGCTATCTTTAGGTTGTGAGTCCAACCATGTCCTAGCTCTGTCTCTTACAGCAAAGGGGAAAGCATAAGTCTGTAGACCTCAGGATTAACCCCATTGGTCTTGACGGTGTCACATATTTGCAAGAATTCAGCTAAGAACTGATGAGGATCTTCCAATGGAAGTCCATGAAACTTGCAATTCTGCTGCATTAGAGAAACTAATTGAGTCTTAAGCTCAAAGTTGTTTGTTTCAATTGTAGGAATTGAGATGCTCCTTCCACAAAAGTTAGAAGAGGGTGCAATAAAGTCACCAAGCATCTTTCTTGCATCTCCAACATTGTTGTTGGGTTCGGCCATCTCTTCTTCTTTGTCGAAAAATTCTGTCAGGTCCTCTCCAGAGTGTTGTGCTTTAGATTCTCTTAGCTTCCTCTTTAGAGTCCTTTCAGGTTCCGGATCAGCTTCAACAAGAATGTTCTTATCCTTGCTCCTGCTCAAACGAAAAAGAAGATAACAGAAAAGAAGAGCAATCCTCTATGTCACAGTATAGGGATTCCTTTATGTCACAGATGAAGAATTCGAACACAGAGAAGGAGAGAGGGGTTCGAATTATAAGAAGAGGAGAAGTGTTAGTAATTAAATAAATGAATAGAAAGAGATGAGAGAGAGAGAGAGAAGAATTTGAATTTAATTAAAAAAAAAGAAAAATATTTTTGTTCTTATTTTAATTATTTGTTAGAATTCGAAAATTAAGAGAAGAAACAAAATAAAATTTGAAAATTAAATAAATTAATTAATTAAAAATATTTTTGAAAAATTGGTTAGTGATTTTCAAAAATTGGAGAGAGAAAAGTAGTTTAGGTGGTTTTGAAAAAGATATGATTGAAATAGAAAACTTTTAAAATCAAATAAAAAATTAAGTAGTTAATTGAAGAAGATTTGAAAATCAATTTTGAAAAGATAAGAAGTTAGAAAAGATTTTGAAATTGATTTTGAAAAAGATATGATTGAAAATTATTTTGAAAAAGATTTGAAAAGAAAATTAAAAGATTTAATTTTGAAAATTAAAGTTGATTACTTGACTAACAAGAAACCAAAAGATATGATTTTTAGAATTTAAAGATTGATCCTTTCTTAATAGGCAAGTAATAACTTGAAAAATTTTTAAATCAAAATCTTAAATGTTAGCATTAATTTCGAAAATTATGAAATAAAAATAAGAAAAAGATTTTGAAAATCAAATTTTTAAAGTTTTCGAAAATATTAACAAAAAATGAAAAAGATTTGATTTTTGAAAAGGATTTGAAAAAGATAGAATTTTTAAATTGAAATTTTGACTTGATTAATAAGAAACAACCAAATTTTTGAAAATTTTTGCCTAAATCAATTCAAAATTTCGAAATTTATGAGTGAGATAAGGAAAAGATATTTTTTTATTTTTGAGTTTTTAATGAGGAGAGACAAAAACATAAAAATGATGCAAAACACAAGAAATTAAGATCAAAACTGATAATGCATGCAAGAACACTTTGAATGTCTAGATGAACACCAAGAACACTTTGAAGATCATGATGAACATCAAGAACATATTTTTGAAAAAATTTTAAGAAAAAAAAATCATGCAAGACACCAAACTTAAAAATTGTTTAAACTTTAGACACTAATAATTCAAAAATGTATATGAAAAACAAGAAAAGACACCAAACAAAAAAGATGTAAAGATCAAATAAGGAAAATCATCAAGAACAACTTGAAGATTATGAAGAACACCATGCATGGATTTTCGAAAATTTTTAAAGAGAAAATAAAGCATGCAATTGACACCAAACTTAAAGTTTGACACTAGACTCAAACAAAAAACACAAAATTTTTTGTTTTTATGGTTTTATTAATTTTTTTTTTTTTTGTAGTTTTTCAAAAATTATTTTGGAAAAAGAAATAAAGAAATTCAAAATTTTTAATAAGAATTCCAGGAATCATGCAATGTTAGTCTAAAGCTTCGGTCCAAAAATTTAGACATGGCTTAATAGCTAGCCAAGCTTTATGTGAAAGCTTCGGTCCAAAAATTTAGACATGGCCAATGGCCAGCCAAGCTTCAGCAGAACATTACATACAACAGCTAAATTGATGAGAAAGACAAAGAAGCTCTTCTAAGGATAAATGAAACCTCGGTCCAAAAGATTAGACATGGCTTAACAGCCAGCCAGGATTCAACATATCTCATGAAACTCTAGAATTCGTTCTTAAAAACTCTGAAGAACAAAATAATATATATTTTTTTTCGAAAACTATAATAAATTTTTTTTTGAATTTTTCGAAAATAAAAAGCTTAAAAATAAAATAAAATTACCTAATCTGAGCAACAAGATGAACCGTCAGTTGTCCAAACTCGAACAATCCCCGGCAACGGCGCCAAAAACTTGGTGCACGAAATTGTGATCTCTGAAACGGCGCCAAAAAATTGGTACGCACGATTGTAATCTCAACTTTTTTCACAACTCCGCACAACTAACCAGCAAGTGCACTGGGTCGTCCAAGTAATAAACCTTACGTGAGTAAGGGTCGATCCCACGGAGATTGTCGGCTTGAAGTAAGCTATGGTCATCCTTGTAAATCTCAGTCAGGCAGATTCAAATGGTTATGGGGTTTTGATAATTAAAATATAAAATAAGATAGAGATATTTATGTAATTCACTGGTGGGAATTTCAGATTAGTGTCTGGAGATGCTTTGATACTTCAGAACCTCTGCTTTCCTATTTCTTTCTTCCAACCATGCGTTACCTCCTTCCATGGCAAGCTGTATGATCCTCTCGGATGAAAACAAATCCATATGTGCTGTCACCGCATGACTAATCATCTGTCGGTTCCTGCTAGCATCGGAATAAGACCATCGTCCTTTTGCACACTGTCACTTGTGCCCCACATTCGCAGGTTTGAAGCTCGTCACAGTCATCCATTTCCAGATCCTACTCGGAATACTACAGAAAAGGTTTAGAATTTCCGAATCCCAGGAATGGCTGCCAATAATTCTAGCCTATACCACGAAGGTTCTAATCTTAGATTAGAAACCCAAGAGAATATACTCCAGCTGTCGTCCAATAACTACGTTGAACATCATGTAGATCGCTTTGTGGTTGTCAGGCACGCGACCTTGGCTAAGTGAGTAACGAAGATTGGGTGATTGTCATGGATCACCCCTTCATTCTGACTTAACTGAATTAAGAACGAGAGTATATCTTGGAGAAGAAGTAGGCGTGAATTGAATAGAAAAACAATAGTACTTGTATTAATCTATGAAGAACACCAGAGCTCCACACCTTAATATATGGGGTGTAGAAACTCCACCGTAGAAAATACATAAGTTAAAGGTCTAGCCATGGCCGTGAGGCCAGTCTCTCAAACGTGTACAATACTATGATGAAAATCTGAATTCTCTAAGGACTCTTCGTCCAGAGATCTCTAAAAGTAGTTTTTATACTAAACTAGTAACCTAGGGTTTACAGAAAATGAGTAACTAAGAGCAGATAGTGCAGAAATCCACTTCCGAGGCCCACTTGGTGTGTGCTTGGGCTGAGAATTCAAGCTTTTTCATGCTTAGGCTGTTCCTGGATTTAAACGCCAGCTTTGGTGCCTGTTTGGGTGTTTTTCGCCAAGATATTTTAGGCTGACTTTGAATGCCTGTTTGGGCCATCAAATCTTGGGCAAAGTATGAACTATTATATATTGCTGGAAAGCCCAGGCTGTCTAATTTCCAACGCAATTGAGAGCGCGCCAATTGAGCTTATGTAGCTCCAGAAAATTCACTTCGAGTGCAGGGAGGTCAGAATCCAACAGCATCTGCAGTCCTTTTTCAGCCTCTAAATCAGATTTTTGCTCAGGTCTCTCAATTTCAGCTAGAAAATACCTGAAATCACAAAAAAATACACAAACTCATAGTAAAGTCCAGAAATGTGATTTTTGAATAAAAACTAATAAAAATATAATAAAAAGTAACTAAAACATACTAAAAACTATGTAAAAATAATGCCAAAAAGGGTATACATTATCCGCTCATCACGTACGCATGACACCCCAGGTTCGCATAGAGAACTGTGTATGTCCTGTTTTCATTCTTTCTTCTCTTTTCTTTTTCTACTTCCCTCCGCCCCTTCCCCCTCCCCCCCTTTTCTCTTCCTGTCTATCTCCTCTCTGGCGGTCCCACAGCTGCTGGAACCACTACTATTCTTCTTCTTCATCTCATTCTTCTTCTCCTCCTCCTCTCAACTTTCACTTCTCTTCATCTTTACTCCATTGCTTTGTTCAAGGTTTTACTTTCTTACTTCTTTTTACTTTTCTATTTTTTTAGTTGCTGCATTTAGTTACATTGTTTGTTGTTAGTAAGAGTATGGTAGTTTGAATTCTACTTTTTAGCTTAATGTAACTTGTTTAAGTTTTCTTATGTTTTATGTTCTTGTAGTTGGTGTTGAATTTGCTATTCAATTTTTGTTGATTAATTGGTTATTTTTATGCTCATTGATTTGTTTTGTATTGTTGTTTGATGTTATGGTGTTTCACATTTGCCTTTGGTTGCATCACACACTTGGTTGTAATAATTTGTATGCCCTTATCATAATGTACACCAAGTGTTTGTCAAAAGGAACCAATGGGATTTTACTTGATTTCTGGTCATGTTTTTCAAGTCAATGCTTGATCTTCTATGGCACATGCTTTCTTTGTGCATTGATGTTGATTCACCTTGTCTTTAGTAACAAAAACTCTATTGATGATTCCTTGCAATTTTTTTTCATTCAGACAAGATTAGTGATTTAAGCCTCTCTAACTCAATACTCTTCACTTTTTGTGCTTCATCGTCTTTGTTGGGTTAGGTTGAGACCGAATTTTTCCTGTTGTAACAAACCTTGCATGTGTTTATTGATGCTTGACATTGATGTATTGAATTGCTCTTTTCATGTCATTTACCTATGTTTCGGCTTCACTCTTGCATCACGTGTTAGTTGATGTGCCTCTATGGTTATATTGCATTCTCACTTACATGTTGTAGCTACCATGTAGTTGGGAACCCTTATCCTTGTCTGGCATTATTTCCTACTTGTATTTTCTTAACTTTGGTGTCTTTGAATCTAAACTTAATATTTTTTCTTTTCCCCTTTTCTCAATATGGCCACCAAGAAAGGGAAAGAAAAGGCTTCTAAGAAGACACCTAGCAAAGTGAGGATCGCAAGTCGGTCACCCGTTACCACCTACTAAGAGGCCAAAGACGGTTGACCACATTGATTAGGCGGAAAAAGAAGTTCCTCCACACAACCCAACAAGATTTTCTAACTGCTACTGTGAGCAAATGCACCCCAAGTTACTGGAGAGAACCCACTACTATGAACGACTACTATTTGTTCCAGATAACTTATCCCAATTATGGTGGACCGCATCAAGCGACATGGATGGAAATTTTTGAATAGAGATGTGAGCAAGGCCAATTTGTCTTGGGTGGATGTATTTTACGCTAATTTCTACACACCCACCCTTGACTCAGTTTTTGTGCACGGAAAATAAGTCCCAGTAACTGAAGCCGCTATTCAGCAAGGGCTTGGACTTTCACAAAGTCCAACAGGGAGGAATGCCTTTCAACAAGTAGAGTTTGAGTGCAGAACATTTGTTTTTTTATTGGGATTCCGTCATTGACACCATTGCACAACCCGGAAGTAACTGGATTTACGGGGCCTGCGAGTATAATTCTAAATGCATCTCGGTGAATGTGCTAACTATGGAAGCTCGGGTGTGGCAGCAGATCATGTCTAATTATGTCGTGCCAAGCACACATGAGTCTACAAACACTACATACAAGGCCGTCCTTGTCTGGTGTATCTTGAAGGAGAAACCTCTGAATCTCCTAAGACTCGTCAAACAAGCTATCGGTCGAGTCCAAACGATTGGCAACCATCCATTTTCTGCTTTAGTTACATAATTTCCATTTATAGTGGGGTTCCATATAAGGCTGACAATGAGGAACCACACCTGCCTAAAGGCAAGGTGTTTGTCCCGCATGCGAATTGTTCAACCCTCAGGTTGCAACCAAGGGCAACGACAAAAAATCGCATTCCAATCCCACCCATCAGCATTACCATCAACACCACCATCAGCAACTCAGCAGCCTATCCACCGCCTGATGATTGAGCTCATCCAAAAGATCGACTGGCAAGTGATGAGCAGATATTTATACGCTTTTTGGCATCATTTTCATATAGTTTTCATTATGTTTTCATAGGTTTTAGTTCAAAATTCACGTTTTTGCATTCTACTTTGAGTTTGTGTGTTTTATGGTGATTTCAAGTATTTTCTAGCTGAAATTGAGGAGCTTGAGCATCAGAAGCAGAGAAAGGACTACAGATGCTGTCAGGATCTGACCTCCGTGCACTCAAAGGAGCTTTTCTGGAGCTATAGAAGTCTAAATGGTGCGCTCTTAATGATTTTAGAAAGCTAACATTCAGGGCTTTTCATAAATATATATTAGTTTATACTTCATTTCGAAAATAAAGGACCAAAACTGGCGTTCAACGCTAGCCACCAGCCACATTCCTAGCGTCCAGCGCCCACAGGGAGCAGCTGGCATCCAACGCCCAGAATGGAGTCCCTAGCCAGCGTTCAACGGCTCTAAGGGATACTAGCTCGTGGGAAACACTCAACCTCAGCCCAAACACTCACCAAGTGGGCCCCAGAAGTGGATTTTCACACTACAAGACTAGTTTATCTTATTTTTGTAATTCCTAGTTAGCAGATTAGTATATATACATAAGAGTTCACTCTTGTTAGAGGACTCTTGCCCACTTTTACTTTTTCCATTGTATTTTCGAACAGCATGAGTCACTAACCTCCTAAGGTTAAGGATAGGAGCTCTGCTGAGTTTTATGGATTGATGAGCGGATATTTTATACGCTTTTTGGGGTTAATTTCATATAGTTTTTAGTATGTTTTAGTGCGTTTTTAGTTTGTTTCCATTAGTTTTTAGGAAAAATTCATATTTCTGGACTTTCCTATGAGTTGTGTGTTTTTCTGTAATTTCAGGTATTTTTCTGGCTGAAATTGAGGGAGCTGAGCAAAAATCTGATTCAGGCTGAAAAAGGACTGCTGATGCTGTTGGATTCTGACCTCCCTGCACTCAAAGTGGATTTTCTGCAGCTACAAAACTCGAAATGGCGCGCTTCCAATTGCGTTGAAAAGTAGACATCCAGGGCTTTCCAGCAATATATAATAGTCCATACTTTGCTCAAGGATAGACGACGTAAACTGGCGTTCAACGCCAGTTCTCTGCCCAATTCTGGCGTCCAGTGCCAGAAAAGGATTAAAAGTTGGAGTTCAATGCCAGAAATGGATCCAAACCTGGCGTTGAACGCCCAAAACAGCCTTATGCACGTGAATTGCTTAAGTCACAGCCCCAGCACACACCAAGTGGGCCCCAGAAGTGGATCTCTGCACCATCTATCATAGCTTACTCATTTTCTGTAAACCTAGGCTACTAGTTTAGTATTTAAACAACTTTTAGAGACTTATTTTGTATCTCATGATATTTTAGATCAAAACTTTGTACTCTTTGATGGCATGAGTCTCTAAACCCCATTGTTGGGGGTGAGGAGCTCTGCTGTGTATCGATGAATTAATGCAAGTATTTCTGTTTTCCATTCAAACATGTGTGTTCCTATCTAAGATATCCATTCACACCTAACTATGGAGAAGGTGATGATCAGTGACACTCATCACCTTCCTCAATCCATGAACGTGTGTCTGACAATCACCTCCGTTCTACATCAGATTGAATGAATATCTCTTAGATTCCTTAATCAGAATCTCCGTGGTATAAGCTAGATTGATGGCGGCATTCATGAGAATCCGGAAAGTCTAAACCTTGTCTGTGGTATTCTGAGTAGGATTCAGGGATTGAATGACTGTGACGAGCTTCAAACTCGCGAGTGCTGGGCGTAGTGACAGACGCAAAAGGAGGGTGAATCCTATTCCAGCATGATCGGGAACCTCAGATGATTAGTCGTGCTGTGACAGAGCACTTGGATCATTTTCACAAGAGGAGGGGATGTAACCATTGACAACGGTGATGCCCCAACACATCCCTTGTCATAGAAGGACGTGCGTGCGTGAATCAGAGAACAGAGGAAAGCAGAGATTCAGAAGACAAAGCATCTCCGAAACTCCAACATATTCTCCATTACTGCATAACAAGTAACTTTTAACCCATGCTCTCTTGTTCAGTCGCAATTCAACTGATAAATATAATTGACTTCCTGACTAAGAATTACAAGATAACCATAGATTGCTTCAAACCAACAATCTCCTTGGGATTCGACCCTTACTCACGTAAGGTATTACTTGGACGACCCAGTGCACTTGCTGGTTAGTCGTACGAGTGGTGAAAAGTGTGATTCACAATTCGTGCACCAAGTTTTTGGCGCCGTTGCCGGGGATTGTTCGTGTTTGAACAACTGACGGTTTATTTTGTTTCTTAGATTAGGAAAATTTTTCTTTTTGGTTTAGAGTCTCTTATTATCGTTCTTGGTAAAAAAAATGGAAATAATAATAATAAAAATACTTCTTCAAAACAAGTGTTACATTCATAACTCATTTGGCTAGAGCGTTAGTCTGTGTTCTTGGTAATTGGGTTAGAATCTTTTATATTTTTTTCAAAATCTTCTTTTTCATAAATAATAATTTCTCTATTAAATTTTGTGCCAAACTTTAAGTTTGGTGTTTTCTTGTTGATTTCCCTTTGGTTTTCGAAAATTTTGGTTTGGTTTTCTAAAAATTTTAAGTTTGGTGTTCTTTCTTCATGTTCTTGTGTGCTTGTGAATCTTCAAAGTGTTCTTAAGTTTTTCTTGTGTCTTGATCTTAAAATTTTTAAGTTTGGTGTTCCTTGGTGTTTTTCCCTCCTAAAAATTTTCGAAAACAAGGAGCATTAGATCTAAAAATTTTAAATCTTGTGCTATCTTATTGTTTTTCTCTCTCTTCTTAAAATTCAAAATATCTTTTCTCTCTATTTTAAAACATCTTTTCGAAATCTATTTCTAAAATTCAGATTTTTATTTAAAAATTTAAAACCTTTTTCAAAATTCATCATATCCTTTTCAAAATCTCCTAACCACTTTCTCTCCCCTCACTTTTTCGAAAATCTTTCACTCATTTTTATTTATTTTATTTTGATTTATTTTGTTTCCGAAATAAATAAATAAATAAATAAATAAATAAAAATATTTTTTCTATTTTACATCATCTCCCTTTCTCCATCATGGACCTAAGCGGAAGTGAACAGTCCAGGAGGACTCTGGGGTCATATTCTAACCCCTCTACTACTTCATATGGGAGTAGTATCTGTATACCCTCCATTGGAGTCAGTAGTTTTGAGTTGAATCCTCAGCTCATTATCATGGTGCAGCAAAGTTGCCAGCATTCCGGTCTTCCACAGGAAGAACCTACAGAGTTTCTGGCACAGTTTCTATAGATTACTGACACAGTACATGATAAGGAGGTAGATCAGGATGTCTATAGATTATTACTATTTCCATTTGCTGTAAAAGATCAAGCTAAGAGGTGGTTGAATAACCAACCTAAAGCCAGCATAAGGACATGGAAACAGCTGACAGAAAAATTCCTGAATCAATACTTTCCTCCAAAAAGGATGACACAGCTAAGGCTGGACATCCAAGGCTTTAAACAAGGAGATAATGAATCTCTTTATGATGCCTGGGAGAGATATAGAGTGATGCTACGAAAATGCCTCTCTGAAATGTTTTCAGAATGGGTTCAGTTAGACATCTTCTACTATGGGCTTACAGAAGGAGCTCAGATGTCTTTAGATTACTCAGCTGGTGGATCTATCCACATGAGAAAGACAATTGAAGAGGCTCAAGAGCTCATTGATACAGTTGCCAGGAATCAGCATCTGTATCTAAACAGTGACCCTTCCATGAAAGAAGAGGTTAAAACAGTAACTGCTGAACTCAGTCCTGTAAAACAAGCTGCTGAATTCAATCAGCAATTGGACTTTCTAACAAGGCAGCTAGCCGAATTTAAAGATAGGCTACAAGAGACAAGAATGGCCAATATACATATGGAAGAACAGTTTAGGCAAACAAAGCAGCAGCTGTCAAGGCAAATAACAGAAGAATGCCAAGCAGTTCAACTAAGAAGTGGGAAAACATTAAATACCCCACCTCAAGGCAGCAAAAAGCTAAGAAATGAGCAAACCACCCAAGATTCACCTGAGGACAGTAAGAGCCCAGAGAAAAATAATTCTGGCGCTAAAATGCCAGAAAATTGGTGGAAGGCTGGCGCTGAACGCCCAGACCATGGCCAAAACTGGCGTTCAACGCCAGAAACAAAGCAGGATTGGCGTTCAACGCCAGAAATGGGCAAGGATCTGGCGTTGAACGCCCAAAATGGGCAGGATCTGGCGCTGAACGCCCAAAATGGGCACAATTCTGGCATTCAGACGCCAGGAACAGACAAGGAGTTGGCATCTAACGTCACTCCAGTTTCTAACTCTGGCACTCAATTGCCAGTGAGGGATCAGACACACATAAATGCTAATAACAACCCCTCTAAAAAGGCTTCTTCAACCACTTCTGTAAGCAATAAACCTACAGCAACTAAGGTTGAAGAATATAAAGCCAAGATACCTTATCCTCAAAAACTCCGGAAAGAGGAGCAGGATAAGCAATTTGCTCGCTTTGCAGATTACCTCAGGACTCTTGAAATAAAGATTCCATTTGCAGAAGCACTTGAGCAAATACCTTCTTATGCCAAGTTCATGAAAGAGATCTTGAGTCATAAAAAGGATTGGAGAGAAACAGAAAGAGTTCTCCTCACTGAAGAATGCAGTGCAGTCATTCTGAAAAGCTTTCCTGAGAAGCTCAAAGACCCTGGGAATTTTCTGATACCATGCATATTAGAAGGTAATTTCACCAAGACAGCTTTATGCGATCTTGGGGCAAGCATCAACCTAATACCTGCATCCACTATCAGAAAGCTTGGCTTAACTGACGAAGTTAAACCGACCCGGATTTGTCTCCAACTTGCTGATGGCTCCACTAAATACCCATCAGGCGTGATTGAAGACATGATTGTCAGAGTTGGGCCATTCGCCTTTCCCACTGACTTTGTTGTGCTGGAAATGGAGGAGCACAAGAGTGCTACTCTCATTCTAGGAAGACCCTTCCTAGCAACTGGACGATCCCTCATTGACGTCCAACAGGAGAAAATAACCCTGAGAGTAAATGATGATGAGTTCAAGTTGAACGCTGTCAAAGCCATGCAACATCCAGACACATCAACAGACTGCATGAAAGTTGATCTTATTGACTCGTTGGTAGAAGAGATCAACATGGCTGAGAGTCTCGAATCAGAGTTGGAAAATATCTTTAAAGAAGTTCAGCCTGATTCGGAGGATTCAGAGGACATGGAAGAGCCTCTGAAATTTCTTCTGAAAGAGGAAAAACCTCCTAAACCCGAGCTCAAGCCATTACCACCATCCTTGAAATATGCATTTCTGGGAGAAGGTGACACTTTTCCAGTGATCATAAGCTCTGCTTTAAATTCACAGGAAGAGGAAGCACTTATTCAAGTGCTAAGGACACACAAGACAGCTCTTGGATGGTCCATAGGTGACCTTAAGGGCATAAGCCCAGCTAGATGCATGCACAAAATCTTATTGGAGGATAATGCCAAACCAGTCGTTCAACCACAGAGGCGGCTAAATCCAGCCATGAAGGAAGTGGTGCAGAAAGAGGTCACCAAATTACTAGAGGCTGGGATTATTTATCCTATTTCTGATAGCCCCTGGGTGAGCCCTGTCCAAGTCGTCCCAAAAAAGGGAGGCATGACAGTGATTCATAATGAAAAAAATGAACTGGTTCCTACAAGAACAGTTACAGGGTGGCGCATGTGTATTGACTACAGAAGGCTCAATACAGCCACCAGAAAGGATCATTTTCCTTTACCATTCATAGACCAGATGCTAGAAAGACTGGCAGGTCATGAGTATTACTGCTTTTTGGATGGCTACTCAGGCTATAACCAGATTGTAGTAGATCCCCAGGATCAAGAGAAAACAGCATTCACATGTCCATCTGGAGTGTTTGCTTATAGAAGGATGCCATTTGGGCTGTGTAATGTGCCTGCAACCTTCCAGAGATGCATGCTCTCTATTTTCTCTGATATGGTGGAAAAATTTCTGGAAGTCTTCATGGATGACTTCTCAGTATATGGAGACTCATTCAGCTCCTGTCTTGATCACCTGAAACTTGTTCTGAAGAGATGCCAAGAGACCAACCTAGTTTTAAACTGGGAAAAATGTCACTTCATGGTGACTGAGGGGATTGTCCTTGGGCATAAAATCTCAAACAAGGGGATAGAGGTGGATCAAGCAAAAATAGAGGTAATTAAAAAATTACCACCACCTGCCAATGTTAAGGCAATCAGAAGCTTTCTAGGGCATGCAGGATTCTATAGAAGGTTTATAAAGGATTTTTCAAAAATTGCAAAACCTCTAAGCAATCTGCTAGCTGCTGACACGCCATTTGTGTTTGACACAGAATGCCTGCAGGCGTTTGAAACGTTGAAAGCTAAGCTGGTCACAGCACCAGTTATTTCTACACCAGACTGGACATTACCATTTGAGCTAATGTGTGATGCCAGTGATCACGCCATCGGTGCAGTATTGGGACAGAGGCATGACAAGCTTCTGCACGTCATTTATTATGCTAGTCGCATTTTAAATGATGCCCAAAAAAATTACACAACCACAGAAAAAGAATTACTTGCAGTGGTTTATGCCATTGACAAGTTCAGATCATACTTAGTAGGATCAAAAGTGATTGTGTATACTGACCATGCTGCTCTTAAATATCTACTCACAAAGCAGGATTCAAAACCCAGGCTCATCAGATGGGTGTTGCTTCTGCAAGAGTTCGATATAGAAATAAGAGACAGAAAAGGGACAGAGAACCAAGTGGCTGATCATCTGTCCCGGATAGAGCCAGTAGAAGGGACGCCCCTCCCCTCTCTTGAGATCTCTGAGACTTTTCCGGATGAGCATTTATTCGCCATTCAGGAAACACCATGGTTTGCCGATATTGCAAACTATAAAGCTGCAAGGTTCATACCCAAGGAGTACAACAGGGTACAAAAGAAAAAATTAATTACTGATGCAAAGTACTACTTGTGGGATGAACCCTATCTCTTTAAGAGATGTGCAGACAGAATAATCTGTAGGTGTGTTCCTAGAGAGGAAGCACAGAGGATCCTATGGCATTGCCATGGATCTCAATATGGAGGCCATTTCGGAGGTGAGCGAACAGCCACCAATGTCCTCCAATGTGGCTTCTATTGGCCCACACTCCATAGAGATTTCCGAGAGTTTGTACGTAACTGTGACAGTTGCCAAAGAGCTGGTAATCTGCCTCATGGTTACGCCATGCCTCAACAAGGAATCTTGGAGATTGAGTTGTTTGACGTATGGGAATTGACTTCATGGGACCTTTCCCACCATCATACTCAAACACTTATATTCTGGTGGCAGTTGACTATGTATCAAAATGGGTTGAGGCCATTGCCACACCCACCAATGATACTAAAACAGTGCTGAAGTTCCTCCAGAAATATATCTTTAGCAGGTTTGGTGTCCCTAGAGTACTAATCAGTGATGGGGGCACTCACTTCTGCAATAAACAGCTTTACTCTGCCATGGTTTGGTATGGAATTCGCCATAAGGTGGCTACTCCATATCATCCACAAACTAATGGGCAAGCTGAAGTCTCTAACAGAGAATTAAAGAGAATCCTAGAACGGACAGTAAGTACCCGTAGAAAGGATTGGGCACGGAGCTTGGATGATGCTCTGTGGGCTTACAGAACAGCATTCAAGACCCCTATAGGGACCTCTCCATACCAACTTGTGTATGGTAAGGCATGTCACCTGCCCGTGGAACTGGAACATAAAGCCTATTAGGCAACCAGATTCCTAAACCTTGATGCCAAATTAGCAGGAGAAAAAAGATTGCTCCAGCTAAATGAGCTAGAGGAATTCAGATTCACAGCTTTCGAAAATGCCAAGCTTTATAAAGAGAAATCAAAAAAGTGGCATGACAGAAAGCTGTCATCTAGAATCTTTGAGCCAGGACAGAAGGTTCTGCTGTTCAACTCTAGACTCAGGCTATTCCCCGGGAAATTGAAATCCCGGTGGAGGGGACCATACGTGATTACAAGTGTTTCACCATATGGTTATGTGGAGCTTCAAGATATTGATTCTGATAAGAGGTTCATTGTCAATGGACAGAGAATCAAGCACTATCTTGAAGGCAACGTTGAGCAAGAGTGCTCAAGGCTGAAGCTAGACTAAAAGCTCAGTAAGGTCCAGCTAAAGACAATAAAGAAACGCTTGCTGGGAGGCAACCCAACCATGGGGCATCAATCCTCTAAGCATTTTGCCCTATTTCTATTTTTATTTTTATTTGTTTATATAGAGTTCATTGATAACAAGGTAAAGAATCAATTGCATAAGTTCACAGGGTTACAGAAGGAATCTGCACACAAAACAGAGAAAAAGAGCTCACTGGCAAGAAAACGCCAGTAAGAGCCTATTTTGGGCGTTCAGCGCCCAAAAGGGGTAGCCAGTGGGCGCTGAACGCCAGTAAGGATAGCAATCTGGCGTTCAACGCCAGAAAAGGGCAACAACTGGGCGTTGAACGCCCAGGAGAACAGCATTTGGGCGTTGAATGCCCAAAAAAGGCAGTGTTTGGGCGTTCAAACGCCAGGATAGTAGGGAGGAGCTCTCCTTCTACCCATCTCCTTTCTTTTCTTTTGCTTGAGGACAAGCAAACCTCTAAGTTTGGTGTCTTTATCCGTGATCACTAAGATCATGGCCCCTAAAGGAAAACAACCCACTCCAAGAGGCAAGAAAGAGAGTATTCCAAAACCACTTTGGAATCAAGGGAAGTTCTTAACCAAGGAACTGAAGCGTCAGGAGTTATCTCTTGAAGGACCAAGCGCCTCACGGACTAGAGGAACATCCACTTCCAAACCTCAAGGTTGTTGAGTTCTAATCTTAGCCTTAACTCTGTGATAACTGTTCTTATTTTAGTTTTACCTTAGGAGTCATATAGTAGTAATGAGTATCTATTTTGATTTTATCTCCAATTAAGTTATAGTCTATTTTTCTCATCATCAACAAACATGAATAAAATAGTAGATCTTTTGAATAAGAGGCAATAAAATTTCGAGTTTTTAATAAGAGAAATTCTAATTAGTTACATGTGGTGGCAATGCTTTCTGTCTTCTGAATGAATGCTTGAATAGTGCATATGTCTTTTGAATTTGTTGTTTAAGACTGTTAAATATGTTGGATCTTGAAAGAATGATGAACATGAGACATGTTATTGATAATCTGAAAAATCATAAAAATGATTCTTGAAGCAAGAAAAAGCAGCAAAGAACAAAGCTTGCAGGAAAAAAAAAGAGAGAGAGAGAAAGCAAGCAGAAAAAGCCAAAGCTCTTAAAACCAAAAGGCAAGAGCAAAAAGCCAATAGCCCTTAAAACTAAAAGGCAAGGGTAATAAAAAGGATCCCAAGGTTTTGAACATCAGCGGATAGGAGGGCCTAAGGGAATAAAATCCTGGCCTAAGCGGCTAAACCAAGCTGTCCCTAACCATGTGCTTGTGGCGTGAAGGTGTCAAGTGAAAACTTGAGACTGAGCGGTTAAAGTCAAGGTCCAAAGCAAAAAGAAGAGTGTGCTTAAGAACTCTGGACAGCTCTAACTGGGGACTTTAGCAAAGCTGAAGTCACAATCTAAAAGGTTCACCTAATTATGTGTCTGTGGCATTTATGTATCCGGTGGTAATACTGGAAAACAAAGTGCTTAGGGCCACGGCCAAGACTCATGAAATAGCTGTGTTCAAGAATCATCATACTGAAATAGGAGAATCAATAACACTATCTGAATTCTAAGTTCCTATAGATGCCAATCACTCTGAGCTTCAATGGATAAAGTGAGATGCCAAAACTGTTCGGAAGCAAAAAGCTACTAGTCCCGCTCATCTAATTAGAATCTGAGCTTCACTCAAAACTCTGAGATATTATTGCTTCTCAACCTATTAATCTTCTATTTTATTTGTCTAGTTGCTTGAGGACAAGCAACAGTTTAAGTTTGGTGTTGTGATGAGCGGATATTTTATACGCTTTTTGGGGTTAATTTCATATAGTTTTTAGTATATTTTAGTGAGTTTTTAGTTTGTTTCCATTAGTTTTTAGGAAAAATTCATATTTCTAGACTTTACTATGAGTTGTGTGTTTTTCTGTAATTTCAGGTATTTTTCTGGCTGAAATTGAGGGAGCTGAGCAAAAATCTGATTCAGGCTGAAAAAGGACTGCTGATGATGTTGGATTCTGACCTCCCTGTACTCAAAGTGGATTTTCTGGAGCTACAAAACTCAAAATGGCGCGCTTCCAATTGCGTTGGAAAGTAGACATCTAGGGCTTTCCATCAATATATAATAGTCCATACTTTGCTCAAGGATAGACGACATAAACTGGCGTTCAACGCCAGTTCTCTGCCCAATTCAGGCGTCCAGCGCCAGAAAAGGATTAAAAGTTGGAGTTCAACGCCAGAAATGGATCCAAACCTGGCGTTGAATTCCCAAAACAGCCTTATGCACGTGAATTGCTTAAGTCTCAGCCCCAGCACACACCAAGTGGGCCCCAGAAGTGGATCTCTGCACCATCTATCATAGCTTACTCATTTTCTGTAAACCTAGGCTACTAGTTTAATATTTAAACAACTTTTAGAGACTTATTTTGTATCTCATGACATTTTAGATCAAAACTTTGTACTCTTTGACGGCATGAGTCTCTAAACCCCATTGTTGGGGGTGAGGAGCTCTGCTGTGTATCGATTAATTAATGCAAGTATTTCTGTTTTCCATTCAAACATGCGTGTTCCTATCTAAGATATCCATTCGCGCCTAACTATGGAGAAGGTGATGATCAGTGACACTCATCACCTTCCTCAATCCATGAACGTGTGTCTGACAATCACCTCCGTTCTACATCAGATTGAATGAATATCTCTTAGATTCCTTAATCAGAATCTCCGTGGTATAAGCTAGATTGATGGCGGTATTCATGAGAATCCGGAAAGTCTAAACCTTGTCTGTGGTATTCTGAGTAGGATTCAGGGATTCAGAAGACAAAGCATCTCCGAAACTCCAACATATTCTCCATTACTGCATAACAAGTAACTTTTAACCCATGCTCTCTTGTTCAGTCGCAATTCAACTGATAAATATAATTGACTTCCTGACTAAGAATTGCAAGATAACCATAGATTGCTTCAAACCAACAATCTCCGTGGGATTCGACCCTTACTCACGTAAGGTATTACTTGGACGACCCAGTGCACTTGCTGGTTAGTGGTACGAGTGGTGAAAAGTGTGATTCATAATTCGTGCACCATGGATCAATAATAATACTGTTTTCATTCAATATGTCTGATTCTATTCTCTTATGCAACATTGTTCTTCATCTTATGAATTGAGGGTGACTTGTGACAATCACCCTTGTTCTACATGGGTTCCGTGCGATTTCTGACTCAGATAGCGTTGAACTATAGCTAGAGATTGCATTGCGGATTCCAATAGAGCATCTAAGCAACTTTAGATATATGACATGTAATCCTGTTGACTATGGGTGCATGAAGTTTCTGTGGCGTTAAGGCTAGAGTCAGAAAAACAGCACTTTCTGATCCAGAAGATCTGCCTTGTCTGTGGCACCTTTAGTAGAATCGTGAAGGAAAATGGACTGCCTAGAGCTTCATCTTCTGCTACAGTGAGAAACCTAGACTTGCCTTGATGAGAAGACATGAGTCATCTCAACGTGGTGGATTGCTGCAGTAGAAGTGGTTAACTTGATGAGAGGACATAAGTTAATCACTTACAACTGCCATCGAAAGAATCAAAAGGTTATTGAAGAAGACAGTAAGAAAAGTTAATTCGGAAGGACAAAGCATCTTCGAAGCCTCAATCATTCTATCACCATTAAATTCTTATCTACCTAGTAACGTTCTATTTATCTGTTTTTATATGCTTTTCGTGACAAACTATAATTTCTATCCGCCTAATTAAGATCTGCACGGTGTCCACTGCTTGCTCAAACCAACAATCCTCGTGGGATCGACTCTGACTCACCTCAGGTATTACTTGGACGACTCGGTATACTTGCCGGTCTATCTGTGCGAATTCTGCGGAGCCAGTTTCGTGCACCAAGTTTTTGGCGCCGTTGCCGGAGATTGTTCAGATTTGACAAACTACTGGATTATCTTGTTGCTTAAATTAGGTACTTTTTTTTAATTTTGTTAAGAGTCTTTTATTTTCTTTTTCGAAAAAATCAAAAAAATTTCAAAAACCTTTGCTTTTCTTTTTTGATCTTTATCTTTTTGTTTGAGTCTTTGTTCTTGTTCTTGTTAAATTTTCAAACTTTCTTATTTTCTTTTCAAAAAAATTTTCAAAAATAGTGTCTTTTGTTTGAGTCTAGTGTCAATTCTTAAGTTTAGTGTCAATTCTTTTGTTTGAGTCTAGTGTCTTTTGTGTGTTCTAGTTTCAAAAATTTTGATTGTTTTTCTCTTTCTTCATTAATTAAAAAAAATCAAAAATATCTTTTTATCTTTAACTAAATTTTCGAAAATTCCAAAAGTATTTTCAAAATTTTAATTTCAAATGATTATCTTATCTTATCTTATCTTAATTTTAAATCTTTTCAAAAATCATATCTTTTTTAAATCTTTATCTTATCTTTTTATCTTTCTTTAAATTTCAAAAAAATCTTATCTTATCTTATTTCAAATTTTAAAATCAAATCTTTTTCAAAAATCAAATCTTTTTTTCAAATATTTATCTTATCTTGTTTCAATTTCAAAATTCAAAATTAAATCTTTTTCAAATCTTTTTAAATTCTTATCTTATCTTTTCTAATTTTAAATTTTAAATTCAAATCTTTTTCTAATCTTCTATCTTATCTTACATTCAAATCTTTCTTAGTTAGTTACTTGTTTTCTCTTTCTTCTTTTTCAAGACTTCCTAACTAATTCTTTTCTTTTCTATTTTGGAAAACTTCTCTTCTCTTTCTCTCTCCTCTTTTTCGAAAATCACATTCAAGTTTTCAAATCTTTTTAAATTAATAAATAAAATAAAAATAGAAATTATTTTAACTTTCAAATTCTTCTTCCCTTTTATACGAATTCTTCATCTCCTTCCTCTATCTTCATTCTTCTTTCTTTTTCACAACTCATAGGGAGTCCTCTATTCTTTAACATAGAGCTCACATTCTTCTTCTTTCTTATTTTCTTTTTCTTGTTTATGAGTAGGAACAGAGATAAAGAACCTCTCTTTGATCCTGATCCTGAACCTGAGAGGACCCTAAGGAGGCATTTACAACAAGTTAAAGCACAACACTTCAGAGAAAATCTCACAAAACCTTTCGAACAAGAAACAGAGAATACATACATGGCAGCCGAACAGAATAATGGAGGAGATGCAAGGATGATTCTTGGTGACTTCATTGCACCAACTTCTAACCTCTATAGCAGAAGCATCTCTATACCTGCCATTAGAGCTAATAACTTTGAGCTAAAGCCTCAGTTAGTTTCTCTAAGGCAACAGAATTGCAAGTTTCATGGACTTCCACTGGAAGATCCACATAAGTTCCTATTTGAATTCTTGCAAATTTGTGATATTGTTAAGACTAATAGAGTGGATCATGAGGTCAACAGACTTATGCTTTTTCCTTTTGCTGTCAGAGACAGAGCTAAGATATGGTTAGATTCTCAACCTAAGGAAAGCCTGGACTCTTAGAAAAATTTGTTCAATGCCTTCTTGGCCAAGTTCTTTCCACCCAAAAAGATGAGCAAGCTCATGATGGAAGTTCAAACCTTCAGACAAAAAGAGGGTGAATCCCTCTATGAAGCTTGGGAAAGATACAAGCAACTGATCAGGAGTTGTCCTCCTGACATGCTCTCAGAATGGTCTATCCTAGGAATCTTCTATGATAGTCTATCTGAGATATCCAAGATGTCCTTGGATCATTCTGCTGCTGGATCACTCCACTTGAAAAAAACGCCTGAAGAGGCGCAAAAACTCATTGAAATGTTTGCAAACAACCAATTTATGTATACTTCTGAGAGAAACCCTGTGAACAATGGGGTAGCTCAGAAGAAAGGGGTCCTGGAAGTTGACACTCTGAATGCCATATTAGCTCAGAATAAGATCTTGACCCAACAGGTTAATATGATCTCTCAGTACTTGACTGGATCACAAGCTGCAACTGGCAAAACCCAAGATACCTCCTATGATGGAGATGCCTATGATCTAAATCAACCTTTAATAGAGGAGGTGAATTACATGGGAGAACCCTATGAAAACACCTACAACCCTTCATGGAGGAATTATCCTAACCTTTCATGGAAGGATCAATAGAAGCATCAACAAGGCTTCAATAATAATCAAGGTGGAAGAACCAATAACAGACCACCATTCCCATCTTCTCAACAGCAGATGGAGACTCCTAGGCAGAGCCTTTCTAACTTAGCAACCATAGTCTCTAAACTCTCTAAGACCAATCACTATTTTATAACAGAAACTAGGTCCTCCATCAAAAATCTGGAGGTACAAGTTGGTCAACTGAGCAAGAG
This sequence comes from Arachis hypogaea, assembly GCF_003086295.3. NCBI lineage: Eukaryota > Viridiplantae > Streptophyta > Magnoliopsida > Fabales > Fabaceae > Arachis > Arachis hypogaea. Next base: position 55,483,002 of record NC_092047.1, read on the forward strand.
AATCCCTGAAATCCCTTCAAATACTCTTCCTAGTAACACTAAAGTAAACCCAAGAGAAGAGTGCAATACCATCACTACAGAAGTGAAGGCCGAATCTAAGGAGGCATTAGTGGTGTTGAACGCCAGTAAGGAGGTCCTTACTGGGCGTTCAATGCCCAAGGAAGCGCCATCACTGGCGTTGAGCGCCAGTAAGGAGGTCCTTACTGGGTGTTCAACACCCAAAGCAGTACCAAAGCAAGCATTGAACGCCAGTACAGGGATGCATGATGGGCATTCAACGCTCAAAGAAACACAAGTCCTGGCATTGAATTCCACAATAGGGATAGTTGGCAACCCTAAGCCCACTGAGAACTCCCCTATTGAAGAACTGATAGAACCCAAGGTTCATAAGGAACCCATTGAAGTTCCATTGAATGCTTGGTTGAATATCATATAATCTAAAGAGTACTCCTCCTCTGATGAGGAAGAGAAAACTAGGGAAGAGTAAGTTGTTCGGTACCTAGGAATTCTGATGAAGCTGAATGCCAAGCTATTTGGCACAGAGCCATTAGATGAAGAACCTCCAGTGCTTACCAAGAAACTCAATGTCTTGGTCCAGCAAAAGTTACCTCAGAAGAAACCGGATCCTGGGCACTTCTTAATTCCTTGCACCATAGGTATCATGACCTTTGATAAGGCTCTGTGTGACCTAGGGTCAAGCATAAACCTCATGCCTCTCTCTGTAATGGAGAGGCTGGGAATCTTTGAGGTACAAGCTGCAATAATCTCACTAGAGATGGCAGACAAGTCCACGAAAAATGCTTATGGACTGGTAGAGGATGTCTTGGTGAAGGTTGAAGACCTTTACATCCTTGCTGATTTCATAATCCTGGATACTGGGGAGGAAGAGGATGAATCCATCATCCTTGAAAGACCCTTCCTAGCCACAGCCAAGGCTGTAATTATTGTAGACAGAGGAGAACTAGTCCTGTAATTAGATGAGGACTATCTTGTGTTCAAGGTTCATAAACCTCATTCAACCTCAACTAAAGGAAGCACCATTCATAAACATGAAGTGCTTCAACCACTCCTCGCTGTACAGAGCCTAACAGAGCCCCCAGACACCAATTCTAAGTTTGGTGTGGGGCAACCATCATTAAGCTCTAAGAGGAATGGTAGTGACGGAGGAAAAATGTCGGTAAAGATTTTCACAAAAATATCGCATTGCAAGCATAGTTCTAAACCGTCAATTAAACCTCAATCAACGTTTAGATTGTTTGTCACAAATACAAACCCAATAAAATTAACCAAAGTATTCAAACCTCGGGTCGTCTCTCAAGGAATTGTAGGGAAGTGTAGTTTATTACTGGTTATGGAAAAGTATATTTTCGGAATTTTTGAAATAAGGAACAAGAAAATATAGATTGCGAGAAAAATAAACTAATAACTAAGAAAGCTCTTAGCAAGGATTGAGAATTAGAAGTCCTATCCTCATTATCATCGTCAATTGTGATGGTAAATGTGAATTGCCTTCACTTACTTAACCTCTAACCAATGGAGGAAGGTCAAGTGCATACAATCAACTTGAGTTCACAAGTCCTAGTCAACTCATAGTGAGAGACTAGATTTAGTGAAGTTCAAGCTAACCGGAAATCTTCAATTACCATTCAACAAGAGACTTTGACAATTCAAGAGTCTCTAATTATTCAATCCAAGTCAAGAATATAAAAATCTAATTTAAAATCCACCCAAGCATTTTATTAAACACATGGAAGGCACAAAATAAAAGCATAGAGAATTAATAAGAGATAATAAAATCTAAGATACCCAATTCCAAGACAACAATAACCAATAATTAAAGAAAGAACAATAAAATAAAAATATAAATTGCATTAATCTAAATCAAAGGGAGCAAGAGTGCATCAACAATGAAGTAAACAAACGGAAGCAATAACAAATAAACTAAAAGAAGTAAGATGCTAGAACAAACAAGAGTAAAGGAAAACTAAATTAAAGAAAGGTGAAAATCTGAATCTAAGAAGAAAAAAGACTAAAAACCCTAAAACCTAGAGAGATGAGAGAGCCTCTCTCTCTAGAAACCTACATCTAAAACCTAAAGTGTGATTGAATGAATTGTGAATGATTCCATCTTCCAGCTTCACTCTGCAGCCTCTTATCCTCATTTTTGGGCCCGAAACTGGGTCAAAAGCAGCCCAGAAATTGCCCCCAGCGTTTTCTCGCAACTGAGCCACGTGACGCTTGATAAACCCCGTTTTTAGGGTTTATCATGTATAGAATTTAAGGGTTTTATCAATGATCTTCCACACTTATTCATATAAAACTGTATGATTTTGTGTTCCTCTCCCAACTTTGTCTCATAGATGAAAATATGCTTCTTTTGCATCAAAATTGATATATTGTAATCCTCCTCTATTACCATTCGATGCCTTGATCTGTTTGTTAAGTGGTTTCAGAAGTTACAGGGCAAAAATGGCTAAGAGGAGTGAAGGAAGCATGCATGAATGGAAGGACCATGGAATAAAGCAAATCTTGGAACTTAGGCATGTGCGCGCACGCGCACCGTGCGCGTACGCGTGGATGTGTACACCCAGAGCCGGCTGAGTGGAGCCGAGACGAGAAGCCGGCGCACTTATGTGGCTGGGCCACAAGTCATTGAACGCGCGCACTATGCGCCTACGCGCAGATCGCAGAGGACCCCATGTGCGCGTACGCGTATAGTGCGCGTATGCGCCGATGTGCGCACGTGATTTTTTAATCAAAATACGTGACCAGCGATTTCAGGGAGTCCCAGGCCCTGTTTTGGAGCAGAATTTTAGAGGAAAAGCTTAAGAAGACCAAGAATTAGGAGTGTTAGGACAATTAATCATAATTCTAAATATTTTAGGGAGTTAGTTACATTTTGATTTTAGAGAGAGAAACTCCAACTTCTCTTTAGGATTTCACTTCCTCCATTGCAATTTGATGACATGTCACCATGTCATGTCTTTCTATATTTATTCATACAAGAAATTGATGATTTGTGCTTGAATAATGAATGCTTTTGTACTTAATTGGTATATTTCCTTGATCTTTTAATTTTATAAATCTTGTAGGAAATAAGAAGAAAAAAAAGCAAAGAAGCACAAAATAAGCTAAAAAGGAGAAAAAAAAAGAGCTTTGGGGCACACTTTGAAGTTGGAGCACACTTTGGAGCCTTAGGCCACGCTTTTAAAAGCATGGCCCATGACCAAATCAAGGAAGAGAAGCGTGGTCCAAAGGAAGAAAAGCGTGGCTCAAAACAAGGAGCAAGAGCACAAAGCTCTTGCCAAGAGCTTAGAGCTCTTGTGGAGAGCTTTACTTCAAATAATCAAAAGCCAAGCTCTTGCCAAGAGCTTAAAAGCTCTTGCCAAGAGCTTTATCAAAAGCACATGGAAGAAGGAAGCAAGGCAAGCTCACATGCAAAGCTCTTGCCAAGAGCTTTGCCCATGAGCTTTTTCGGGCTGCTTCAAGGAAAAATCAAGGGAAAAAGAGCTCAACAATGCACTCACCAAGGCTTGAACCCAAGACCAAGGGGGAGGGAGGCAAGAATTTTCGCTAAGTTAAAATCTGGGCGTTTACAGCATGACCATGCCTCCTTCAAAGGGCCATAACTTGAGCTACAGAAGTCCGATTGATGTGCTTCTAGTTGCGTTGAAAAGCTGACATTCAGAGCTTTCCAACGATATATGGTAATCCGTATTTGGCATGAAACTGAGGCACGAGTAAAAGGCATCTTTAAGGACCAAAAATAAGCAAAAATAAATCAAAGTGGCTTCACCAGGATTCGAAGAGGGAAACCAAGGGAAGCAAGGAAGTAGCGCTCTCCTTGAGAGCTCCAAAGCTCTCCTTGAGAGCTTTATCATGGGTCTCCTCATGAAAATATAAGAAAAAGGGCTCACAAAATGCTTCCATCATGGTTCGAACTTAGAGTTTCTCTCCAAAACAAAGGGGTGCTTCTAATAGAGCTCTTACGGAGAGCTTTGAAGCTCTTGGGGAGAGCTTTGCCCTGGGAGTGTGACCCATGGTCCAAAAATCAAATTAATTCAATCCTGCACCAAAATTTAAAAGTCCATGGATATCACTTCAAGGCACAAGAACAAGTTAGCTTAGGAATTTATTTTTAATTGTAATTTATTAAGAATTTCATTTTTCATTTTCATTTTCATCTTGTGAAAAGCCTATAAAAAGGCATCTGCTTCATTTCTTTAGGGGGGAGCACCATTGAGAAGGCTAGCTCCAATAGGGAGTTTTACACTCTTTAGTTTTCATTTTGATTTCTCTCTTAGTTTTCTTTTCTGTTTTGAAATTTTGGATTGAGATTGGAAGGAATTCTGTTTTCATTCTCCATCTGCAACTTCTCTTGTTATTTTTCTGCATAATTCAAGAAATTGTGATTTGAATCAAAGCTTTCATTTACTGCTTCCATTTGTCTTTATTATTCAATCTGTTTGCTGTTGGATCAAGGAAGGAATTGAGATCTAGACTTATTTTCTAGTCTCTTTGATTTCCTGAGATCTTCAATTTCATTTTGTAATTAAGCTGAGTTTCATCTCTGTTTAGCTTTCTCAAGCAATTTTGCTTTGCTATTTTTTTTACTGTTTCATTGAAATTGTTGAGTGCTCTTTGAGATTTCAAAATTGATTTAAGTCTTCTTGCTGATTTCCTTTTCTGCTACAATTTCCTTCTCTGCAATTTTTACTTTCTGCTCATATTGCTCCCAATTTACTTTCCTGCACGTGTGTTCCTCTGCACTTTACATTTGAGCCACTATGATCTGAATTTACTTTTCATGCAATTTTAATTTCCTTGCAATTGTTCTAAGCTTTGATCTACTGCTTTCATTTAATTTCCCTGCTCCCACTCTCCTTTATATTTGATGCAATTTACATTTCTTGTCATTTAAGTTTCTGCAATTTACATTGCTTACTCTTTAAGTTTCAGTTCCATTTACTTTCTGCAATTTAAATTCATTTCAATTTTACATTCTGTTGATCAGTTTCACCCAATCACTCAATGTTAGCTTGACTAAACTAATCACCCACTAAAGTTGCTTGATCCATCAATCCTTGTGGGATCGACCTCACTCTTGTGAGTTATTACTACTTGATGCGACCCGGTACACTTGCCGGTTAGATTTGTGTGTTTGGAATTCGTTTTTCCACAAAAACACCATCACAATTCTCCTTTGATTCCTTGGTGAGATCCATTGCTAATTCACTTTTGCTTTAATACAAGTTGTCGATCCACTCTTCATCAACTCTTAATTGATACTCTTTTAATTCAATCTCTTAGATCTAGATTTCTTTGACTTTGTTGCCTTGAATTTGGATTAATAAACTGTGGAATTTCATTCAATTGCTTGATTGTTGATGATTGTTTGGATTAGATAGCTTTAATTCAATCTTTTTCTCTCAATTACATCATGTCTTCTTTGATTGCCTACCAATTGTTTGTGATAATGACAACCCTAGCTATGGAGTAGATTTCCCTTACTTGGCTTAGGGGTTGAGTTATTAGAGACACTTGAATAGTGGATATCAATTGTAGATTATGAATTGAGGATTGCTAATTGACTTGGAGTGCACTAAAGCTAGACTTCCCTAGGGTGAGACTAGGACTTGTGACTCAAGTTAGTTACTCTTATTTGACTTTCCTCCATTGTTAGGGGGTTAACTAAGTGAAGCAACAATCAATTCTTATCATAATTGAAGGAAACTATAATGATGGAACTTCCAATACTAAAGGCCTTTATCTCAATTAATTGTTGTTTGCTTTTGTTAGCTTAAATTTTTGTACCAACTCTCAAAACCACAAAAGATTTCCTAATCAATGATGTGCATTCTAAAGCAATTCCTAGGGAGAACGACCCGGGATCAATACTCTCGGTCATAGATTTTAGAATTGTTTGATGCGATATTTGCGTGGTGGTTGGACTATACTCACGATTGGATTCATTGTTAATTTCTAACCGGCTTACGCATATTTCGGTTCATCAAAATGGCGCCGTTGCCGGGGAGTTGCTTATGTGTGCCATTCTATTGGTTAGTGTGAATATGTTAATATGTGGATACTTGCATTTCCCTATTGATTATTTCTTTGTTTGATTCTTAGTTAGGATTAGTCTTTGTTTAGATACCAATTGATGTCATGAGCTTCTTATCTCCTTCATTGTATAACGCGTTCACTACCAAATCTGAGCTTAGTACCATTTGATTCGGAAATTGAAAGAACTTTGCTTCACATTAGGCAAGCTCAAAGGCAGTTAGCCTTTGAGGAAGGTGAAAAGGATTTTACCAAATCACCAACCATATCACCGTCATCCAACGAAGGCACTAATTACTCTTCCGTTGATACTACTAATAGTTCTTCTTTTGATCTAGGTATTGACGATATGACCGCTCCAAGGAGAGTTACTCTCAAGGAAGCGGGTGCACCGGATTCTGTTCTTCAACCTCTCCATGTACTTCATCCCAACTTGAATGCAAACTTTGAACTCAAGACCGCTCTCATCAATCTTTTACCAAATTTCCATGGACTTCCCGCACAAGATCCAATTAGACTCCTCAAGGACTTTCATGGTGTATGCTCGACTACTAGGCGGGAAGGATCCAATGAAGTGGCTATATGGTTGTTTGCCTTTCCCTTCTCTCTTGAGGGAAGAGCCAAAGAGTGGTTTTATACCTTACCTAGTGATGTTGTGTCCGATTGGGACTTGCTTAGAAGAGAATTCCTTGATAAATTCATGCCCATAGAAATGACAGACAAGCTAAGGAAAGAGATCTCATGTATTGTACAAGGCGAGATGGAAACTTTACATGAGTATTGGGAGCGATTTCGTAAACTTCTTGACTCATGTCCCAACCACATGGTTGACACTCAAGTATTGCTTAGCTATGTGTGCCAAGGCATGAGGGAGCAAGATAAGAATTTATTGGATGCCTCAAGCAACGGTTCTTTGTTAAAGTATAGAACGGCGGAGGAGACATGGCAACTCATTACCGACTTGGCCGAATCCACTCAACATGCTAGACAAAGAATCAACCGCCCAAAGGCCGTGAATGAAGTTTCTTCTAGTGGTGAGACTGCTACCCTTACTAAGACCTTGTGTGAGATGACAAGTCTTCTAAAGCAACTCCAAGTGAATCAACAACAACCTCCATCTCAACAACAACCACCACCTCCTCAAAATCAATAATGTCAACAATTGGTCCCCAAAAAGTGTGTGGCATTTGCTCATGCTACTCCCACTACACGGATGAGTGTCCAAGTCTCCAAGAAGATAATACTCTAGCGGCTACCCACAACTTTTATGATCGCTCCTACTATGAACGTGCCAATCAAGGATACCATTCACAAGGGAGCAATTATAACCAAGGGTACCCCCAACAAGGAGGTAACTATAGCCAAGGGAGTAACAACTCCCATCAAGGTTGGAGGGATGGTTCCAACCAAAGTTGGCGGGACAATTATCAACAAGGAGGTGGGGACAATGGAGGCAACCAAAGATAGAACAACAACACTCCACAAAACCAGTACTCACAAAATCCTCTAAACCAACAACTAAACCAAGGAAGAAACTATCAAACCTACATACCAGCTCATAGACAACCACTTTCACCCAACCAACCACAAGCACCACAAATCACTTATCCTTTCACTTCTCCAAATCAAGATGACACACTCTGATCCATACTTCAAGGGCAAAAAGAACTCTAAAACACACTCAACTCAAGTCTTAATGGTCTTACTTCCACCCTCCAAGCTCTCATTACTCGCATGGAGCCACCTTCTACCCCTACTCCTCAAGCCTCAACCTCTAGTACCATACCTTCTCAACCTCTACCCAACCCCAAGGGTGGCATTAATGCCGTAACCTTGAGGTCCAGAACCCAATTGAAAGAAAGGGACTCAAGGGCACCTAGCCCAATGATAGTTGCTCAAGAGGAAGATGGAGTTAAGATAGAAGAAATTGAAGAGGAGGAGGAATCACATGTGATAGTTGAAAATGAAACCCCTCAACCAAAGAGTGAAGTCCCTAGAAAGGAGCAAGTTCTAGAGGAAGTGGCTCAACCAATAACATTTTTTACATTGACAAGAAAAGCTAGAAAGCGTGTAGAACTTGACCCAAAATGGTAGAGATGTTCAAGAAAGTGTAGGTAACTATCCCCCTCTTTGATGCCATACATCAAGTGCCTAAATATGCGAAATTTCTTAAGGACTTGTGTATGAAAAAAGATAGAATTCATGAGTTGGAAACCATTCCATTGGAGAATTCTATTTCGGCTTTGGTAGGACCATTTAGGCTTTGGTAGGACCATTTCGAAAAAGTGTGTTGATCCAGGTCCTTGTTTAGTCTCTTGTGTCATTGATGGAGTCCAATTCATTGATTGTATGTGCGACCTTAGTGCATGCGTTAGCATTATGTCTCTTTCCGTTTATCATCTATTGAAGCTCCCACCGTTGAAGTGGTCGGCGGCTAGGTTTGTCTTGGCGGACAAGAGCATAATAACCGTGACGGGTATTGCGGAAGATGTGTTGGTCAACATCAAGGGTTTGATATTTTCAATTGATTTCCATATCATTGAGATGCCACCAAGTGAATCCGACAGGGCATCATCTATCCTACTTGGGAGACCGTTTTTGAGAACCTCTAGATTCAAGTTTGATGCCCATTCGGGAACCTACTTGTTAGAATACTAATTGATCCTAATTGATCCTAATTGAATATACTAAATAATACTAATTGATCCTAATTGATCCTAATTATATTCTAACACTACTCATTTGAGATAGATGAAAAAATTATAAGTTTTAGCCTAGAAGAGGCAATGAGGCACCCACCGGAGAACTATTCCATATTCCAGTGTGATCTAATTGATAACATTGTGACCGAAGTGCATTATGCAAAGCTAGAAGAGAAACATATGATTGAAGAAGAAAGTAAAGATCCAAGTGAAGAAGTTCAAGTGATAAGGCAAGAGCAAAAGTTAGAATTGAAGCCATTGCCACCCCACCTAAAGTATTCATACCTTGATGAAGCCCACAAATTCCCGGTGATCATAGCAAGGGAACTAAATCCTCAAAAAGAAGAGAAGTTGCTATGCGTTTTGAGGAAGAACAAAAGGACAATAGGAGCTATCGGTCCAAACATTCATCAACCAGTTCTTTAGAGTTAACCAACACTATTTTTTTCTTATTTTTTTGTGCTATTTTTTTTTTAGATAGTTTCTTGAAAAGTTGTTATTGTCATATCATCAAACTGTTAAACTACCACTAAGATTAACAACCTTCTAATTGATTCTCAAAACCAATTCATAAAACTAGATGAAAAAAGAAGAAAATAAATAGTTCGGATATTTTTCTTTTTCAATCAAGATTGACATGAACTTGAATGCAAGTTGAGATATGCAATTTACAAGACAAACAGTCATTTATGACGCACCTTTTTTTTTAGTCATAATATAGGTTTCTATTCATACTTCACTTGTTATAACATGTTAAATTTGTCTGTAAGTCGTTACAGTTTCATAACATTTATAATTAAGTTCCTTTAATTTTTAAAGCATCTAATTGGATTTATATATTGTTTAAAATTTTGTAATTAAATTTTTATCATAACAAAAATTATTAGAATTAATAGAATATTTTTTTTAATTAAAGTTACTCATATTTAAGGATTAAATTTCTAAATTTGAATATCTTTTTATTTTTAGAATATTCGGTGAAATTTAACATTTTTATTACATTAATAATTTAGGTACAAAATTTAAAATAATATGAACTTAATTAAAAGTTTAAAATTATAAAAATTTAATTATAAATTTAATAAAATTATAACAATTTACTGGAATAATTTAGCTGTTATAATAAGATGAATGGTGAGTGAGGGAACTCACACCTTCAAAATATTATTTTATTAATTTCTTTTGACTTTTGAGCCTATGCTTACTCATTTTTGCCACCTCAGCAACAATGTCTTCCATACATAAATACATGTCATCATGAGAAAATCATCACTTTAACTATCTGAATCTATTTCGCGAAATGGTAGCGGAACTGCTTTTACTGCCCGAAAATGCCCAACATTGTTTAGATGCTCATTTTCCAACCTGTTCCACATAAGTAATTTTGATATGATTTTGTTCACCATTTCACTACTTAGTAAATAAATACGGTCAAGATGAATAAAATAACATTAAAAGCCTTAACTTTATTGAGTATATATAAATGGCTAAACTGCTAATTTAGTTTAAAAATTATGATACAACAATTTATTAGTTCCTGAAAAAAAAAAGTGTTCATGTCCTCTCAAAGGAGAACAATATTTAAGGAAAGAGAAGATATGGGAGTTAACACTTTCAATCAATAAAATAATCAATAATTAATCATTAAAAAGAAACATCCAAAATTAAAAATAATAAAAATATTTAAAACTTAAATAAAAAAATTGAAAATAAAACAAAATAAAATTAATTTAGGGATAAAATTTAGAATCTAAGATTTATAATTTAAGATTAAGACTTAAAATTTAGAGATTAAAATTTAAAATTTAGAGTTTAGAATTTATAATTTAGTTCTTAAAATATACAATTTAAAATTTAAAATTTAAGACTTATAATTTAAAATTTAGGATGTTTGATGACAGGTGACTGAAGGCGGTGGTCGACGATGGTGGCTAGTGGCGGCCAACATAGTGGCTGGTGACTAGTAACTAGTAGTGGGTGGATGGAATTATGGTATTAGAAAGAATGAGAAGAAGTAAAAAAAAAAAATGAAATTGTAATTTTTTTATTGGACTTATTTGTTAGGTTAATTTTTGTTAGCTAAATGATGTTGGTTTTTTTTTTTTTTTTTTTTTTTTTGGTTAAGAAAATAGTAAAAAATTTATCAATAGATTATTAATTTTGTTCTAGTTTAGAGGTTACCCTTGAATATTCGTTTGATAGGAAGCAATAAGGTTATTAGATTTTAAGAACCCATGCTTAGTTTAAAAAATATTTTGTAAAAGGGAGAACATATGTTAATTTGTTTGCATTCTAGTCATAGTATCTGTAGCCATAAGCTTTCTCTTTGTTATTCACAAATACTTTCATGTTATATCACTTTAGTTAGTTGTGGCATCGGAGCTGGGCATCTTATAGCCCTAATTAAATGAAATCAACGGATTGAAAAAGAAATTCTTATTAATTGTAAAAAATAATAAAAAGTAAAAGGAAAAAGTGTAGTAGAAATTCTAAAAAGCGTGAGAATATTGCACCTGTAGAAATTCCAATGTCCTCTTCGGATAACTTCCAATGAAGCCAACAAAAAATCTAGTAGCCTTGTTTGAATAGGCCCCAATCTCAGATGCATGATGGTTTCCACCCAAGCCACTCTTAGGACAACATTCAATGCCTGAAATCCAAATCCAATAATCACTTCTTATTAATTACAAAATTAAAACATATTACAATTTTAGTGACGAAACTCCATCATCAAGTATTGAAATGATTACATTGTATCAACATTAGTTCTCCTCAAAAAATCACTCAAAGCGAATACTGATTTATCAAACAAAGAGTGATTTGATCTACGCTTTTACTTTTAATAATTTTATTTTTAGAATGTTATAAATAAAAAAGAGAAAATAGTAAAAAAATAAAATTTTGTTTCTGTTTTTATTTTTTGTTTTTTTTTTCAAAATTTTAAAAACAAAAAATAAAAATACAAACCAACCGCAGACTAATATTTGAATAATCAAAATGACATTTCATATCCAAAACTCTATATAGATATAGGCTTTGTTTAAGTTATTATCTCTAAACAAAATTACAAAAACAAAGCAACAAATACATATTTTATCTCCACTTTTAATAAGTATAGAAAATATAAGAATTTTTTTTTTTTGTGCAAAAAAATTTATATATTGTACCATTATTTTAAAAGCCTGATCGAAAACTGAAAACTAGTCAAGTTAATTAAAGATATCGGCTACCAATTAAACCTAAATTAAATTTTAAATTTTTTATTTTTAGTTTTATTGAGTCGATCACCAATACGATTTTGAAAAGTTTGCTTTGTACTTATTTTTTTGTTTGAAAGACAAAATAGAAACGGATAGTGCATATGCTTTTTATTGATGTTAATACTTAGATAATTGGTAGAGAAGTTACCATAGAGATGTAGTATATGGTTTTATTCTTGAGAATGAGATCATCTCTGAGCCATGGATTCTTAGAGTTAGGATTAAGAAGGCCCCAATCCTTGACAAAATCCCAATAGAGTTGATAAAGTGTGGCCACCACAGAAGTGACTAAGACCATAGCAAACCATAAATGGTTATCTTGCCTGCTATATGTCACTCTTGCCCCTGCTGCAACCATTGCTGAAACATACTTCCCCATGTTAAGTAAATGGTTTACATCGCCATCATCAAACCATCGCCTTGTACACTAGTAGAGAATGTGGTGTTAATTGATTACACAAATTTAGTACCAAACATCAATTAGTATTTGCAAATATAGTAGCAATAATATATATAATTAAATTACACTTGTACTCTTTAAGGTGTATCAAAGTTACACATACTAGCTACCACTCACTTCCCTTGCATTATATATTTATATTCATTCTATTGTACCGCTAAACTAAAAAATCATTTTTACCTTTTAAATTTTACATACATGGATGATGGAGTATGCACAAAAACAGAATAGCAATAAAATAAAATAAATAGTTCTGGTTTTTATTTTTAGCTTTTTGGTAAAAGACATTTTTGTTTTTCCTTAATTGAACAAATTAAAAAGAAAAAAAAAATAAAAGTTCTTTTTGTTTACAAGTACGACACATTGAAATAAAGGCAAAAATACATAAAATCATATGTGACAGATAAGACATTAACACAAATATTATTGTATTATAAAATACTGAATTAGACAATTATTATATTTTGTATCTTTCTTTTCTATAAATTTTTATAATTATATAGTTTATTATTATATCTTTTTCCTTAAAATTTGTGCAAGGAATAAAACAATGATAAATTAATTTTTTTATAATTTATTTTATCTTATATTTAGTTTATTATAAAATAAATACAAAACATTAATTTTTATATCTATATTTTTTGTGTCATATTTTTAGTATTCTGTTTTGTTTTATTCTTAAAACTAAATACAATCTAATACACATGCGACGTCATGTAAAAACTTTTTTAACAAAGGCCAGGTATTCTAAGTGTGATATACTATTTTAGTGCATAATCTAACCATATTACTAATTACCTGCAATGCGCGCCAATAATATGGCATAAAAGAGATGATATAAGTTAATTCAACGTATAATCTTCCAGAATGGCATGACTCAGGATGGTGTGTTCTGAAAGTTCTAGCAAAAATGTGGCAACTTGTTGTTTCCAAATGCCTTAGCAACGGAATCTGTAACCAATTATAAGACAATAATTTCAATGTTTATAATTTAATTATATTGCATAATTACAAGTTTAGATTGATTAGGATAACAAATTTAAGGACAAGTTATAATCAAATTCGTTCTAGGCTGCAATAATATATAGTATAAAATATTATTACCTGACTAGTTAGTTGGTCGGCCATAAAAAAGTCTACCAGCAGAACCTGTAGAAAACATTGCAAATCAAACAAAGATTACTCAATCCAATTTAAAAAAAAGAAAAGAAAAATAAAATTCACGTTTCGTATATGGAAGCACTACACGTCTACACGCTTAAGCGTTTTCCATCTAATTAAATACGCATTTTAGATTAGCGTTTTCTATATGGAAGACCCTTCTTCCTTAGATTACTTAGATGTCTCTCAAATAGCACGTGAAAAAAATGAGGTGTCACGGTAATAAAAAGAGTGGTACGTTATTTAAAAAAAAAACACACATTTCTCTTTCCTTTTTAATAGTTGTTAATGTTAATTATTTAAACGAGTTAATATTAATTTTGTATACGAAAAATTCAGCTGCTAACAAAAAAATTCTTAAAAAATGTTATTAATGAGACCGTTCTTGAATAATTTAAAAATATGATAAAAAAAATAAATAAATATTATATTTTTTGTAAGCAACAAAAAAATTTTATATTTAATAAATAGCTTATCAATTAAATAAAAAAAATTAAAATAAAATTTAATCTCTAAATTTTTTTTATTTTTAAAAAAATATAGTAATTGACAATACATTTTTTTTTAAAAAGATTCTCTCGTAAAAAATTCAGCAAATTTAAGGATGAAAGGATTTTATTTTTATCAAAATGTAATCTCTAAAATTATTTTTTAGAATATATATTTAATATCTAGTTCTTTTTGTTATATTTATAAATCTTTCAATAACTTATTTGTTAGTTAATATCTTTTGAAATTTATTTTATCAACAACTAAGGCAATCTTTTAAATACCATTCTGATTTATTCTTATCTAAACTAATTGTGAGAACAACGTTTTTTAATGAATTATTATTAAAATATTGTAACTGATTAAGTGAAGCAGCTTACCTTATAAAATGGAGAGCAGGCAATGTTACGAAGAACACGGAGGAAGCAAAATCGAGTTGGGCGATAAAAGAAGTCGAATGGACAAATGAGCAAAGCTATGAAAGACTGCAAAATAAGATTTTGTTAGAATTAACTTTAATACTATTCTTGTGCTATATTAGATATCACTTTTCTAAAGCCAAGTGTGTATATGAATTTGAAAATAAACACAAATGTAGTCCAAAAAAATTAAAACACTAACAAATTAATTAATAAAAAATAATATAAGGGGATAAAATCTCCAATTTTCATTCATTATTGTTTTAGAAATTACGAACCAAGTTGTCATATTTTTTAAATTATTAATCAATGTGCCACGTTTTTCTCACAAAACATTATATATTAATTTTTTTAATTTTTTAGTGATGATGCGGAGATCACGAGATGTTAAAAATAACATGTCTCTATGTTAATTGTGAAAAATAAAATAAAAATTATATTATAACACTAACAAAATTTATTATTTTTAGTAATACTTAGCTTGACCAATAAAAATATTTTTATACTAAATTCTAAATTCTAGACTCTAATAAAATAAAAAAGTATTGGTCCAAAGTATTGATTAATATGAATAAAAAGAATGTTAGGGGCCAATTTTTTTTTATCGATATTAGTCAATACTTTTTTTTATATTGTTAAAATTTAAAATTTATAATTTAATATAAAAATATTTGTCTGTCAAGTGTTAGCAAAAAAAGAAATATTAGTTATATAATATTAATAGAAAAACTACCCCATATTGAACTGTGGCATATTCATAAATAATAATAATAGTATAAAAAAATTGAAAATAAATTCTAAAAAATGTAAAAAGTTTGTTAATGAATTCTAGAAAGGGTGGCAATAAAAATGTAGTTGAAAAACAAGCATGTGGTAGTTGTAGACTAACCAGAAGAAGGATTCCAGGAATTGCATCAACTTGGTTAGGAGAAAATGCAGCAGCCCTTAGAACAAGATGTATGACCATTGCTCCAACCACAGTTGTCATAAAAATGGTGCACATTAGAAATGCATCTCTATGCTTTAATGCTGTGCTTTGTGAGAATTCAAATATGAAATTATGGTTGATTCTTGTTCCCTTCCACATGTACAAGTTGCATCCATACATAAACAAGTGTAGACTAAACAAGGCAAACACACTGCACAAAAAAATTATTGTAACTATTAGTGAAAGTTATCATCACATTATGGTTCCTTATAATTGCAAAGCTGAGTTATTAGAAAAACTATGTTTGACTTAACCTAAATTGTTAGGATTTTCCCTGCCCTTTTTTATAAAATAAAAAGGAGAAAACTGTCATTTTTACCCATATCTATGATCTATCTAAAAATATAATTAACATCAATATATAATATAGTACCAAATGCAGAGAATAATATTTTTCCTTTTTTTTTTTGGACAGAATACAAACATGAATGCGTATATATTAGTTTTTCTAACTGATTTGGGCCTTGTAAAAAGCCCTTAAACTAAACTTATGAGACCACAGTGACAATAAAAACATGGTACAGAACACACCCAAAAAAAAAAAAAACATGGTACAGAAATGTGAATCCTAACACATTTATGTTGAATATTTGTGTTTACTTTGAGTGACAAAATATGTTATTTATGTTTTAAATTGAACACCTAATAATTATGATTTTTATTAACCACTCATTTTAATATTCCATAACAGTAAATTTCCGTTTTCAAAATTTTAATTATATAATCTTATAATATTCAAATAAATAGTTATAATACTAATTGCTTTTATAATCATAAAATATAATAGATTAACATAAATTAAATGTATGAATAGATTTTAAGGAATTTATAGAAAGGATTAGGATATGCAATATTAAACAAGTTGGTTCACACTTTGTGGAGCACTAAGATATCAAAATTAAAGAACATGTGTGACGTAAGCCAAAATAAGAAGCATGATAACCTGAAAACAGGGTAGACACTATCCATATAAGTTGTCTCTGTACTTGGAGAGAATATTCCACATAAATGGGCCAATATTGCATATATACAGAACAATGATACAAAAGAACCTGTGCATAACCCTACAATAAAATATAGAACCGTTAATAAAGTGATCACATATTATTTATCAAAAGGGTAGTGATATTGCTATTTCCGAATTTTTTATTATTATTATTATGTGATTTTATAAATTAATCTCTCTTATTATTATTTTGTTTTTTTAATATGTCATTTTCACGCAAGAGTATTTTTTAGATTTATGTGAATCTTTGTATATTTTTTTTATTAACCTTATATTGAATTTTTTTTGGATCAACAAAAATTAAATTTTAAATTTTTACATCATAAAAATTCTAATACTATATCACGATACTATTTTTTTAAAAATTTAAATTAATAAGAGAAAACACATAAATAATAATATTACTATCAAAAAATCATATGCATTAACTATAATTTAAAAAAAAATACATATAACAAAGGAGTGACATTATTGTCAATTAAGATGGATATCAACATTTCAAAATGAATTTAAAATTTGACCTAGCTATAATTAAGCATATAATGAGTTGGCTCACCACATTCACTTAGTGAGTTAGTGGCCACCGGTTAAATTGCAATGGACGAAAATTCTATTGGGCTTTAGTGCTAACACATGAAATATTGCATTATAGTTTGAATTAATAGTAAATTGGATGATGTTGGAGTCATTAAGCATAAATAAACCAGATTATTAAAATTAAGTGGATCTAACTTATATAAAAATCGAATTTAAGTAAAGATTATTTCATCTATATTTTTATTTATAAAAAGGATTGGGATATAATTGAATTCGTATATCTGGTCTCTCTCTTATATTTTTGTTTTTTCTCATTTTGCTTTTTATCTTTAGTGTTTTTTCTCACTTCTAAAATTTTAACCCAAGACTAATGAATATGAAATTAAAAAAGTTTATCATATACTAATTTTACACTTTTATTATTTCACATATTAACTATAATAAAAAATTTAAACAAAATAGATTAATTAACATCTATAAAGAACATTGAGATTTTAATTTCAAACAATATGTATGATACTTTCTTAGCTTTAATTTAATAGTAGACATCATGTACGAACCAATAAAAATTCCTAAAGTTATTACATATCTTAACGAAATTTTAAAATATTTTAATAGCATTATTGGGAAATAATAATGGGACTCACTTTATTATTTTTTAAATAACCACAAATATATTAGTAGTTTTTTTGGGTTGGTTTGGACTAATTAGGAGAGAGAGGCAGTGTATTACCAACAAGGAATGTCACCATGTGAGAAGCTTTTTGTTGTTGGGGCCTTAGAAACTTCATTGCTTTTTTTCTATCATTGTTGGCAAAGTGCTTTGTGAATATGGATTCCACTTCGTCCATTAGTCTAACAACCTTTAATTAATTTCAACTAAGATTATTATAATAATACAAACAATCACCATTAGTAGTCAAATTAAAGCTACACAATAATATAACCCATTCTCCTAATTCGTATATATATAAGTAAGAATATTATCATAGGATCCAAACAAATTAAACATGATACTATAAAAAAGTTGATCGGATGTTTGTTTATTTTTGGATTTAATTATTCTATTAGTATCCATTGTTTTACCATATTTTTAATAAAGTTTTTATAATTAAATTCTTATATTAGATAAAATCTTGTAGTTAAATTTTTATTTGTTGTTATCTTTTTTTTTTTAAAAAAAAATACAATATATATAATCCTCAAATATTTACTTTTAAAATATTCTATAATTCATTATAAGTCAAACACATAAACAAATATTTAAGACTTCTTTCCTAACAAGAAAAAAAAGAAATGACCTAATTAATAATTTTAATTTAGTATAAAAATTCAATTATAAATTTTTAAATTATAAAGACTTAACTTAAAATTTGATAAAAATATAAAAATTAACAGAATAAGTAACCTTATTTTTACAATATTGCTTCGTTCTAACATAATTAACGTGATTGTAAGGGAAAAAAACAAGGACACATACCTTATCAGAACTAACGAAATGGGACCTCTTCACTTCTTTCAAATAATTTGTGGAGGTCTGTTGGCAAGAAACCTGAATGGGAAAATAAATTGGTTATATAATTCATATCATATCATGAAAATATACCTTTAAAAAGAGTTAATTAGCATAAATATAAATTGAACTCTGTATGCATAATTGTTCGGATGTATGTGAGTTAATAAATAGTTTATGTCCCATTATTCTTTATAATTATATTCTTATTCATTATGTATCACTCGATCATAGTGCGTGAGTATATCCACTACAAAGATGGGTACGGTCAATACTGAGAGCAGAGGCTAAAATGCTATCAATTTCAATTATGATGGTGACTTTGATATTTTAATTAATTATTATGCATTAAATTAATTTGTTAATTTTAATGACATGACTCCAAACATGTAAGTTAATCATTATATCTTTAGTCTATCTTATATGCACATATATCACTGAAAAGTAATATTTACACATACTCATCATTATTGGTCAATATAATAATAAGCAAAATTATTGTATGATATGAATGAATAAATATATTACAAATCAAATTAAAATAATAAATGTTAAATTATTTTAGATGTATTTATTTTATTTGTGAAGTCAGAGTACATGACATTGTTTAGCCATATACATAATGCTAATGTTTATTTAGAAGAATTGAAGCAGATAATAAACTGATAAAACATGACATTAAATATCTAGAAGACTGATTGAACTAGCTAACTTAGCATGGGTGATAATTGTTTTATAAAACTTTAATTTTTCAAAAGTTATAGATGTTTTGTCAAGCAAAAATAAAATTGAAAAGAAAAGGAAAAGAAAAGAAAAAAGAGAAATAGATATTTTTAAAAAAGTGATGCTATTACCATAGAAGCTTCATCCTAGTATTGTCCCTAAAGAGACAGAATGCAAAAATCACACTGAAATGTATTTAATTTGAAGCCACACCTTGTCAAATTTTTTCAATATCTTCGAAAACGCCACCATATTTAGTGAGCTGCCAAAATAAGAGAATAATGTTGTTAGAAAATAGCTATCTCATAAAAGGTGCTTTTAGAAAGTACGTGTACTAATTAATTAAAACTTTATATTATATAACCCCAATATCGTTGAAGACATGCATATATTAAGTAAAGGAATCAAATAAAAGAAAAAAAAAGGGTAAAAAAAATTGTAGCAATATACTGTGTGTGACGAAAGAAATTAAATGAAGCTATTTGGAAATAATACGTAAAATTGTTTCACAAAGGAATTTAAAGTTTCACATTTTAATTATATAATCCCAGCATTTATTATGCGCCTTGTTCAATTAGTACACCACAAAGGCAACGATTTTACTTTGCACCTTCCTTTTCTAACTCAATTTCTTTTCCTTTTTTCCTTAATAGCAAAATGTTTGCCACAAATTCCCACTTCCCTCCCAAAAGTATGTATGTGCTCGATAAAAGTATAACATTAAAGTGTAGGTTTGATGAGTTGTGTAAAAGTGTTTATTATATGAATATTATGATTATACATATTATAGGTTTATAACTAGTTGATACATATTGATTAACAAAATTGTGAATTTTATCAATGTCACATCATGTTAGTGCAATTTCTTGATGATCACAATTCATATAATACAAGATGGTGTATTTTTTTTATTTTTATTTATCTAATCATTATTTCAATCTTTTATAGCTTTGGTGTGAGCAATTTGGATTTGGTGACCATATTTGTCGTGATTGTATTTGTTAGGGGGTGGCAGTTCACATTATTAGATAATTCAGATATCGATCCTTCTTCTTTAATAGAAACGTCTCGGCCTATATAACCCAACTATCATTTCCTGCGTCTACAAAAAACAAATCTTATATATTACGTGGCACTATGAACCTCCATGCAATGCAAACTTCGTTACATTCATATATAACCTTACTTAAATCCTTATCTATCCCTCAATCCAATTCAAGGCTAACATACCTCCCCAAATTAACGTCTCACTCTTTCCTCTACAACACTACTACTATTAATATTTTTCACACCACAACATCATATACATTATACTCATAGCCCAAACAATAATAAAATTAGTTATATAAGGAGAGTATTTGGAAACTAATATTTTTAGTGAAAACAAAAATTTACTAGTATTAGTCCATATATTAAGAAAAAAATTATAATTTTTTTAATATTTTTCTAAATAAAATTAAAGAATTAGGTTTCATATGTAATTTTTTATGTCTCCAGATTTTATATATATTCTAGCTAGTAATTATAAAAATATTGCACCCTGTTGAAAGATAAATCTTCCTTTTCTTATCTAAACAAAAGGAATTCCTACTTTTAAATTTATGAAAAAATGGATATTTCTATTATTTTAAACTTATAATAATATTAAAAAACTAGAAACGCGCGCAACTAGCGTAGTGCTAATAATCAATCTGCTGCTGCTGCTGCTAATAATAATAATAATAATAATAATAATAATAATAATAATAATAATAATCTATACCTATACATAATGCAAAAATAATTTTTAACCATTGAATTATATATAATTATTTTCCAATAATAATAATAATAATGATGATGTAGTTAATTAATTAGAAACTAACCTGTAGGTTTTAAGAAGGCCAAGACCTTTATAGAGCTCTACAAATGCACTCCTAATCATTTTCTGAGCATATTGAATTTTCCTTTTGTTAATGAACTCTCCACCACCACCGGACCCTTCTTTTATGGGACTGTTCACTAAATCCTCCCATAACATGGAAGTAACTGCCGTGATGCTACGGCTTGGCGTGGTGGCCGGAATATCAATTCTTATTGCCATCTTAGCTTTTCCTTTCTTTGTCTTCATCCTTGTTGCTGACTTCACAAAATTCACTCCATTTCTTTCCAATGTTGTCATCACTTCCTCCGTTTGTGAAATCTCTGAATTGCTTTCATTATCTGATTCTCCTACACTTTCTGCACAACAAATTTTAATAATATATCATGCCATGAGAAGATCATTTCCTACAGAATGGTCGCAATTAGGGTTATAATATTGATCCCAGTAATGAACCTTGCAATCATACTAGTGACTACAATTAAATTTGTCACATTATCCCGCAATTATTTGTCATGAATTTAAATTTTATTTAAGAATTTTTTAGTGATTAATAAATTACAACATACATAAATAAGAGGGTATTTGAACTCTTAATGATTATTTAAGTAAACAAACCAATTGATTACTCAATTATTAATAAAGAATTTGCATCTCTAAATTTTAAATTTTTATTTTAGAGAATAAAGTGAAATTTTTTATTATTAAATATTTTTTTTATATCTTTTTTTTGTTTCACCTATGAAATAAACGGAATAAATCATACTTTATCCTTTAAAGTGAAATTTAAAATTTAGAGGATTTAAATCCATTAATAAATATAATATAAAACTTATATGTATTAATTTTAAAAATATAGGTTAGATAGATTTTCTATCAAAATACAATTTTATTAGGATATTAAATATTAATGTAACTTAAGAATAAACTTTTATAAAAAATTAATTAATATTAACTGATAAATACTTTTTTCCATAATTAGACTCTAATCATTAGACTGCACCAAAATTGAGAGGGGCAATTAAAGAGAAAGACAGACGAGGTGGACAGCAAGAATTTTTCTTGTGCGCATGGAGAAGATACAATTTTGCATAGCTACAAACACTCACGAAAAAACATATATTATGTGATATATTATATTATTTATTAAATATGTACTTCAATATTAACTTATAAGGACAGTTGTGGGACCACAGAGTCGAATCCAAGTCTGACGCCAGAAGAAACGATTGAGCATGCATGTTAAATATATAATTCAATATTAAGGACAGTTTCATGTGCATGCTAATGCTTTTCTTATGAAATATGATAGCTACAACAACAACAAAGTGTTGTCCCACTAAGTGGGATTGGCTACATGAATCAAACGATGTTATTGTACTCTGTTATATATCATGTTTACAGAGAGACCGTTTACATGTATATCTCGTTTGACTACCTTATGGATGGTCTTTTTATATCTTCCTCTGTCTTTCGCCCTTTGTCCATCTTCCATCTCATCCACCCTCCTGACTGGATGTTCTATCGGTCTTCTTTTCACATGTCCAAACCACCTGAGACGCGATTCAACCATCTTTTCCACAATGGGTGCTACTCCAACTCTCTCCCTTATATCTTCATTCCTTATTTTATCCAATCGCGTATGACCACTCATCCATCTCAACATCTTCATCTCTGCCACACTCAGCTTATGTTCGTGCTCCCCTTTAGCCGCCCAACACTCCGTACCATACAGCATAGCCGGTTTTATAGCGGTGCGATAGAATTTACCTTTAAGTTTTAAAGGCACTTTTTTGTCGCATATAAAACCAGATGCACTCCGCCATTTTGACTAACCTGCTTGGATCCTATTATTTACATCCTGTTCAATCTCTCCATTATCCTGTATGATGCACCCAAGATACTTAAAACTTTTAACTTTTCGTAGGATGTTTTCTCCAATCTTCACCTCTATATTGGAATTTTTCCTTCTCAGACTGAACTTACATTCCATATATTCCGTCTTGCTACGGCTTATGCGCAGACCATACACTTCTAGAGCTTCTCTCCATAACTCCAACTTCTTATTTAGGTCTTCCCTTGACTCTCCCATAAGGACGATATCATCGGCAAAAAGCATGCACCATGGCACAGGCTCTTGGATGTGCTTTGTGAGTACTTCCAAGACTAATGTGAAAAGGTATGGACTTAAGGATGATCCTTGGTGTAATCCTATACCAATAGGAAATTCCTCTGTCACACCACCTTGAGTCTTCACACTAGTTGTGGCCCCATCATACATGTCTTTAATTGCCCGAATATATGCAATACTTACTCTCCTCTTTTCTAAAATCTTCCATAAGACCTCCCTTGGTACCCTATCATACGCTTTTTCCAAATCAATAAACACCATATGTAGATCTCTTTTATTACTATGATACCTCTCCATCATCCTTCTTAATAGGTATATCGCTTCAGTGGTAGATCTTCCTGGCATAAATTCAAATTGGTTCTCTGTTACTTGTGTCTCTTTTCTCAACCTCCGTTCTATCACCCTTTCCCATAACTTCATAGTATGACTCATAAGCTTAATCCCTCTATAGTTTCCGCAACTTTGTATATCCCCCTTATTCTTGTAGATAGGTACCAAGGTGCTCTTTCTCCACTCATCAGGCATCTTCTTTGACATTAAAATCTCATTAAAAAGCATGGTTAACCAGTTGGTGCCTTTTTCTCCAAGACCCTTCCAAACCTCAATCGGGATATTATCAGGTCCTATTGCCCTACCATTTTTCATCTGCTTTAGAGCCTCTTTTACCTCGAAGTCTCGAATCCTTTGATAGTAGTCAAAGTTTTGATATTCTTCCCTTGTGCATAATTGACCAAGGCTCGGAAGAGTCTTCTGTCCCTCATTAAATAACTCGTAGAAGTAGCTCTTCCACCTTTCATTAATCTTCTCTTCTTGAGCCAACACCTCTCCATCCTTATCCTTTATGCACTTAACCTGATCCAAATCTCTCGTTCTTCTTTCTCAGCTCTTTGCGATTCTATATATACCTTTTTCTCCTTCTTTCGTGCCCAAAGACTGGTAGAGACCCTCGTATGCTCTTGTTCTTGCTTCACTTACAGCCACTTTTGTCTCTTTCTTAGCCCTTTATATTTTTCCCAGTTATCTGCATTGCGGCATAAAGACCACTCTTTAAAGCATTCAGTTTTTATCTTTATCTTTTCTTGTATACTCGCATTCCACCACCAGGACTCTTTGTCTTTTGGTCCTATTCCTTTAGATTCACCAAAACTTTTCTTCTAATAACTTCTGCCATCTCCCTCCACATCTCTTCCGCGCTTCCATTCCCATCCCACTTTGCCTCTTCTCCTACCCGTCTTAGGAAGCTTCTTTGTTTCTCACCTTTCATCCACCACCACCTCGTCCTTGGGTTCTTCGTATGATGTCTTTTCCTCAACTTTTGCTCAACGCGAAAATCCATGACGAGCACCCTATGTTGTGTTGTCAAACTCTCTCCCGGGATAATTTTACAGTTAATGCAAAATTTTCGGTCGACTCTCCTCAACAAGAAGAAGTCGATTTGAGAGCTTGTCATGCCACTCTTATAGGTTATAAGATGTTCGTCTCTCTTTTTAAAACATGTATTTGTGATGAGAAGATCAAAGGTTGAGGAAAAGTCCAAAATAGTTTTACCCTCGGCATTGATCACCCCAAAACCATGGCCTCCGTGAATACTCCCATATCCAGTCACTTCTCTCCCAACATGGCCATTTAAATCTCCTCCTAAGAAAATCTTATCTCCCAAAGGTATGCCTTGAACCAAACTCTCTAGATCCTCCCAAAACCTTATCTTGTGTTGTTCGTCCGAACCCACTTGCGGTGCATAGGCGCTAATCACATGGAAAGCACCTCCCTCCACCACAAGTTTGATAGAGATGATCCAATCTCCTACCCTCTTGACATCCACTACGTCCTTCTTCCACTGCTTATCCACAATTATTCCAACCCCATTCCTATTCTTCACCTTTCTTGTATACCGAAGTTTGAAACCAGAAGTATCCAACTCCCTAGCCTTTGCACCAATCCATTTCGTTTCTTGTACGCACATAATGTTAATCTTCCTCCTTGTCATGGTGTCCACCACCTCCATGGACTTTCCTGTTAGAGTGCCTATGTTCCATGTCCCGAATCTCAACCTTCTGTCGCTTCGACCTTTACCTTTTACTTTGTGAACTAGCTTATTTACCCTCGTCCGTTCACGAAAACCTTGCTCATTTAACACTACATCTGGGCACCGATGTAGTGGCTCTTACTTTGACACCGTACTCGAGCCATATGGCGCGTTGCTTCCGGGCAACGACCTAGCTTTAGCGCAATAATGTCTTTGATTCATGTCATGGGGGTTCGGCTATATTTTTATGTTGGTTGCCGAAGACCTAACACAACCCTCCTACTTTATCCGAGTTTGGGACCGGCTATGTACCGCAAGTGTAACATAGGCGGAATTTTGAAATATGATAGCTACCATGTGAAAAATGTTTTTATAGAACATTGTAATTAAAATCATTAGATAATTTAACATTATTTGATTAAATTATTTAATATAATATATATTCACTTATCAGTTATTATTTTTATATATCAACATCACCATTAGTTAAACCCAGACAAATTAAAGTTAAAGAAAATAAGCAAATTAAAAATCGAAAATAACAGGGATATTTAATTTCATCCAAAGGAATTTTTATTTTGTATTTTAATACTATATTTTAGATTAAAGATATCTTTCCAAATAAATTTACAATTTATTCTAAGGTAAAAAAAAGGAATAACATTTATTAGATAATAAACAGATAAATATAAAAATTGATATTTTTACATTTTAAAAATTATTTCTAGTTAGATTTAGAAATTTCCAAAACGTAAATTTAATAAAAAATTAGTTTGGTTAGATTAATAATTTTTATATGAAACTTGTTATTATAAACTGATCAATAAATACTAATTAAATAAAAAAATTCTTTTAAGCTAGCTACAAAAAAATAATTTTAATTAACACATAAAATTTAAAAAATAAATAGAGAATAATTTAGGTTATTTGTGAAAATTTATAAGATAAAATCTCAATACCAACAAAACCAATAATGTAGTAAAAAATAATATGAAAGGAACAAGATTCGAAAACTAACTGGAAAAATTTGAGTTCCGGGTAGGAGAATGAGGGAAAATTCCAGCGTTGAAAGCCTTGGGTGATGGATTTTTGCGACGTTTTTCGATGAGAAGTTGGTTGAGGTCAAGCATGATTTGAAGCTGCTTGTTGAGCATCTCCCCCCTCTCAAGAAACTCAATCTCTTGCTTCTTGTAAAATTGGTTCACCTTGTTAAGCTCCTCATCAAGGCTGGCAAAGAACACATGCACCTCATCTTCTTCTGAAAACAATTGAGCAAGCTCCGTTTCATACACTTCTTCCTCTCCATCTTTCATGGTTTTTCTCCTCACCTATATATGCATGCATCACAATTCACAAAACTACATTAATAACTACTATTCACGATTATAAGAAATCATTGTAATTCTCTCTTTCTTTTTTTAATAAAAACTAGTATTTCTACTCATAATACTATTACGAAAATATAAATTTTTTAAAATTACATCCTGATATTATAGATTATGACACAAAAATTTATAGTATTAAACTATATTTACAAAATGGTTATAAAGAATAAAAGTCTCTATCAGCTAAGAAGACCAAGGTCTCTGTAAGTAAAAATAAAATTAAATAATAAATCTTTTTAGTTATTATTTTTATACGAAAGAATTTAATATTTTACTAATAATTAATTTAACATTCGTTATCTAAAATTTAAAAGAATTTAACGTGTATATTTTTATATTTGATTAGATGTTAATTTTATTGCACAAATAAAAATAATTAATTTTTATACTTGTTATTTAAAAATAATATATATAATTAGATATTAGCATAAAAAAATTATATTGATAGTTATAAAATTAATTCAATTTTTATAAAATGATTGAATCTTGATTTTAACTTTAATCACAATATTAGTATTTTTATAAATTACATATAATAAATATTTAAAAAAAAAAGTGAAAATATAAATTAGAAAGATAAGTAGTAAAAATTTAAAACTAAATAAAAAATATGCATATAATAATATTTTTTATTTAAATTATATTATGTTGTTAATTTTATTTTTTGTAGAGCAGAACAGTAGAGAAAAATAGAGAATAAAAGAAAAGAGAGAGAAAGATAAAGAAGAAAAATGAGAGGGAGTTTGTTAATTTTGAAAATTAATAAAAATTTTTATTTTAATTATAATGAAAAAATATCTGGTGACACATTTTAATTTATCAAATTACTAATATAAAGTATGGATTACAATTATATATAGAGTGAGAAGGAGAGACAGAAATAAAAAAAATGAGGTAGATAAGAGAACATAAGAAGGATATTTACTAATTTAAAAAAAATATTTTTTTTAAATTTTAATAAGAGAATGTCATGTGGCACATTTTAATTATTAAATTAGTTATATATAATAGATGCTTACTCTTCTAATTATATAAAAAAAATTATATTTATACAATTTTGATATTAAAATTTGGATAAAGTACTGTTTTGATTTTTAACACTTGGGTCATATTTTAATTTTAATATTTTAATTTTAATTTAATTTAAATGCAATTAGAGAATGTCATGTTGTATATTTTAATTGTCAAATTTGTAATTAGTTATTGATAATGATATATAAGAGAGATAGAGCCAGTGAAGGAATAAGAGAGATAGAGAAAGAAAGAGTAGAGAACTCTTTAATTTTAGAGGAAAAGATTTGATTTCAATTACAATGAAAAAGTGACATGTGGCACATTTTGGTTGTAAAATTAGTAATATATGATAGATGCTTACTCTTCTAATTATATATAAAATTTCATATTTATACAATTTTGATATTAAAATTTGGATAAAGTATTGTTTTGATTTCCAACGTTTCGATCATATTTTAATTTAGTTTCTAATGTTTTGAACATCTTATTTTTGCCCCAAAAAATTTTAAATAGGTTCAATATTGTTGTGATACCATTAAATTTGACATAAATAATTAATGGAACGAGTGTAACATATACATTAACAACGTTATTATTAAGTTATATCTTTTTTCTTGTGTTAGAGAAATATAACCAAAATCTTCTTATATTATAATACTTCTTCTTCTTGATCTCCTTCGTATAGAAAAGATTTTAATTAAAATCCTATCAATCAATCATAAACAATTTAAAATCAAAGTAAAAATTTTTAAATTAACGATTATTGGTGGATCAATTTTACTTAGATGTGAAAATTAAATATTATTAACTCTTTATTAATATGCTAATTATTCTTATTAAATTTAATGGTGTGATAATATTCAATCCGTTTGAAACGTTTTTGTACTGAAATAAAATATTTAAATTTTTTAAATTAAAATAAAATATTTAAAACATTAAAAACTAAATTAAAATTTAGTCTAAATATTAAAGACTAAAATAATATTTTACCCCTCAAATTTTAAATGAATTTAATTTACGTACACCATCAGTGTAAAACATTCTATATATCACTAATCAATAAACATGCATGTATTTCATTTACTAGTTATTTTAAAAATTGTATAAATATGGGATAAGTATTGTTTTGGTCCCCAACGTTGAGGGTCCGAATTGAAACCGTCCCCATCGTAATTTTCGATTTAGAATCATCCTTAACGTTTTTTTTCGTATTAAATCGCCCTTTTAATTTTTTTGGACAAAAATACCCTCATCACTACCAACACAATTACCTCCACCACCACCACCACCACCAACACCAACACCAACATCAACACCAACACCACAACCACCACCAGCACCACCACTAACACCACCACCACCACCACCACAACCTCAACCACAACCAAACCACCACCACCAAACAGAAACAGAAACAACACCAAACAGAAACAGAAAGAACACCAAACAAAAGCAAGAAAACATAGGCGAGGCAGAGGCGGCGAGGCGGCGAGCAGAGACGGCGAGGCAGAGGCGGCGAGGCGGCGGCAGCGAGACGGCGGCAGTGGCTCGCGTCTCCTCTCTCCCTCGCGATCTCCAATGGCGACGGCGGCTCCAAACTTCGCCGCCACCATCCCCTCCCCCCTTTCCCCTTCCCCCCATCCCCACCCCCACCCCGCGTCCTTTCCCCTTCCCCCACCTCCACCCCACGTCCTTTCCCCCTTCCCCCTTCACTGCCGCCGTCCCCCTCCCCCCCTTCCCCTTCCCCCTCTGATCTCCCCTCCCCCCCCCACGCCCACCCCGCATCCTTTCCCCTTCCCCCCACCCCGAACCCGCGTCCTCTTCATTTTCTTTCTCTTCTTCTCCGTCTTCTTCCACTTTCCCTCCTCTCTCTCTTCGACGCCGGCGCCGTCCCCCCCTCCCCGCCTTTCCCTTCCCCCCTTCCCCCTTTTCCTCCCCTCCCCCTTCGAATACCCTCCCCCCCAAACGCATTTTCTTTTGTTTTTTTTTTTTATTTTATAATTTTTTATAGGGGTAGTTTAGGAATAAATTAAAAAAATTTATTAGAAAGGACGATTTTAAATTTAAATACGACTTTAAGGATGATTTTAAATCAAAATATACACTAGGAACGGTTTCGATTCCGACTCTCAACGTGATGGACCAAAACAATACTTATCCCTATAAATATCTACTTAAATGATGGTGTAATACTCTACTATGTAAGTTGCACAATAGTTTCATGATATGATATATGTATATGAACAATAATATGCATATATCCCACTAACGTCCGTACCCTTTAATTTCCTCTTTGCTCTTTCGTGAGAGAATGAGAAACTCCCAAAATTAAAGCGGAAAAAGAAGCAGAAAAGGGTTCCGAAAATATGCCAATGAGCCAACTTTAGAGTAATCATTATTATTAATGCCCTTCTCATTCTCTTCACATTTTTTTGTGTATTTGCAACAGTGAGAATTAACCAGCTTTCTTTTCACATGATTTGTTATTCTCGTGCTTCCTATCTTTTAGACTTATTAAATACTGTTACGTGTGTTTAGCTTTTTATTTTCTTAAAAGATAATTTTAGACATATAATAATTTATGTATATTTTTTATCAACTTAATTTAAAAAAAAAATTTATAATATAATATCAAAATTTTTATGACTTAAAATTTAGAGTTCTATTATTATTTAAAAAAATTTTAATATATGATAAATAAAAAATTATACAAAAATTCACAACTTAAATTTTTAGAAAAATCGTTTCATGATAAATTATAAAAAAAGAAAAAATAAATTTGAATAAAGATAAGGTATACTGCCATATAAAGTAAGAAGGATAATTTTGAAATTATGAATCAGATCAAAGAGCCATTATTTAATTTTAATTAGTCTATAACCATTATTAACTCAATATTATAAGTCCGCGCTTAGAAATAAAAAGTTTAATCTAATGCCTAATTAGTATATATAGGTTAAATATGAAAACTTAAACATTCACCACATGTTGAATTTCAAATATATATCTCTCAAAATATTTCAGACATATAAAATCGAAATTAAACACAAAAATATTATATTTCAGTCAGTTCATAATAATAATAATAATGTTTCAAGAACAACAGAAGAAACATTCCAATGGCACCACGAATTCGCGGTTTCACACTGTTACTATTAAGGGTAATTTGAATATTTGGTGATGAAAACATCAAAATGAAAGAGGGCATTGATGTGTATGTTTTTTGAATTTTTGAGCAGAACAAGACACAAATCTGTAATAATCAAATAAATGAGCACATCATTGTGTGTTCTAATTCGAAATGATATCACTTTACTTTTTTCTTCAATGTCATATGCCCGAAGAGACTAAAACACTACAAATAAAAAGCAGAAAACGGAGAAAGAAAAGGAAAAAAGAAAATCATAATCACACGCAATCATAAATCTGCTTATACTATACCTGAAAACACCGAAAAAAATGAGCTGAAATTCACCGAAAAAAGTAACAAACAAAATAGACCCGGTTAACTATTTGTATACAAAGTTAGGTGATCTTAATCTTAATTATAAGATAAGATACGCCAACTTTACCAAAAATGTTATTAGATAATATATCTTTCTTCTTTTCCGGTAATAAGCATGGTTCTAACAGTAACGAGCTATAACTCAAATAAGTCTGGTTCGAATTTCACTCCTAATTTTCAAAAAAATAAAAAGCACGGTTCTAATAGAATAAGGTAGAATGAGGTTGCACGCGGTCACATGAGTATCATGCATTGCTACGATGTGAAGCCCTATTACATGAATTAGCATATTGCGTACTAAAATTAATTATCAAAATCAATCTTGATGTATTTATATGTATTTATATGTAGCTAATATGATTGAATATCTTATATCACGCATGCTGTGCACTTCTTTACGTATTAGAACGTATTGTCCTTTATGTAATTATGTGCGGAGATAGAGACTTTAACATGTAAATATGTATTATATTGCGGTTGCAGTTACTGTGTAGGCTGATATTATTAAAAATATATACCTGAATGAGGTCTTGTTTATTGTTATCTGAATTGAAGCAGTACTTGTTGGCGACAAAGCGAAACGAATCGAAAATAGAGCGACCAAAGTCAGCAGCACTACTACCGCCAACACATGGCGGCGGTTGTTGATGCTTTTGAACTCGTGACAGTTTGATCCTCTTTATGTGTTTCTTCAGCTGCTTATAGTTGACAAAGGCTTCTTTCCATTCTGGTATTAGTTGTGCTTCAAGCTCCTTTGAGAACTTCACCATTTTTAGATTAATAATTATTTTTTGTAATATAATATATATGTATATGTATTTGTAGCTAGTAGCGGTGAAGGAACAAAGGAGCACCGAAGAAGAAGAAGAAAAGAAGAAGAGAGTTTGTGTTATTTTTGTTTATTTTTTTCTTTCTAAAAGAAAGTGGGGGGTGTGAGATTGAGAATGTGTACGAATGGGTTTTATAAAGAGAAGAACTATAGAGAAATGGAGCCGTGTGGATAACATTAACGTTGAGAGATGATAATTAATATTGCTTTCTAATATGCTCCCTCTTTTTTTTTTTTTTTGGTTTAATTTTACTGTTTTCCTACAAGAGAGATCGTCAATAAATGAACATTTCAATAACCATGTCATCGTATACAGTAAATATTTAATTATATATATATATATATATTGTTATTATTAAAACTTTTGAAAAGTTAAAAACAAGTAATGTTTAATTTGATTCATGTTTATTATATTACTTATAGCTATTTTTTTTGAGTTAATAGATGGTTAATTTTTTTAATTTTTTTGGAGTGAATAGATGGCTTCTATTATTTTAGGGAGATTTTTTTTAGCCACCGAATGAACTCTTATAGACGTTCAAACAAGTGAGTTAACACTAAGAGTTCATAATGAACAAATAATTTTTAATATTTTTAAAGTCATCCAACATCCTAATGAATCAAAAAGCTATATGAAAGTTAATCTAATTGATATGTTAGTCCAAAAATTTTTAACGAAGGAGTCCTTAAAAATTCTCTATAACACATGAGTTTTGAAAAGGAAGAAGAGCTAGAAGATGTGCATTCAAGGGAGGAAAGCACTGTAGTAAGGCTCATAGTCAACGAACAAAGATTGAAGCCTCATGTCAGAAAAGAAAAAAAATCAACAAAAATTGATCCAACTTCCATCCTAGAAGGTGCTGTAAATCAAGTTAGTGACGTTAAAAGAATACTTGTTGATGAGAGACAACCCAACTAGTTAGTATCCTTTCTTCTCTTTTTCATTTAACTCTTGTGTTTTATTTAGTTAAATTTTATATCTGGGTCGAATCCTTAAAAAAAATAGACAATGATGTTTAACTCCAACATAGGTGCTCAGAGCCCATGAAAAAGAAAAAGCTTGGCACCTAGCGCCTGGTTCGGGTGCCCAGCGCCTTTAAGAGCCACAACACGGGCACCCAGCTTCAAGAAGTTGGAGCCTAGCACCAGTGAAGAAGATGAAGTGGTGGCCCGCGTGAATGTATAGCGCCGAGCGCCTTCGAAGGCCCTCCTCACTTACATTGATTAGTGTCGAATACCAATAATCCATGCTTAGCACCCCCTCTAAGTATCTCTACTCAATCTTTCTTATGGATTTTTTGAAAATATTGCATGCATAATAATCCTTATTTCCCTTTTCTTTTTTTATCATTTATCTTCTTTTTTAATTATGTTTTCTATTTTTCCTTTTTTTTTTTTTGTAAGTTTTAGTTGTTTAAATTTTGTTTGCTTATTTTTTCTAGCAATTGCTTATGTGATGAGAGTATCTAACACTACAAGAAAAAAGGCCTGTCGGAACACTTTTTTCTCGCCACGCTTTTATGAGGGTGCCCACTAATTTGTGATTTGGCGATGTTTTTTTTGCCACGCTTCAAAAGCGTGACCATAGAGAGATTTCGGCACACTTTTATGAGGGTGGCCACTGAATAGTGATTTGGCCACACTTTTTTTGGCCACGCTTCAATAGTGTGGCGACATGGAGAAATAGGTACGCTTTTAAAAGCGTGGCTAATTTGTCTTCCAACGGTCACATTTTTAAAGTGTGCCCATATCCTCTAATTATTTGAGCACCCTAAAAAAGTGTACCGATAGAGTTCTCACCCAAAATTTAATTTCATTCCCACCCCGTTTTTCCAAACACTACTTTTTTTTTACAAATGTTCACTTTTAACACTATAGAAGTGAAAACACACTTTACACTTCACTCTTAACCTTAGTGAAACCAATTAACCCTAAAGAAGCCGTCGCTCCTAGCTGCTGCACTTCATCTTCATCACTGCTGAGGAGTACGTCGCACCCAGCTGCCCTCTCTCCAATGAGTACCCTTGCATCCAGCTGCCTTGTCTCTGGTGAGTACCCATAACTGCTGAGAGCCCACGCACCCAGCCCTCTCTTTGTCGCACCCCAGCTCTTTCGCAACCCTCTCTCACACCCAACCCTTGCACCGTCAACACAAGCCGTGTTGTTGGATTCACAACCCTATGTCAGCGCTGCTCCATCCGCACACCTTGCATCTGCGTGCCCTCCTCCCTTAGCAGTCTGTCTCTCGCAAACCCTAAAACGATGCCTGAATCATTGCTTCCTCTCCCTCAATTGGTGCTCAACCCTCACCTTAAACACTACAAGGTAATTATTTTTTCCCTCTGCAAACCCTAAAACGATGCCTGAATTTGATTCGTTTTTGTATTTTTAGTAAATTCACCTAGTACCTGGTACAATGACTGTGATTATGGGACTTGCTAAGGTAGGAAAATCTACATTGTTATGTGCCATTGCAGGTCTTAAAACAACTTTCTTTGTCCTTGCTCAATAATAAATATATTTGTATGATTTAAGCTAAATTGAAAATTATGAATTTTTTTCTTTCGAGTAATTTACATCCTTCAACCAAGACTTCTGGTGAAGTGTTTGTGAAGGGAACAAAATCACACTTGTCTTATGGATTGTATGTTTTTTCACTAGCTGTGATTTCAGTTTAACATTCAAATTGAGGTTAATCTGCTAAGTTATAACAAATTCATGCTCAAATATATTTGTACTAACTTTTCAGACATATGCACCAGTGTTATGGTTTTGTGTTCTTCGTATGCAATACGCGAGAGTTATCAAATTTTTCTTGCATTTCTTTTTACTGTTATTGTGGCCTATTATTTTGATAAACCCCATTTTTAGGGTTTATCTTGTGCTTAATTTAGTGGATTTTATCCACTAAACTCACACTTATTCATATAATTCGCATGTTTTACATTTTCCTTCCTAATTTTGTGCTTTGATTGAAAACATGCTTCTTTGGCCTTAAATTTGCTAATTTTAATCCTCCCTTATTACCATTCGATGCTGTGATATGTTTGTTAAGTGTTTTCAGGATTTACAGGGCAGGAATGACTTAGAGGATGGAAAGGAAGCACGCAAAAGTGGAAGGAATACAAGAAATTGGAGGAATTGCTAAGTTGTCAAGCCTGACCTCTTCGTACTAAATCGATAATAACTTGAGCTACAGAGGTCCGAATGAGACGGTTCCAGTTGCGTTGGAAAGCTAACATCCAGGGCTTCAAAATGATATGCAATTTACTATAGTTGCCATGAAGTTAGGCACCGCGTACACGTGGATGACACGTACGCATGACCTTGCAAAAGTTCAGCAACACGTACGCGTGGGTGACGCGTACGGGTGATAGAGCCACGTGCTGCACATATCAGAAAACGTTGGGAGCAAATTCTGGGCTCCTTTTGGCCCAGTTCCAATCCCAAAACACAGAATAGAGGCTGCAGGGTGGGGGAAACATTGAGACATCTCATTATAGATATAGTTTTTAGTGAGAGAGGCTCTCTCCTCTCTCTAGGTTTTAGAGTTCTTAGTTTTACTCCTTTTCAAATTCTGAATTCTATCTTATTTCAATTTAGTTTCTCTTCTACTTTTATTTGTTCTAGCATTCTAGTTTATTTATTTCCCTTGATGATTACTTTATGTTGCCAATTTAGTTTATGAATTCTTATGTTAGATTTGATTTCCCTTTTTAATGCAATTTGAGGTATTTCATGTTTATTGTTTCTTCCTTTATTTGTTGTTGATGATTCCTTGCAATTGTTGGTTTTAGATTTTATATTCTCCTATTTCTTTTCTATGATTTTATTTTGCACCTTCCAAGTGTTTGATAAAATTCTTGGGTGGGTTTTAATTTAGATTTTTACATTCTTAACTTGGATTGATTATTTGGAGACTCTTGAATTATCAAAAGTCTTTTGTTGATTGGTGTTTGAAAGTTGCAACTTGGCTTGAGCTTCACTAACTCTAATCTTTGATTAGGACTTGTGAAATTAACTTAATTATTACTCATTTGACTTTCCTTCATTTGTTAGAGGTTAACTAAGTGAGTGCAATTTATAATTACCATCACAATTGACATTGGTAATGAGGATAGGAATTCCGATTATGAATCCTTGTTAGGACTTTTCTTAATTGTTAGTTTATTTTCTTGTCATTTAAATTCCTTGTTCAACATTTAAAAACCCAAAAAGATACAATCTCATAACCAATTATAAGTACACTTTCCTGCAATTCTTTGAGAGACAACCCGAGGTTTAATACTTCGGTTAATTTTATTGGGTTTGCTTTAGTGACAAACAAATTAAATTTGATTGAGGTTTAATTGTCGGTTTAGATCTATAATTGCAACACGATTATTTTTGTGAAATTCTTTACCGACGATTTTTTCTCCATCAATTTTTGGCGCCGTTGTCGGGGAATTGCAAATGTGTGCCTTATTATTGGTTATTGTGAATATTGTGAATAATTTTGCTTTTTCATTTCTTTGTTAGTTGTTTCTAGTTTTAGGAGTTTAGTTTCATTATTCTTGATTAGTTTTTGTTTTTATTTTCTCTTGATACTATGAATTCTCACCCTTTTGGCTATGAGTTTGGTTACAATCATGTTGTAGGAAGAGGAGATTACAATGAAAGCTTGCATCAAGGATGGGACAATCAAAGATGGGAGGAGCCACAAGGATTTGATCAACCCTCTTGGCAACAACCTCCACCCACTTACTATGAGCAAGAACCATTCCAAGGTGCATATCAATCCAATGGATATGGTGGACCCTCTTGTAGTTACCAACAAGCCCCAGCCCCACTATATGCCTATGAACCCCCTCCTCGACATAGCTTTGAACCACCATACTCACAAGCCACCTACAATCAAACACTTCCTTATGACCCTAACCCTTATCCACCATACCAACCACCTTATGAGCCATATGAACTGTATATAGAACCACCCCAATTCCAACCCTATTACTCCCAAGAACCGCCACCTCCATATAC
This sequence comes from Arachis hypogaea, assembly GCF_003086295.3. NCBI lineage: Eukaryota > Viridiplantae > Streptophyta > Magnoliopsida > Fabales > Fabaceae > Arachis > Arachis hypogaea. The sequence goes on from NC_092047.1 coordinate 55,520,090, forward strand.
ACCATGTCCATATTCATCATCCCAAGAGCCATATGATCCTAATTATGTTATCCAAGCGGAACAAGAGTCAAGGGATCGTCTTAAGGAGATACTGGATCAACTTCAAGCAACCATTCATCAAATGGAGCGAGTGGAAAGCTGGAAAGCACACGAAGCTCTCATGGCTAAAGAGTCTCAACTTGAGAACAAGGGATTGAAGTGTGTGGTACAACAAGCAGAAAAGATGGAGAGTGTTGAACCGCCACATCCTTATTATGATGAACCACCTTCATATCATGAACCTTTCCTCCCAAGCAATGAACCTTCATATCCACCCCAATCTTCAATGGATGACACCCTAAGTGTTCTTCTTCAAGAGCAAGGAGAGATGCAAAGGACAACACAAGAATTCATAGCTACCTTGTCCGAGGTAGTAGGTAATTTAGCCTCTCTGCACGTCAACACCCAAGGAACTCCCATGGGTACATGTAAAGAATCAATAGAAGATCGTAGCATGAAGGACACACTAGAAACTCCGGTGGACAATGAGGAATGTGACTTTGTATTGGAACAAGTGGAGAAAACCGTAATAGTTGAAAAGGAAGAAGTGATTGAAGACTTAGGAGATGCCGAACCTCCATGGGAATCTAGAGTTGTAGAGTATTCCTCCAAGAAGCTTGAAATTAATGTCAAAGAGGCTAGTGCACGACCTCCATGGCATATTCTCTATGAAGAATTGGATAGGATAGATCAAGAAGCGAGTTCCCTTGGTGGTGATGATCATGAATCAAGTCTTCCTAGTGATGAATCTACATCCGCAATTGAACCCTTTGTGTAATACCCGGTCTAACCAAAATTAATTAAATAATAAGTTAAATAGGAGTGAATATGATTGGAAGATTTGGCAATTGGAATTTAATAATTTAAATATGATATTTGGATTCAGTGAATTTTTCCGAGTCGAAAAACATAATTTTCTGCGTAAAAGCGCGTAGTGGAATTTTGACCGGCAGTACCGGCTGAGATCTGTCTGGTACTACAGCTGAGGAAATTGATTATGAGTAAATAAGATTAAGAAATGAGGAATTATAATTAGGGAAGGTAGAAATATCTAAAGTGCGATTTAGAGCGCTAATCTTAAAGGTTTTGGCCCAAAATTGGGCCAACAGGCAAAAATAAGTGAACCGGGCCTAAGTGGGCCCAAGACCCAATATATATAAACATTAGTTATGAGCATTTCAGCTCATTTTACCCTAAAAAGAAGGGTTGGGGCGCTGAAATTGAGAAGAGAGAAGAGAAGAGAGAAAACCTAACTCTCTTTGATCTTCAAACCACCATAACTTGAGCTACGGAGCTCCGATTGACGAGCCGTTTGCGGCCACGGGTCACTCTTCTCATCCTCTACAATTATATATAAGTTTTGTGGTGAGTATTCTATTCATATCTGTCCAGTTTTCGAAATTCCCCACTATTACACGTTTTTGGGTAGCTAGTGTTGAAATCTTGTGATTTTGGGTATTTAGGGATACTCCAACATGGATTCTAAGTGGGTTCTATCCCTACTTCATATGAGCTGAGGTAAGAAGTGCTCAAACCCTTGTGATTTGTCATTTTTATGAGCCCTAGGTTGATGTATGTATGTGATATTGGTTATGTTAGTGTATTTGGTGATGTTGGTGCACAATTGGGAGATTGGTATTACTTGAGGAGCTTTGGTAAGGCTTGGAGCTAAGGTTGGTGAAGACTTCCAAAGAAGAGGCTCAATTAGTTTGGCTACAAGAGGTACGGTTTAAGTTTCATTTAAGTACCGTGTGTTGTGATGAGAATTCCTAGGCTAGATGCCCCTAGGATTAAGTTTGGATTGTGTAAATGGTTGGTGCTAATATGCATAGTTGATATGTAATGTGAATTAATGACTGGGTTGAGAATTGTGTGGCCTTGTATGCTTGGTGTATTGAGAATTTGATGTACTGGGGTAATGAGTATTGATTTGTGGTTTATGCATTTAAATTGTGAAAATTGGGCCAGAGGCCATGAATTTTGGGCCGGAGGCCGGAAAGAGGTAAGAAAGGTAAGTTGATGTGTGTATTGTATGATGGCACAAGTGATTGGATGAATTTCAGATAATGAATATATGAATGATTAGGTTGGTTATTGAATAATAAGGTTTGAGAAGTTGAAGTGTGAAATTTGGTAATTTTGGATGAAATTATATAGATGAGGTATGTTTGGTTCGGTTGAGATATATTATGTGATCATATATGTGATTATGATTATTGATGCCTTGATGGTATGATGATGCATTAGAGATATGTATGTTGTGATATATGCTTGGGGAATGATTAAGGTTGATTTGTGGGTGAAACCACGTGATAGTGAGTATGATATTGATTGTGTATAATGATGGTTGATTAGAAATGGTATTATTGGAAATTGGGATGAGGAAGAATGTATGACATGATATTGTGTTTGTCCTTTAGCCATTTGATTGAGAAGTGTTAAAATGGTTGTATGTGGTTTTGGGAATTTTGGTAAAGTGTCAATGTATGAGTTGAGGATGGCTTGATGTTGATTTTGGTACATTTTGATTGATTTCAAAAAGGGTTGAAATTGGCATGTTTTGGTTGATTTGGAAAATAGTTGAAAATGGCTTGTTTTGAAAATGGCACCTTGTGATTTTGTATGAAAATATGGTTTTTGGGCATATTTTGACGGGACATAACTTGGACTACGGATCTCTGTTTTGTGCCAAATTTGTTTAGAAATGAAATTGGATCCGGGATATCCAAGCCGTTCGAAGAACGGGTGAAAAATGAGTTAAAATGAGAGAGTTATGTCCGTCGGAAGATTGGGGGTTGAATCTATAAATCCTGCAGCATTTAACTTAGAAAATTTTTAGCAGAACGACCCTCTACGCGTAGGCGCACTTGGCGCGTACGCGCCATTCTTCAAGAAAGCACCATCCACGCGGTGCGCCTATGCGCCGTTCTTCAAGAAAGCACCATCCACGTGTGCGTGTGGTGTGCGCGGGCGCGTCGATGCGCTGCACCAAATGCCCAGCCATTTTCCCGAGAGTTGTGCCAGTTTTGTGCCTGGGGCACAAAGGTATCCGCGCACACGCGTGGTTGACGCGTTCACGTCGTTTGGCTATTTTTCAACCCGCACGTCCGCGCGTATGACGCTTGCGTGTCGATGAGTTTTGTGGCCATCCACTCGTGCGCGTGGAGTGTGCGTACGCGTGGCCCTACTTTCATGTCAAAGTTGATTTTTGAGTTTTTAAATCCAAATCTCATACTTCTAAGCCTCCGATCTCACCCCTTATGTATTAATTCATTATGATATTCCTATCAATGAGAAAGGAGCTAGGGGATGTGGTAACTTGCGAGTGAAGTAAGGGGAAAGGTTACGATCAATGATGATCAAAGATGATTATATGAGATATGGAGGATGACAGTGGAAGTACCGTGTATGCCATGAGTCAAAGGGCTATATTTATTGATAAATGGCCGGTTCTTGATTGAACCATGAGCTGAATGGTTAAGTTATTGCCGGGTTACGGCAAAGCCATTACTGTTTATAGCTGAGTATAAATGCATATATGATTAATGAATGAATGTGTTAAATGGATAATAATGAAAAATGCTGAAATATGAAATGTGACCCCGGGTAGTAGGCAGTGGCGTTGTCCACTTGCTCCGGGTATGAGATGGAAAAGGATGTTTATGATAAATGAGTTTAATTATGGAGTTTTGAATAAAGGTGTATTTGTGATACCTGGGTAGTGATGAGATATTTTGGAGGAAAAATAAATTTCTCCCAAAATACCCAAAACTAACCGGCAAGTGCACCGGGTCGTATCAAGTAATAAAAACTCACGGGAGTGAGGTCGATCCCACAGGGATTGAAGGATTGAGCAATTTTAGTTTAGTGGTTGATTTAGTCAAGCGAATCAAGATTTGGTAGATGGTTTTGTGACTTGCAGAATTAAATTGCATTGAAGTAAAGAGAACAAGAAATAAATTGCTGAAACATAAAGAACAAGAAATTAAATGGCGGAAGCTTAGAGTGCAAGAAATGTAAATTGCGGAATCTTAAAGCGCAAGGAATGTAAATTGCTTGAAATGTAAAGGGGATTGGGATGTGGATTTGCAGAAATTAAACAAGGAAAAATTAAATTGCATCAAACAGAAGAGGGAAAGGGAATTGGGATTGAACCGGATATGAAGCAGAAAAGTAAATGAACATAGAAAGCAGTAAACAGAGAAGTGAAATGGGAAATTTAGATCTCAGGACCCAGAGACTAGAAAACCAAGTCTAGATCTCAATGCCTTCCTAGATCCAACAAGAACAATTGAAAGGGAATTGTAAATTGCAAAGAGAATAGATGAAGAACAATTAACCGGAAATGAAATTCAATTAACAGTAAAGAAACAGAGAGATCCAAGATTGAGATTGAAACAGAATTTCTTCAATTCTCCAATCCAAGATCCAAGACAAGTGTAAAATGAAATTGAAAGCAATGAAAGCAAAGAAATTAAAGTTCAAAAGCTCTCCGAAAACTATTATGAAAATTCTAAAAGGAAAGCTCTCCGAAGAACTTGAATTCTATCCTATTTATACACTTTCTTCAAATGATCTTCAAGCCTTGAGTTGGGCCTTTGCTCTTGGTGGAATTGGGTTGAAAGAGGCCTTGGTTGATTGCTCTTGAAGTTTGGAGAAGAACCGAAGTGAACCAATTGAACCGGTTTTGAGGTTGGCAAAAGTTGGATCAAAAGTTTGAGCCAAAGTTAGGGGTCTAACTTTGGCTCCAACTTTTCATATCAGCTAGCATATTTTTCTGGTATGAACGTTGGTGCCAACGTTAGGGGTCCAACTTTGACCCTAACGTTGGCAATGCCTTGTGTGCTAGTGGCGCCAACGTTAGCCACCAAGTTAGGGGGCTAACGTTGGCGCAAACTTTTGCTCCTTCCCTATTGTAATTCATGTGCCAACGTTAGCCTCCAAGTTAGGGGGCTAACGTTGGCGCAAACGTTGGATGGCCAGGGAGGAATTCATGTGCCAACGTTAGCCTCCAAGTTAGGGGGCTAACGTTGGCGCAAACTTTTGGTGCCCAGGGGAGAAATCCATGTTCCAACGTTAGCCTCCAAGTTAGGGGGCTAACGTTGGGGCTAACTTTTTAACCAAAAGTTTGTGCAAAAGTTTGATGCTAACTTTAGGTCCAGCTTCTTGCTTCCTGGTTCAATTTCACTTATTCCATTGTCCTCTCTTCACTCCTAGCCATTCCTTCTTGCTTCAACCTTTCTCCAAGCCTTCTTCACCTATCATTAATCAACCAAACTCATCAAAGCTATGCTCAAAATCATGAGGTATTCAATCTTTCATAATATGCAACAAATATAGCATAAAACCTCATGAAATGGCATGAATTCATATATGGTTGGTTCAATCAAGGGAAACATGAAAATCTACTCAATTAGCTTGCTTGTAGCTCAAGAAAGTGCATAATTCTAATGAAAACAAAAGAAAAAGACGAGCTAAAATAGGCTAGGATGACTTGTCATCACAACACCAAACTTAAAGCTTGCTTGTCCTCAAGCAAGAAATGAATTATGCTCAGAGATTCTTTCAATTAAGATGGATTGAGGAACACTTGTAAAGTACAGTGAGTGAAGTGACCAAGTATCAGTGGGGTGAACTCTAAATCACATGCTCATGCAAGGGCTTCAGTGCTCACTAGTCCTTACATATTGGGAGTCGTAGGTCTTAGGATTTTCATCCAAATGGTATCATGGAGATCTCTTTATATGTAATCACCTTGAAGCAGCTTATAGTTTCTGTGCTTTGGCCTCGACTCTAAGTATCATGTCTCAAAGCGGCTCTTTAGATAAGCTTTCAATCAATACTCCTAAACCAGTTGGTTTTAAGGTATTAGGTGTTGAAGCACCCCTAAGGATTTACTTGCTCAAGCCTCTTTCCTTGACACATCTCAACCACAAGCATTTACTAGGATAACAACTCTTTGAGTTTTTGTTTTTTTCTTTCTTTTTCTGCCTAGTAATTGATGCTCAAAGCCTTGGGCCATATTCCTTTTGTTTTTGTATTTTCTTTTCTTTCTTTTGTTTTGTTTGCTGCTTCTTGGATCAATAAATTTTTGAGAATCTCCACAATACTTCTTTGAACTTCATGTCCCGCCTATGAGCTCCCATGCAAGTTTTCACAAGCATGCAACCTCAATACATGATCATACAACTAGAACCACCACTTCTCCTAATCTTTTGCTTGCCTCAAAATTGTTTAATTCCTCAATCCTTCTTCTCAAAGAACTTTCATGTGATGCATTTCTTGGAAATTGAGTGCAAACAAGTTTTGAAGATGAGAATGTTGTGAATGATCAAACATCTTACTTATTGAATTATAAAGAAAGACTATGCTATGCAGGCAGGGGTATATAGAAATAAAACTATACTATGCAGACAGGCAGGGCAATTAAGGATACAATCCAACTTTCAATTACAGCAATATTTGATGCAAAACAATGACTTAACAATACAACCTGTTGAAGTTTACTTGCTTTCCTTCTTCTCATCATCATCATTGCTGGCCTTTAGGTTCATCTTTTGTTTCTTTGGTTGATGATGCTTAATCCTTCCAACAGCTTGTATGGACCTCTGCAATGATATTGAAAGTTGCTTGTTCCCCAAGCACTTGCAAAAGGGTTAGCTTGCATGATTTATTTGTGGGCCTTTGTACTTACTTTGGTGTGGGAACACCAAACTTAGTACCTTGCCAATGCATTAGATTAACCATGTGTGAAACTCTTTTTCTTCTTTTTCAAAAGCAATAAAACTAAAAACTAGGAAACAGCAGAATAGTTAACTAGTTTATCCAACATGCTTGAAGCCTACATTATGCAGAAAGTGAGAATGTGTTTTATAATGGGATTTTGGTGAAACACCAAACTTAGAATCCTGCATTCTCCTTTAGATTGTTTTGGTGTGCAACACCAAACTTAGCTTCTTGCAATATAGATAAAACTAATTAACCTTTTTATTAAAATGGTTATGAACAGAAAACTACCTCAGGTTGGGTTACCTCCCAACAAGCGCTCTTTTATTGTCACTAGCTTAACATTGAGACTTTCTTTTATGGTGGTTGGTGCTTGTAGGGCCTCAATTTGTCTCCTCTGACCGTGATCCTCTTCTTTGTTTTCTAGTGTTCTATTTCAGCATGCTCTAATGATAGTATGTTGCTGACAGTGTAGTAATCCTCGGTTTGTTGATTTGCCCCCAGCTGTTGATATATCAGTTGCACTTTGTCACCTTTGGAAAGCCCCTCTGTTGGAATCTTTCTATTCTTCCAGCCCCTTTTTGCTTTGTTTCTGCGTTTCATCTTTCTTTTTGTTGATCTTTCTTTTCTGGCCATAGGCTTTCCTTGGGGACCTCTCTTTTTAGTGGCTAATACTCTAACCTCCTCTTGGGCTTTTTCATCAGTCTGCACAATCCTTAGCATTGGGATGTTGTTGTGGCTTTCCTGGTCATTTTTCATATAGTCTTTCTTTTCCTTGCTAAATTGTGCCTCTGGCAACACCTTCAGAGTGATGCTCTGGTCATGCATCCTGAGAGTTAATTCCCCTTCCTCTACGTCTATGATAGCTCTAGCAGTGACCAAGAATGGCCTTCCCAGTATAACAGAGTCACCATCATCATTGTTTGATTCTAGAACCACAAAATCAGCAGGGTAAATAAAACTGTCCACCTTGACCAAAAGATTTTCAATTACACCCCTGGGGTATACCATTGACTTGTCTACCAGCTCCAAAGACATTTGTACTGGTTTGACCTCCTCTATATGCAGCTTTTTCACCAAGGAGGATGGTATTAAGTTAATACTTGCTCCGAGATCGCACATTGCTTTAGTGATGGTCAATTCCCCAATGGTGCAAGGCAACAGGAAGCTCCCTGGGTCCTCAAGCTTGGGAGGAAGCCCCTTTTGAATCAAGGCCCTGCATTCCTCAGTAATCATTATGGTTTCTTTCTCATCCCAGCTTCTTTTCTTGTTGATGAGATCCTTCAGAAATTTGGAATATAGAGGCATTTGCTCAAGTGCTTCGGCCAAGGGAATATTGATTTCCAACTTTTTGAAAATCTCAAGGAATTTGTGAAAATGCTGGTCTTTAACCTCTTTGTTGAACCTCTGGGGATATGGTAGTGGAGGTGTGATGCTCTTTCCTATTTGCTGCTGCCCCTGAGCTACTTCTTTTGAGCTATATGGCTGGTTGTCCTTCTCTTTGAGTTTCTCAGTGTCTTTGTTTGGCATCACAACTTGCTCCTTAGCCTCATCTGCCTTTGTTTGCTTCTCATCCTCCGTTGGTTTTTTGATGTTCTCTGCTTGCTTCCTTGTAGTGTCATTGTTGCTTATCAATGCTCTCCCACTCCTTAATTGTATTGCCTTGCATTCTTCCTTGGGATTTGGAATTGTGTCACTGGGCAGTGAGTTTGAGGGTCTCTCAATAGATACTTGCTTGGAGAGTTGCCCCATCTGTCTCTCTAGGTTCTTCAGGGAGGCTTCCTGATTCTTGGCTACCATTTCCTGGTGTTTCAACATTTTGTCTATCATGGCCTCCAAGTGAGTGATTCTTTGGGCTTCAGGTGATATTTGAGGTGGGTTATGAGATGTGGGTGGTGGATGGTAGGCATTTTGGTTGGTTGGTTGGTTATTAGATTGGTATTGGTTGATGTTGGGGTAGTTGTTTTGAGGTTTTCTGTAGGGGTTTTGGTTAGTCTGCTACTGGTTGTGATTTTGGTTGCTTCTTGGGTTGTGTTGGTTTGAGTTCTTCTGCCATGGTTGTTGGTTTTGGGTATGGTTATCTCCCCATCTGAGGTTTGGGTGGTTTTTCCAAGATGGATTGTATGTATCACCATACACTTCATTTGGTCCTTGGTTGTGCATATACTGTACTTGCTCTTGTTGTTGTTCTTCTTGAGTTTCTTCACTCTGTCCCCATGTGGTTGATGGTTGGCTAGTGTTGACTGCTGCAACTTGGAGACTATCAATCCTCTTGGCCATTTGCTCAAATTGTTGTTGAATTTGCTGCTGCATCATCTTGTTTTGAGCTAGGATTGAATCCACTCCTTCTAGCTCCATTACTCCTCTCCTTTGTGATGGTTGGTGGCCTCTTTGATGAGCAAAGAAATATTGGTTGTTGGACACCATATCAATGAGTTCTTGAGCTTCTTCTGCAGTTTTCATGAGTTGCAAGGAACCTCCAGCTGAATGATCCAAAGCTTCCTGAGATTTCAGTGTTAAGCCTTCATAGAAGTTTTGAAGCTTCTCCCACTCATTAAACATAGCAGGGGGACATTTCCTGATCAGAGCCTTGTACCTCTCCCATGCCTCATAGATGGGTTCGGCCTCCATTTGTGTAAATGTTTGTACCTCAGCCTTCAATCTTATAATCCTCTGAGGTGGATAAAATTTGGCAAGAAACTTAGTTACCAAATCATCCCAGTTGTTGATGCTGTCCCTTGGAAACGATTCCAACCATTGAGTGGCCTTGTCCCTGAGAGAAAATGGGAATAGCATCAGTTTGTAACTGTCAGGGGGCACTCCATTAGTTTTGACAGTGTTGCATATCCTCAAGAAAGTGGACAAATGTTGGTGTGGGTCCTCAAGTGGTCCTCCACCAAAAGAGCAATTGTTCTGAACCAAAGTGATGAGTTGTGGCTTGAGTTCAAAATTGTTAGCATTGACATTTGGAGCCAAGATGCTGCTCCCACAATGTCTAGGATTTGCAAAGGTATAGGAAGCCAAAACTCTCCTCTGGGGTGGGTTGCCATTGTTGTTGTCTTCTCCACCTGGTGGATTGGTTAAATGTTCCTCCATCTCTTGGAATTCTTCGTCTGATTCCTCTTCTCCAACAATATTTTTCCCTCTTTCAGCTCTTCTTAACCTCCTGAGAGTTCTTTCGTCTTGTTCATGAAAATGGGGTATGGTTCTTCTTGTACCTGACATACAAGCAGAACATGAGAAATGCACAGAATCAGTGGCACTTCAGTCTATTGCTAGAATGAAGTTCCAGTTAGCTTAAGCAAAAATTCAAACAGTTAGTGGGTTAGTCAAAATTAGAGAAAAATAAAGAAAAAGTGCTTGATCTAGATCACCACCTCACTTAATCATTGTCAATCTAATCAATCCCCGGCAACGGCGCCAAAAACTTGATGAGATATTTTGGAGAAAAAATAAATTTCTCCCAAAATACCCAAAACTAACCGGCAAGTGCACCGGGTCGTATCAAGTAATAAAAACTCACGGGAGTGAGGTCGATCCCACAGGGATTGAAGGATTGAGCAATTTTAGTTTAGTGGTTGATTTAGTCAAGCGAATCAAGATTTGGTAGATGGTTTTGTGACTTGCAGAATTAAATTGCATTGAAGTAAAGAGAACAAGAAATAAATTGCTGAAACGTAAAGAACAAGAAATTAAATGGCGGAAGCTTAGAGTGCAAGAAATGTAAATTGCGGAATCTTAAAGTGCAAGGAATGTAAATTGCTTGAAATGTAAAGGAGATTGGGATGTGGATTTGCAGAAATTAAACAAGGAAAAATTAAATTGCATCAAACAGAAGAGGGAAAGGGAATTGGGATTGAACCGGATATGAAGCAGAAAAGTAAATGAACATAGAAAGCAGTAAACAGAGAAGTGAAATGGGAAATTTAGATCTCAGGACCCAGAGACTAGAAAACCAAGTCTAGATCTCAATGCCTTCCTAGATCCAACAAGAACAATTGAAAGGGAATTGTAAATTGCAAAGAGAATAGATGAAGAACAATTAACGGGAAATAAAATTCAATTAACAGTAAAGAAACAGAGAGATCCAAGATTGAGATTGAAACAGAATTTCTTCAATTCTCCAATCCAAGATCCAAGACAAGTGTAAAATGAAATTGAAAGCAATGAAAGCAAAGAAATTAAAGTTCAAAAGCTCTCCGAAAACTATTATGAAAATTCTAAAAGGAAAGCTCTCCGAAGAACTTGAATTCTATCCTATTTATACACTTTCTTCAAATGATCTTCAAGCCTTGAGTTGGGCCTTTGCTCTTGGTGGAATTGGGTTGAAAGAGGCCTTGGTTGATTGCTCTTGAAGTTTGGAGAAGAACCGAAGTGAACCAATTGAACCAGTTTTGAGGTTGGCAAAAGTTGGACCAAAAGTTTGAGCCAAAGTTAGGGGTCTAACTTTGGCTCCAACTTTTCATATCAGCTAGCATATTTTTCTGGTATGAACGTTGGTGCCAACGTTAGGGGTCTAACTTTGACCCTAACGTTGGCAATGCCTTGTGTGCTAGTGGCGCCAACGTTAGCCACCAAGTTAGGGGGCTAACGTTGGCGCAAACTTTTGCTCCTTCCCTATTGTAATTCATGTGCCAACGTTAGCCTCCAAGTTAGGGGGCTAACGTTGGCGCAAACGTTGGATGGCCAGGGAGGAATTCATGTGCCAACGTTAGCCTCCAAGTTAGGGGGCTAACGTTGGCGCAAACTTTTGGTGCCCAGGGGAGAAATCCATGTTCCAACGTTAGCCTCCAAGTTAGGGGGCTAACGTTGGGGCTAACTTTTTAACCAAAAGTTTGTGCAAAAGTTTGATGCTAACTTTAGGTCCAGCTTCTTGCTTCTTGGTTCAATTTCACTTATTCCATTGTCCTCTCTTCACTCCTAGCCATTCCTTCTTGCTTCAACCTTTCTCCAAGCCTTCTTCACCTATCATTAATCAACCAAACTCATCAAAGCTATGCTCAAAATCATGAGGTATTCAATCTTTCATAATATGCAACAAATATAGCATAAAACCTCATGAAATAGCATGAATTCATATATGGTTGGTTCAATCAAGGGAAACATGAAAATCTACTCAATTAGCTTGCTTGTAGCTCAAGAAAGTGCATAATTCTAATGAAAACAAAAGAAAAAGACTAGCTAAAATAGGCTAGGATGACTTGTCATCAGGTAGTAGTAAGGGTGGTGGTTCATCCCGCTTGCTCCAGGTTAATGTTTGAGATTTGATAACAGTGATGATTGCTTCTAAACTGAACGAACGTATGTATTGAGATCCTGGGTAGTAGCAAGGGTTGTGGTTCGTCCCACTTGCTCCAGGTCAGAGATTGTGACGCCTGTGTAGTAGCGGCAGTAGTGGTGAATCCACTCGCTCCAGGTTGAGCTTTTGAACACCTGCCTGGGTAGTAGCCGCAGTAGTGGTTATTCCACTGGCTCTGGGTTGAGCGGGTAGTAGCAAGGGGGTTGTAGCTCAAACCTACTTGCTCCGCAATGGGTGTTTCTGTCCAATGGTTAGCTACTAGGACATGTCGGGTTGGCTATACAACCGACAGATGATATCATCAGCCATTGGGCAGGCATTCATCATTTGCATATGTTTGAATTGTTTGGGTTTGCCATTTGTTTTGGATTTCTACATCATATATGCCATGTTACCTGACTATATGCTACTTGTTCTACTTGTACCATATTTGTGTATTACTTGCCTGTATTGCTTGTGTTTGTACAACTGAGAGGCCCCTCATGCTGGTGTCGGTGGGTGTTGAGGGCTTTTCTTGATGGGATGAATTGATGATGCGTTTGCATGATGATGATGATTATTGAATGAGATAATTGGAGCTCCCTGGGTAGACGCAGTGATGTGGTTTCACTAGCTCCAGGCGAGGGTATGATGTATTGATATAGAATTGCTGAGGCAGAACGACTGGTGATGGTTTTGCTTATGATTCTGAGTTTGATTCATGGAAGAGTCAGCGAGTTGGGAAACATGTGAAACATGAATTAAATTTAGCACTCCCTTATGACAGTTGCCTATTCATGGATTAGCGAGAACCTAGGATGAATAATTGGTGAAGAAGTTTAGGATGCTTAGTGAGTTTTTATTGCAATACATTGAATTTATTTGGCACTTTTACCGTACTGGGAACCCATGGGCCCGGGGTTCTCATTCCGTATATATCTCTTGTTTTTCAGATACAGGTCCAGGTGCTCAGAAGTGAGTTGTGGGTCGTCTGAGAGACGGCGAAGATCTTTATTTTCCCTACTTTGTGTTTTGCTTAGAATCTCTCCCCCTTTGTTTTGGAAAGATTATATTATGTATTGAACTCTTTGAATTTGCCTATAGAGGCTCTCATGTTTCCTTCGGGAGAGATTAGGATATACTGTTGTCAACTACTTTCATACTGTACCCTAGCCGGCCTAAACTTCGCGGGTCGCGACTAGTGGCTATTTACTTATGTTATATATATATATATTACTTATGTTATATATATATATATATATATCTATTTGTTATCTATCTCTTAATCTCCTCTACGCCTTGTCCGTATATCGTTTTCGGCTTCACGGTTTATCTTTTGTTGTCGAAACGTGAGTGATACGTCCTTGCGATTTCATTTCTACTCTTTTCAGGCTTCTCGGTTAATTCTCCTTTCGAAATTACCTATATTTATTTATTAAAAATCCACCTGAGAGTCGTACCACCGTAATATCATTGACTTATGACTCGAGTATAAGGATTTGAATATTAGGGTGTTACACTTTGAATATGAAGAACCTTCTCTAAACGAGTCTGAGAATGACGTGGAAGCGGAAGTCCTTCGGCAGGGTTGGATGGGAGTTGAATATGCTTTGTCAAGAACGTTGGAGACTTCTCTCCCTAGGTTGCCATCTACTCCTTCATTTGAGTAGGTAAGACTTATCTCCATTCGCTTTACTGTCCCACTTGAGTGCGGTATTCTTCAAATGGATGGTCAACTTATAAGCGTAAGAGAAGGATGTTTAGTGGTTGGAGTTACAAATCAAGGCTCATCAAGGTTGAGATTTCAAGAGCCAGATGTAAGGGTTGGACTAGTGAACATTTGTTTGGATCTAAGAGAAGGGTTTGGTATTGCATTGAGAATTCGGCTTGCTGGCCACCTGGTTGGAACAACGATGATCAATTTACAGATGGGTGTAGAAACAAGATTTGGAATCTGGGCATACAAGAGGATCAACTTTGGGAGCTCAAAGCTTGTGAAGAACTTCATCAAGGCTTAGTGAATTTATTTGGAGACGTTAAAGCTTATTGGAAGTCCAAGCATTGGTGGGAATTTCAAGATGAGTTCAAGCACAAGCCACCATGACAAGGAGCTCACCAAATGTCCAACTTAGGGACTTTAACTAAAAGTGCTAGGTGGGAGACACCCCACCATGGTAAATTCTTTCTAATTTCCCTTTTATTTATATTAGTAATAAGTTAGATTTTTATTTTTGTTTTTACATATATTTGTTTCGTCTAATTCAAGGTTTAGTTACTAAAAAAAAAAACTGCGATCGACGCGTAAGCGTCGATGACGCGCACGCGTCACATGCAGGTTCGCATTATTAATAAAATGAACAGAGAGTTGCGATGGAAACGCACGGGAGGGGTACCAGGCGCATAGGCCACCCCACGCATACGCGTGCCTCACGCGTACGTGTCCCCTGCAGAAATTTCAACCCACGCGTATGCGTCAGCGACGCGTACGCGTGGGCATAAAAAACGGCGTAAAAGAGTGAACTGAACAGAGAATTGTGTGGCCATGGTGCTGGAATCACGTGAGTAGTCACGCGTACACGTGACCAACGCTCACGCATCAGAATACATTTTTCGCCATGCACGCGTACGCGTGGACGACGCTTACGCGTCGCATGGCCATTTTTGTTTTCACGCTTACGCGTGATGCATGCGCGCGCGTCGCGTCCGTTTCTTGTTCTCTTATCATTTCTCCTTCTTTATTCCTTCTCTCTTACTTTCTTCTTCTTCATTTCTTTACATTATCATCCATATTCTCTTTTCATTTCTTTTACTTACTACATTTGTATACTTTTCTTCATTCCATTTTAATTTTGTTCATGTTTTCATTTTCTTTTCTAAGTTTATTATTTTTCCGTTGGTGTTAAATGTTTTTATTCAACTGTTGTATCTTTTCTTGTATTATTTTGATGCTTAGTTACTAGTTTTACATTAATGGGTGATATTATTTATCTGTCAATGCCAATCTTTTATGATACTTGTATTCCTTTTGCATTGACATGAATTTATATTGTCTTTCATTACCCATTATCTCTTTCCCATTGTTGCCATTTTTGCAGTATTGATATGCCATTTGCTTCTACTGTTTTCTCACTTGCATGTTGTAGCTACCATGTCATTGAGACCCTCATTATTTGGCATTAACCCAACCATATTTTATTTGTTTTCTATCTTTATTTTTGGGTCACTTTTCTTCCCTTTTCTCTTCTTTCAGGATGGCCACCAGGAAGGGAACAGGAAGACATTTACATGGGGCGACAAACATGTTCCTACACACATTCTTTGGAAAAAAAGCGTCAGTTGTAGTAACCCGTCCACTTGCACATCTTAGCATGCACCGAGGACGGTGCATTCTTTAAGTGTGGGGAGGTCGATACCGACTTCCGTGGGTTAGTTATTTCCTGTTTCAACACCAATGTTTAATTTTCCTTGTTAAATTTGTTGTTGTATTTTCATGTTTGATTGCATGTTTGTTTGATTTTGTGCATGTTCTTCTACCACTACTTGTTTGGAGTGATAAGTTCTTTTTCAAGAACCTTTTTATAACATTTCACTAATTTAAATTAGAACTTTTTTAAACTTTTTTAAAGAAATTTTGTTTTGGAACATGGTTTAGAGTTCGAACACACAAAACCCAGTAAGATTTTGAGCCTATTCGATTGGTTGCATTTTATCAACTAATATTTTATTGTTGGTGTGTTTCTCTCTATAATTGTGATCTTTGTCTTGCTTAATTCTATATTTCCATTGTTTGATGTATACATGCACTTATATGATTGAGGCCTTGTTTCACTGAGCTTACATACCCATATGGCCTTAAGCTTTTCATTATCCTTTGTAAACCAATGTTGAGCCTACTTATCCCATTTGTTCTTTACTTTAGCACATCATTAACTCTAAGCGTAAAACAATAATGTCCTTAATTTGAATCCTTGGTTAGCTTAGACTAGTGAGAGAGTTTATGATTTAAGTGTGGGGAAGTTGGGTTTGGAAACATTTGGTTTGAGAATTGGGTGTTGTATATTCTTGTGAAAATGTGCATAACAATAGTTAAGCATATATTCTTGCATTCAATATCTTAATCGTATGCATTGAGAAAAATAAAATAAAAGAAAAAAAAATTAAAAAAAGGAGAAAAAGAAAATAAAAAAAGAGCAAATAATAAAAGGAGATAAAATGCCCCAAAGTAAATTGTGATAGCAATACATATGTAATGTACTCGAAATTAGGATGCATAAATATGTGGAAAACATGGTTTATGGATAGTTAGGTTTTGTATTTTGATTACATGGATTGTCCTAAGTTAGGTGGAAAGTTTGGGTTAATTAAGGTTTCAGATTTTTGTCCACTTGACCAAATACAATCCTACATTGACCCTAACCCCATTATAACCCTTAAAAGACCTCTTGATATATGTATTTGTGCATTAAATTTTTGTTGATTGGTAGAAGAAGAGCAAGCCTTGGAAAGCAAGTTTAGTAGAGAATTGAGAGAATTGAACCTTAAACACTTGAGTGAATAGAGTGTATACACTTCCAGTGAGGGTTCGATGCTCGATTCTTTGTTCCCGGCTTTCACGAGCTTTCTTCTTGCAAGTTTATGTGTACTTCATTTTATGATTTGAATTAGTGGAATTCAGTTCATATTTGTCCTTGGAAGATTTATTTACTTTTAACCAAGTAGGGAAAAGCATTTTGCATTTAGTTGCATTCATTTAGATAGGTTGCATTGCATAAGTTCTACCATTTTACCTCCACTCTTTTGGTTCTCTTGAGCTTATCATGAGGACATGCTAATGTTTAAGTGTGGGGAGATTGATAAACCCCAATTTTAGGATTTATCTTGTGCTTAATTTAGTGGATTTTATCCACTAAACTCACACATATTCATATAATTCGCATGTTTTACATTTTCCTTCCTAATTTTGTGCTATGATTGAAAACATGCTTCTTTGGCCTTAAATTTGCTAATTTTAATCCTCTCTTATTACCATTCGATGCCGTGATATGTTTGTTAAGTGTTTTCAGGATTTACAGGGCAGGAATGACATAGAGGATGGAAAGGAAGCATGCAAAAGTGGAAGGAATACAAGAAATTGAAGGAATTGCTAAGTTGTCAAGCCTGACCTCTTCGTACTAAATCGATCATAACTTGAGCTACAAAGGTCCGAATGAGACAGTTCCAGTTGTGTTGGAAAGCTAACATCCGGGGCTTCAAAATGATATACAGTTACCATAGTTTCCATGTATTTAGGTTATGCGTATGCGTGGATGATGCATATGTGTGACCTTGCGAAAGTTCAGCGACGCATACGCGTGGGCGACGCATACATGTAACAGAGCCACGTGCTGCACATATCAGAAAACACAGAATAGAGGCTGCAGAGTGGGGGAAATATTGAGACATCTCATTATCCACACATTAGGTTTTAGATGTAGTTTTTAGTGAGAGAGACTCTCTCCTCTCTCTAGGTTTTAGGGTTCTTAGTTTTATTCCCTTTCAAATTCTGAATTCTATCTTATTTCAATTTAGTTTCTCTTTTACTTTTATTTGTTCTAGCATTCTAGTTTATTTATTTCCTTTGTTGATTATTTTATGTTGCCAATTTAGTTTATGAATTCTCATGTTAGATTTGATTTTCCTTTTTAATGTAATTTGAGGTATTTCATGTTTATTATTTCTTCCTTTATTTATTGTTGATGATTCCTTGCAATTGTTAGTTTTAGATTTTATATTCTCCTATTGCTTTTCTATGCTTTTATTTTGCACCTTCCAAGTGTTTGATAAAATGCTTGGGTGGGTTTTAATTTAGCTTTTTACATTCTTAACTTGGATTGATTATTTGGAGACTCTTGAATTATCAAAAGTCTTTTGTTGATTGGTGTTTGAAAGTTGCTACTTGGCTTGAGCTTAACTAACTCTAATCTTTGATTAGGACTTATGAACTTAAGTTAATTATTACTTATTTGACTTTTCTTCATTTGTTAGAGGTTAACTAAGTGAGTGCAATTTATAATTACCATCACAATTGACATTGGTAATGAGGATAGGAATTTCGATTATCAATCCTTGTTAGGACTTTTCTTAATTGTTAGTTTATTTCCTTGTCATTTAAATTCCTTGTTCAACATTTAAAAACCCAAAAAGATACAATCTCATAACCAATTATTAGTTCACTTCCTTGCAATTCCTTGAGAGACGACCCGAGGTTTAATACTTCGGTTAATTTTATTGGGTTTACTTTAGTGACAAACAAATTAAATTTGATTGAGGTTTAATTGTCGGTTTAGATATATACTTGCAACGCGATTATTTTTGTGAAATTCTTTACCGACAATTTTTTTTCCATCATATTTCTCTCATTATGACTGATTTTTATTATTTGAATGAGCATGTGGCCTGTTATTTGTTTTTTTGCTATCTACAGTTTGGAATTTTTTGGGGGCTATGACTGGAGCTTTGATGATAGGACAAGAGACTGAGTGGCTTCATTAGAGGGGCTGCTGTTGGTGCCATCTCCGGAGCTATTTTCTCCATTGAAGTCTTTGAATCCGCTCTTGTTCTTTGGCAATCTGATGAGTCTAGAATTAGGTGTCTCTTGTACCTGGGTGAGTGAACAAACTCAGGTTTCATTCATGTGCCTTGTTCAAAATGTGATTTTTTTATGTTATGGAAGCTTTATCATATGCCTACGTGATTGCATAGTTTCTGTTTTGTGAGGCTGTGTCTGTGTTCATCTTTGGTAAGTGTCTCGGTACAAAAATATAAAGACACCAAGACATGACAAGAAAGAAAGATCGGTCTTAGTTTTTGGTGGACACTAGACATTAAATTGGACAAATTTTCTTTGGAATGTTGTGTTAGCCTAACTGTTGGTTGTGTTATGCAGATTGATGTTATTGCTAGCTTCGTGAGTGGAAGACTTGTTCGTGAGAGGATAGGTCCAGCAATGTTGAGTGCAGTTCAGATTCAGGTAATTTAATTTGCATTGCATAAAAAAGTTCAAAGGATTATGGAAAATTTTGCTTATGTATTCACTTGTGTTTGCTGAGACCTTGTACTCTTTCTTCTTATCTTTCTGGCTGAAAATTAACAGGAGGGGAGGGGGGTGGGGGGGGGGCATGTTTACACTACAACTAGGCCCCCTGGGTACTCATTTTTGTCTTTCTAATTTGAATATCGTCAACACCACTTGTCAACATTATATTATTTCTTGCATTTCATTCAACTTAAAAAGTTATAATATTATTCTTTTTTACATATATTTTTATTAGTCTCAAAACTCATTTAAAAATTAAAATCACAGGTAAAAAATTTTTGTCTACCAATCAAGTAAATTAATGTTAGTGGAATGTGTAGGCATAGACATTGATCTGAGTTGAGCTGATCTGTATACTGTGTCTGTGATTCTGTTCTCTCTCTAATGCAAGCTCTCATCTTTATTTCTTTTCTTTTTATATTTTTTTATTAGTCTGGTCTTGATTTACATATTTAAGGTCACACACGTTAAATTAACATATTACAATAATTAGTAATTTGACTTGTGTTTTAGCTACTATAATATAGTTTTTTTTGTTAAAATAGTTTTTAAATTTAGTGATGGAATTCTTAGCACCACCGACAGTCCCGAATATTCAAAGTTACTGACAATAATACCTAACTATCTAGATGAAGAGCTGACTCGTTCTTTGAAAGAGCGGAAGATTGATTGTTTAGAGGTTATAGTAAACTCTCGTTGCAAGTATAGTTACTAAACCAAGCAATCAACCTTTCTTACAAACGTTTTGGTTGTCACAAGTAACAGACCCCTAAATAAATTGATAACCGAAGTATTCAAACCTCGGGTCATCTTCTCAAGGAACTACAGGGAAGTATGTTCTTATTATTGGTTATGGAGATTGTAAATTGGGGTTTTGTGAATGAGGAGGGAATGATTTAATTAGAAAATAAAGTAAATGAAGAACAAGCAATTTAAATGGCAAGTAAAATAAACAAATGACTGTAAATACTTTTGGCAAGGTATGAGAAATTAGAGGTCCTATCCTAGTTACCCTTATCAATGATGATGAGAATTGAATCTTAATTCCACTTTGTTAACCTTTACTAAGATAAAGGAGGGTCAAGGGATTAATTGGTTTGATCTTCGAATCCTATTTATTTCCTAAGAAAATATTGGGATTATTGAAGTTCAGTTTAATTAACAAAGATAACAATTATCATTCATGTTTGAGTTTGATAACTCCTGAGTTACTGATTTCTTAACCAAGACCAAAAAGGGGAAAAGTAAATCTACTGGAATAAAAATGTCTTCAGATGGGAATAACAATAATGTAAATAAGAGAAAGCAATATTAAACTGAAATACCTTAAATAACATTAATTCAAAAGAGTAATCTGTAACATGGAAGAATTCATAAATCAAATTGCAAAAGTAAATAAAAGAAAATATTGAACCTGATGAAGAGATAATCCTGAAAGCGAATAAAATCCTAATTCTAAATCCTAATCCTAAAGAGAGAAGAGAGAGGAGAGAACCTCTCTCTAAACTAAATCTAAATCATGAAAACTAAGCTAAAGTGGTCTCTCTCTTGAATGGATGTATTCCCTCACTTTATAACCTCTGGTCTATGCCTTTTGGACTTGGATTTGGGCCAAAAAAGGCTTCAGAATTCGCTGGGGGCATTTTCTGCAATTTCTGGTGCGTGGCCTCTGTCACGCGTCCGCGTGGGTCACGCGGTCGCGTCATTCGGAGTTTTCCTTGTCACGCGGTCACGTCAGTCATGCGGCCGCGTCATATGTGTTCTGCTTAAGGCGCGCGATCGCGTCAGTCATGCGGCCGCATCGCTGCTTCTTCGCGCTTGGCATGCGGCCGCATCGTCCATGCGATCGCGTGGCTGCTAGTTTCTCCAAAAACTCCATTTTGTTCTTTCCTTCCATTTTTGTATGTTTCCTTTCCATCCTTTAAGTCATTCTTGCCTTAGAAGATCTGAAACTACTCAACACACTAATCACGGCATCGAATGGAAATAGAGGTAATTAAAATAATTAAGTTTAAAGCATAGGAAATATGTTTTTCACATACATCACATAATAAGGAAGGGAAAGTAAAACCATGCAATTAATATGGATAAGTGGGTGAAGGATTGAATAAATCACTCAGATTAAGCACAAAATATATCATAAAATATGGGTTTATCATTCTTCCATTGAATTTGTGTAAGAAATTATTTGGTACTAACTGATTTTACTACTCCATGGTGTAAGAAATTATTCCTTGAAATTTTTCTACAGGAATTTTGTGAAGAGACAGCTGACATGGTTTCGAAATGAAAAAAATATATCACTGATTTGATGCTTCTAAACCTCTGTTATAACTATTGAACCTTTCTTGCCACTGATCCTTACTGCATGTGCATATATAACTATTCAACATGTGTTAATTTGCAATTGCAATGTGTTTTGAATTGATCCTCTTCTGAAATTATTTTATTTGTGGGTTGGGTTTTTTAATGCATAATTTTTCTCTGGGTTGGCGGTTAATTATTAACGAAACCCATAACCTAAATCATGATTAAGCTTCTGTTCATTTTTATCCATTTTATCAATTATTTATAATTCAATTATTCAAATATGTTGTGTTTCATTCATTGAATTGAGGATGTGAGGTTTGATGACCTTTCAAGTGTTTTCTACTATAAGTTGTGTGTAAACTTTAAAGGTAACCTTGTTTTGGCTCTTTTTTATCACAAAAAAAAGACATTATAGTAAGAAAGACATGGTTTCTAAAATAATAACTGACATTCAAAATCTATGTATTGAGGATGCAATGACTATGTAGTGTCATTTTCAAACAAAAAATGTATTAAGAATTTTTAGCTTCCTTGATTCGGATTCTATTGAATGTGTTTATTCACTTATTTATTTTTTATCTATTGCAAAAATTGGTGTACTGCTATTAGAGCAAACTATGATTATTTAGTTCTCATTTTTCTTAGAACTCAAATAATAGGAGTCTTCTTTTCTTATCAATTTGACAGGGTATAAAGATTGATCTGGAGACGAATCATTTTGTTCTTGTTCATGGAGGTAGTTTTGGTGCCTAGTGTTGGTACAAAACTATAGCACTTCTAGAAGTTATAAAATAGTGATTTGAAAATATTTTTTAGAAGTAGTATAATTGTTGGAACAACATTAACATTTACTTTCTTGTGAAGGGCATTTTTTTGAAGCGGAAAGATTGCTCTCATTCTAGACTAGATAAGGAAGACCCAAAGGAGAAGTAAATAGAGCTTCTCTTCCGGGATTCATCATCAATTGGTCACAAATTTGATAGTTTTAATGATCTCCTAAGTTCTAATGTTAAAATTATTTTGTTCTAATTCAATTATTAGTTTTGTTATAGAATTGTAATTTTTTAAATATGATTATAGCATGTAAATAATTCATGTAAATCTATAAAAAAATCAATTCTTTTATACCTTCTAATTTTTTTTTAATTTGACAAAGGAATAGGCCACGCTTTCAAAGCGTGGCAAAATGTTTTAGTTGGTAAGCCACGCTTCAAAAGTGTGGCTATATGTGCTCTATTGGCACGCTTTCCAAGCGTTGCCAAAACCAACCTAATCAGCACACTACAAAGTGTGCCGAAATGCATGCTTTTCGGTACGCTTCTCAAGCGTACCTATAGGTTAAGATCTATGGCCACGCTTTTTAAGCGTGGCAAGAGATGAAAGCGTGCCAACAAAAAAAAAGTGAACCGATAGATCTACAAAAGCGTAGCGAATAGAGCAACCGGCACGCTGGCGGATGTGACCCTTTCAAAAGCGTGCCGATAGCTCAAAAAGCGTGGCGAAAAGTTATCGGCACGCTTTTGTGCACTTTTCGGCATGCTTTAAAAGCGTGGCAGAAAGCTTATTTTCTTGTAGTGTAAATAAAAAGAATTGAAGATGAATAAAAAAAATAAATTTAATAAAAGTGGATCACGTGTGAAAGGATGTGATTACATTAATGGACGCAATACGGATGAAACTTATGGAAGGAAAGATAGAATATTTAGAAACAAAAATATTATGAAAATCCAAGCTCCGAACCATAAAGTAGTTTCACAAAAAAAAAAAAAAAGAAGAGGAAGATTGAAAACAGAAGAATAACAAGGCTCTAAGCACCAATGACTAGGATTTAGTTAAGTGCCTATGGTTCTACTATGTCAAGGAGAGACTTGGATAAATAAATCCGAGGGGTGCTTAATCACCTGATACCTCAAACCAACTGGTTCGAGAGTATTGATTGAAAACCTATATTAAAAGTTTTCTTGAGATAAAGCTTTTAGAGTCCAAAGAGGTTGTGGGCATCTATGTCTGAGATATATAAAAAGATTCTCCTAGTTATGTGCTTATGGTGTTGATTGTGTCAAGGAGAGGCTTGGATGATTAAATTTGTGGGATGCTATATCACCCGATAACTTAAGCCAATTGGTTTAGGATTATCGATTGAAAATCTACACTAAAGAACTGCCTTAAGACAAAAGACTTGGAGTCAAAATTTTAAGTATCCTCCTCGATTAAGACAAATTATTAAACCTTTCAAAAAGAAAACTGCTTTCAAGGTCGTAAAATGATAAAAAAATACCCATAATATCATCCGAATTATATTTTTGAATATTCTTAGTTATAAATATGGAGAATTCACAAGGGTAATGAAAGTCCACATGTGATCATATAAGTTATTATAAACCCCACTTTAAACTTAAATTGGGTTTCACTTAATTCTTTAATTCTTATCCCTAAGATAAACTCTATGCATTCTTTTTTTGTTTGAGGACAAATAAAATTTTAAGTTTGGTGTTGTGATGCCTTGGCATCTTTAGTAATATTTACATCTCTTTTTAGTAATTTTCTCATGTTTAAATTAAAGTTTTTATATTTTAATTGAAATTTTCATAGCTAATCTATATATTTGAAGTTGCTTTAAAATTATTGTGTTTAGGATTATTCTTCAAAGAAATCAGGTGAAGAGAAGCAAGTATGAAAGAACATAAGTTGAACACATGTGGAGGAACTCAAAAACCTGGCACCTAACTACAAGATCGGACCCCAGCGCCAGCAAAGAAGGAAAGAAGACTGGCTCCTAACTCTAAGGTTGGATCCCGGCGCCAGTGATTGATGCCCAACTTGAAAATTTGGGTGCCTAACGGATGAGTCCATATTTGATGATAAATTATGGATTGATTTGAGTGGATTTCATCATATAAAACCACATTTATTCATCTAAATATCATGCTTTTGTGTTCTCTCCCTAAATTGTGCCTAATTATGAAAACATGCTATTTCGTTCTTATTCTAATCAATTTTATTCCACTTTCATTCCATTCGATGCCTTGATAGTTTTGATGAGTGATTTCAGCTATAATAGGTAGGAATGACTTGATAAGAGTGGAAGAGAAACATGCAATTGGGAGAAAACATGAGAAAAACAAAGGAGAAGCACACAGGCAAGTGTGCGTAGGCATGAGTGACGAAACTAGCAAGTGTGCGTATGCATAAGATGGAGATCAGCAAGTGTCTGTACGCACATGTATCAGCATGTGACTTCATTAAAAAGTCACGTGGCTCGTGATTTGGGGGCTTTTTGGCCTATTTCTAATGGTTTTGGAGCATATATGAAGAGGCTAGCAACACCCACTCATACCATAGAAGATATAATACATTATAGAATACACTTAGTTAGTTTTAGGGTAGTTTAGGTTAGGTTTTCTCTCAATTTTCCTTAGGGTTTAATTAGGTTTATGCTACAAGTTTTCATTCTCCAATTTTGATTTTGGATCCTAGCTTATTTTCTTGTAAGTATTTCTTAATTTTCTCTTTTATTACACTACTTGTTCTATGTAACGACCCAATTTTCAATATGTCTAGATCATACCGGAAACTGAGCGCTACCAATTTGTCTTCCTAATTTTTTTCTATTATTTATCATTTGAACCTGATTCGTTGTTAGACGCGTAGTTAATTTGCGTGGTGTATTTTTTTTTAAAAACTTTTGGATTAATATACAGAATCATTTATAATCAATTCACAAGTAATAACAGATAAAAAAAGTTATAAACAACCACACAAAAATACATCACAAGTAGTTGACAACATTCGGTGATTCAGCCTTTATTAGCATATAGACTGTTAGTTAGAACACCCCTAGATATAGCTAAATAATATCTATATACATATATATACATACAACATCCCAGGTCCTGACCTATTCAAGAGGTCCCTAAGCTGGCATCTAGGCTAGCCTAGACTCTATACTCACCTAGTCCCTCTAAACTACTAAAGCGAGGGAAAGTACGTTCTAGGTCTTCAAAACTCAAGTCAAGTGGAACGTCATCAAAAGATAGAACATCATCTGCTACTCCTCTGCACGATCAGACTTTTCCACAGGACGTCTCTCTGGTACCTCATGAAGTAGCCACACAATAGGAATCTCGTACACAGAATTTAGGTTAAAATGCGCATATGAACGGGGTGCAGACGTTGGCTGGTCTCACAGTATATACATATAATCAGAGAACGATATTCACCCTAGACTCAGAAGACTGCCTAGAGCGGAATCCCTTTTTGCGTACAATCGTCAGCGAACTACGGAAAGGAACTCTTACTTCCGTCTGAAGGGGAAAGGGAGAGAGAAGGGGGTAAGAACTGGGGAGTTCTTAGTAGGGCCGGGGTTATTAGTTACGTTCATTTATTTGGGGTCAATTAGTAGACGAATAACATAATATAGTGAAGCAGTAAACAGAAGATAAAGATAGAAAGAGAAAGTAGAGAGAACAGAAAGCAGAACACAAACAAAAGAATACAAGAAAATAAAGCACAGAAATAGCATACGAGCAGACAAATATAAAGAAGTAGATCACACACAGAAAGGAATGCAACAGAGAATGATGCGCAGACAAGAATGATGCATGCTTAGCCCTAGTACAGGCCATGAGCTCATGTGTTGGTTGGCTGCCCGCAATCCCGACATTTATCCGGTCACGAGTAATCCCGATTTCCCGGATACGATTTTCCGTTCCTAAATAAATGCGCATATAATAATAGCTGCTCATTTGAGACAGCCTCTGCTTACTGTAGGAAAATATATATATACTCTGCTCTGCTCTGGGGAAGCGGAAAATAGCTGTAGGTAACTTAGTTTCCCTACAGAGGCTCTGGGTTGCATTAAGCAACTAATATATATTGAATATAGCTCTGGGTTGCATCAAGCAACTAATATATATATAAATATAGCTCTGGGTTGCATCAAGCAACTATATATATATATATATATATATCTCTTTATTATATTACTCTTCTCTTTATATCTCTTTACTCTGTTCTGGTTTCTCTTTTCTCTGTATCTCTTTACTCTGTTTTAATTACTCTGTCCTCTGTATCTCTTTTCTCTTCTCTGATTACTCTTTTCATCTGTATCTATATTACTCTTTTTCTCTTTATCTCTTTACTTTACTCTGGTTACTCTGTTTTCTGTGTTTCTCTACTCTGCTCTGATTTCTCTACTTAACGTATGTATTTAAAGTTTATGTAAATTTCGGTATGAATAGTTCGCCTGTCCCAAGTATAGGTTCATTAAGTCTATACTGAAACAATTTAACTTTTCATATAATACCTAACCCTAGTCGCAACTCAAGGACTAACTATGTCGCCCTAGTTCGTTCACTAATTTCTGTCTATTTTTCTGTTATTAAAACCTTACAGACTTTTCTTTAGTTTTTATCTTTTCTTCAACTTTTTATCTTTCTTTTATCTTTGCCTCACTAATATGTTCTTACCACTCCCTAAGTGTTTTATGAAGGTAATTATGAGATTCTGCGCTTAAAGTTGACTTTCTAAAGCTTTTACAGAAAACTGCATTTTCCACATTATTTTATTATTTTTATTAAAATATTACTTTTATTTAAATATTATTATTTAATATTTTATTATTATTTATTATTTTATTATTAAATTTTCGAAAATTAACTTTACTTTAACCTTTAACCTTTAAAATTCACTTTTTACCACCCGTAACTTTTAATATTTCTACTTTTACCACCCTAACTTTTGGAAATTACAAAATAACCCCCCAAACACCAAAATATTTACTTCCTTGCCCTTTTATGGATCAAAAAGGTGTTCTTCATTGTTCTTCACCACACTCAAAGTGTTCTTCGTGTTCTTCGTAAATTCTTCAGATTCTTTCTTTGTTTTTACCCGTTTTTCAGTCTTTTCAGCAACCGATTTTTACCATAATTCAAAATAAATTTCCAGCCACTAAAACCCCATCTTTTCTACATGATTTTAACACAAATTGAACCTCAATTTAAGCTCTAGGGTTTTGTTTTCCAGCAGCCACAAGAACACACATTCATAGCTTGAATTTCATCAAATTTCATCAAATTTTCACCAAAATTTCAACAAGAATTACTCATACAAACAATCAATTTCAAGCACAGCCAAACCATATTATAATTGCACAACTCAAACACAATCAATCAAGATTAAATTCGTCAATCCCTACCTGGTTTTGCTGCTCCTAATTCGGTTAAACTTTCAGGTGGTCCTTAAGCACTTTTTCCTCCTAAATCACATCAAGAACAACTTTAAATCCAAAAACTCTCAACTGACCAAATCTCACTCAGTATGTTAGGAAGAGATATCTCACCATAGACCTGCTGGAAATTCACGTTTCTTGGCCCTCAAGTCTAGTTAAACATGATTCCTAAGGAAGAACATCAAGAAGACACATGTTTTGCATGGTTTTCCTTGAAAACCGAATTGAAATGGGAGGGAGACAGCCATCTCACCTTATTTCCATCCTTGATAAGTTACATGGTTATGTAGAGGAAGAAGCGAGGATCATTTTGGTGAAATCGGAGTTTTGATTTGAGTTTTAGTTCAGAAGAAATCAAGCTTTGAAGATTAAGTGTTCATGAAAGTTTCTCTCTTTTCTCTCTTGTTATTTTCGGCCAAAATGATGAAATGAGACAAACTTGGAGGTCTTGGGGGTGTAAGGTGAGTTGTGATTGGTTGGCTTGGAGGTGGATTAAAATAATATTAAAATATCTCTGGTGTACAACTACTAAAACTAGGTGTACCGGAACACTCGTAAAAACATCTCTAAAAATTATTTTCTGAGCTACTAGCATAAATGATACTAGTAACATATTTATTATGAGAATAGAACATGTATAATGAGGCCTTAGCATTGCTAAATTCATCAGAGAGTGCTGGTGCTAAGCTGCACCAGTAAACCGTAAACTCGGTTAAACCGATTTTCTGTTTTTAACAAAAACAGACCAGGTAACCTTATAATATCATTCAAGCATTTTATAATACTAATATAATGATAATATTATACTATTTTCTCTCTCCTCTCATGAATCGAGTTCGGTTCATCAAACAGAAACATTACGAAAATCAGAATCAAAACTGTCAACCGATACGGTTCAAAAACTAGGTTCTTCGCGATTGCATTATCGAGCTTGCCTCAAAAGAGGTTCTAGCTTAAGGATGACATAATGATAATGAGGATTGAGATGCTTGATGATATAGCAGAGGTGTTCCCTTTACTGATCTTCCGGAGAAATCCGTACTTTTAGAAAAGATCTCATGTACTCGAAAATCAGGGTTGTTACATTCTACCCTCCTAAAAGAAAATTTTGCCCTCAAAATTTCAGTTACCTAGGAATAAATGCGGGTAATCAGATTTCATCTTATCTTCCAGTTCCCAAGTGTGCTCTTCCTCTCCTCTTGGTTCCCATGCTACTTTGACTAAGCGAACAGTCTTGCCTTTTAGCTGCTTATCACTTCTTTCTACGATCTGAACCGATGATGCTTGATATGTCAAATCATTTCATAACTGTACTGTCTCTGGTTGTAAAACATGAATCTTGTCGGGAATATATTTCTTAAGTTGCGAGACATGAAAAACATCATGAAGGTTTGATAAATAAGTAGGAAAGACTATTTGATAAACTACTAGACCAACTCTTTTAAGTATTTGGAAAAGTTCTATGTATCGTGGGTTAAGCTTTTTAGTCTTAAGGGCTCTACCTATTCTAGTAATCGAGGTTACTTCTAGAAAGACACGGTTTCCGTCACTAAACTCTAAGGGTCTACGTCTATTATCGGCATAGCTCTTTTGACGGCTTTGTGCTATCTGGATCTTCCGACGAATCTCCTTTAACTTCTCAGTAGTTTCTTACACTAAGTCTGGACCTAAGACACTAGCTTCTCCATCGTCATTCTAACACAATGGTGTCCGACATCTTCTTCCATAGAGAGCTTCATATGGTGCCATCCCGATACTTTATTGGAAACTATTGTTGTAGACGAATTTGACCAAAAGCAAATACTTATCCCAGCTGCTTTGGTTGTCTATCATACATGATCGTAACATGTCTTCTAACATCTGGATTGTCTACTCTGATTGTCCGTCTATCTGAGGATGGTATGCTATACTCGTGTGCAATTCTGTTTCCAACGCTTTCTGAAAAGCTCCCCAAAATCTAGTAGTAAACCTCAAAACTCGATCTGAGACAATTTATGAAGGTATCCCATGTAGTCGTACGATTCCTTGAATATATATTCGTTCCAGCCTTTCTAAAGTATACTCAACTCGAATCGGAAGGAAGTGCGCTGACTTTGTCAACCTGTCCACAATTACCCAGATGGCATCGTGTCCAGTTGAGGTCCTTGGCAATCCCGTGACAAAATCCATAGAAATCTGCTCCCATTTCTGTTGTGGTATTTCTAAGGGTTGCAGGGTTCCTGACAGCTTCTGATGTTCCACCTTCATCTTCTGGCAGGTTAAACATTTTGAGACATAATCAGCTACTTCTTTCTTTAAGCCCGGCCACCTGAACATTTGTTTCAAATCTCGATACATCTTTGTCACTCCAGGATGCATAAAAAATCTACTTTGGTGAGCTTCGGCAAGAATCTTTTGTCGCAATTCTTCAGAGTTAGGCACACAAATTCTTTTCTTGTACCTCCATAGGCCACTACGATCCTACCTCACAGCTTCTTCAGCTCTGCAAGCAATGGTGACATCCAGTACAGTGCTATGGAAATCGGTCCGGCTCCAGGTACTAGATCAATGCTGAATTCTATCTCTCGCTGAGGAGGAGACTCAGGTATGTCGTCCAAGAAAACATCAGAAAATTCCTTCATCATTCAGATTCGTTCTAAGCTTAATCCACTATCATTCGAGCTAGCCGCTAACAGAACGTACCCCTCACAATCACTCCCGCCTAAGGTAACTCTTACAGAATTCAGATATAAGGTGTAGGACAGAAATGGTTTAGTACATAGACTATCAGATGGAATAGCAGCAGTTCTTTTAAAATAATCAAGGAAAACATGATACTTAGATAACCAATCTAATCCTAAAATAACTTCTAAACCATATAGAGGCAAACAGATTAGATAGTGTATAAAAGTCCTGTTCCTAATAGCGAATGGTACTTGCAGGCACACTAAACTGGTCAAAGCATTTTGGGATGCAGGTGTATGGACAATCAAGTAAAAATTCAATTTAAAGAAATATAATCCTAACTCATGAGCAATAGTTAGAGAAATAAAGAATGCGATGCACCCGAATCATACAGTACAGTTAGAAATCGATTCTTAACATAACCTGACCTTGAATGAGGGCATCCGATTGCACAACATCGTCAATAGTGATAACAAACACTCGTCCTTGTTGTTGGGTTCTGACTGGATTTCGAGTAAATCCCTTCGGGCAATCCTTGGCAACGTGTCCAAGTTCTCCACAAGCATAGCAGTTAGGTGATCCAAACTGGCAAGACCTGTTACTACGCTCTTTTCCACATTGCTTACATGCAGGGTTTATGTAAGCCTGACGGGCTCGTTTACCATTGCCTTGCCTTACTTTACCTCGAGCGATAAATCCAAACTTTATAGTATTGCCAGCGGACTCGTCTACCATTCTTTTTCGACAGTCTCTTGCCCAATGTCCTTCCTTATTACAGTAGTAACATAAATCTGTTCTGAACCGAAAAAGCCTACTACCATGATGCTTTCCACAAGTTGGGCATACTTCACCACTTTGAGCTTGGTGAGGTTGACTCTCATGTCCTTGTTCAATGTCACGGTTATTGTCACTACCATTATTACGAGTTAAAAGGCTGACATCTCGGTGGTTTCCATTCCAACACTGGAATTGACCAATGGCTTTAAAGTTGCGACATTGAGGGGCTAAATTTTGAACAAAGTCTCTTTGTGAATCCTCCCTACGACTTGCTCGAGCTATCGCCACCTTCTTTGAACATTCTTCCACTAGTTTACTTTTATTCACCAGTTCAGCAAAATTTCGTATCTCTAGCAAAACAACAGAATTCATCAGTTCTTCTCGGAGTCCTCCTTCAAACTTTAAACACTTCCATTCCTCAAAGTCTTCTGGGTTCCCTTGATAAAT
Source organism: Arachis hypogaea (assembly GCF_003086295.3). Taxonomy (NCBI): domain Eukaryota; kingdom Viridiplantae; phylum Streptophyta; class Magnoliopsida; order Fabales; family Fabaceae; genus Arachis; species Arachis hypogaea. The sequence goes on from NC_092047.1 coordinate 55,551,635, forward strand.
CTTGGAGAAACGGCACAAATCATCGAACTTACGGGCATACTCAGCAATAGTCATATCCCCTTGTTTCAACTGCATAAGCTCCATCTCCTTAGCATCTCGTGCTGCTCCCAGAAAATACTTTTTATAAAATTCGTCCCTAAAGATATCCTAAGGAATGTCATTTTCATTCTATTGTAGCAGTCGCTGTATCCCCTGCCACCAGTACTCAGCTTCTCCCTCGAGCATATAAGTAGCAAACTCCACGTGTTGTCCTTCCGTAACATGTTGCACTCTCAGAGATCGTTCAACACCTCGAAACCAATTATCAGTGTCAGTCGCAACGAGTGTACCCTTGAACTTAGGCGGATTAACCTTCAGAAATGTCGCAAGGGTCATAGGTCTTTCAGGATGCCCTAAGTTGTTCTCATCATTCCCATTATCTTCTCCGTATTCATTCTCGTTCCCATTTCTCACTCTGAGACGTTCAACAACCCTAGCCGCTGCTACAGCAGCTTCACGCACTACTTCAGCCACGTTGTTCATGGTAGCCATAAACGTTTCCTGTTCCCTCTTGTAGTTAACATTAGGAATTCCTTCCCGTACGCCTCGTCTCCGTGAACCCATTGTAGTCTTGTTCACACCAAACAATCACTGTTAAGGTGATCAGTCTTAACACTTCAAGTCAAGTGTGAACATTCCCAAAATGAAAACACAGAGACAATCATGCAACATATATCACTGGGATATCCTATACGCATGAGACACACAACAGAGTATGCAATGAAGCATAGTCAGTCCACTCCCCAGACTCTACTGGGAACGAACTGCTCTGATACCAAATTGTAACGACCCAATTTTCAATATGTCTAGATCATACCGGAAACTAAGCGCTACCAATTTGTCTTCCTAATTTTTATCTATTATTTATCATATGAGCCTGATTCGTTGTTAGACGCGTAGTTAATTTGCGTGGTGTATTTTTTTTAAAAACGTTTGGATTAATATACAGAATCATTTATAATCAATTCACAAGAAATAACAGATAAAACAGTTATAAACAACCGCACAAAAATACATCACAAGTAGTTGACAACATTCGGTGATTCAGCCTTTATTAGCATATAGACTGTTAGTTAGAACACCCCTAGATATAACTAAATAATATCTATATACATATATATACATACAACATCCCAGGTCCTGACCTATTCAAGAGGTCCCTAAGCTGGCACCTAGGCTAGCCTAGACTCTATACTCACCTAGTCCCTCTAAACTACTAAAGCGAGGAAAAGTACGTTCTAGGTCTTCAAAACTCAAGTCAAGTGGAACGTCATCAAAAGATAGAACATCATCTGCTACTCCTCTGCACGATCAGACTTTTCCACAGGACGTCTCTCTGGTACCTCATGAAGTAGCCACACAATAGGAATCTCGTACACAGGATTTAGGTTAAAGTGCACATACGAACGGGGTGCAGACGTTGGCTGGTCTTACAGTATATACATATAATCAGAGAACGATATTCACCCTAGAGCGGAATCCCTTTTTGCGTACAATCGTCAGCGAACTACGGAAAGGAACTCTTACTTCCGTCTGAAGGGGAAAGGGAGAGAGAAGGGGGAAAGAACTGGGGAGTTCTTAGTAGGGCCGGGGTTATTAGTTACGTTCATTTATTTGAGGTCGATTAGTAGACGAATAACATAATATAGTGAAGCAGTAAACAGAAGATAAAGATAGAAAGAGAAAGTAGAGAGAACAGAAAGCAGAACACAAACAAAAGAATACAAGAAAATAAAGCACAGAAATAGCATACGAGCAGACAAATATAAAGAAGTAGATCACACACAGAAAGGAATGCAACAGAGAATGATGCGCAGACAAGAATGATGCATGTCTAGCCCTAGTACAGGCCATGAGCTCATGTGTCGGTTGGCTGCCCGCAATCCCGACATTTATCCGGTCACGAGTAATCCCGATTTCCCGGATACGATTTTCCGTTCCTAAATAAATGCGCATATAATAATAGCCGCTCATTTGAGACAGCCTCTGCTTACTGCAGGAAAATATATATATACTCTGCTCTGCTCTGGGGAAGCGGAAAATAGCTGTAGGTAACTTAGTTTCCCTACAGAGGCTCTGGGTTGCATTAAGCAACTAATATATATTGAATATAGCTCTGGGTTGCATCAAGCAACTAATATATATATAAATATAGCTCTGGGTTGCATCAAGCAACTAATATATATATATATATATATATAGCTCTTTATTATATTACTCTTCTCTTTATATCTCTTTACTCTGTTCTGGTTTCTCTTTTCTCTGTATCTCTTTACTCTGTTTTAATTACTCTGTTCTCTGTATCTCTTTTCTCTTCTCTGATTACTCTTTTCATCTGTATCTATATTACTCTTTTTCTCTTTATCTCTTTACTTTACTCTGGTTACTCTGTTTTCTGTGTTTCTCTACTTTGCTCTGATTTCTCTGCTTAACGTATGTATTTAAAGTTTATGTAAATTTCGGTATGAATAGTTCGCCTGTCCCAAGTATAGGTTCATTAAGTCTATACTGAAACAGTTTACCTTTTCATATAATACCTAACCCTAGTCGCAACTCAAGGACTAACTATGTTGCCCTAGTTCGTTCACTAATTTCTGTCTGTTTTTCTGTTACCACTCCCTAAGTGTTTTATGAAGGTAATTATGAGATTCTGCGCTTAAAGTTGTCTTTCTAAAGCTTACAGAAAACTGCCTTTTCCGCATTATTTTATTATTTTTATTATTATTTATTATTTTATTATTAAATTTTCGAAAATTAACTTTACTTTAACCTTTAACCTTTAAAATTCACTTTTTACCACCCGTAACTTTTAATATTTCTACTTTTACCACCCTAACTTTTGGAAATTACAAAATAACCCCCCAAACACCAAAATATTTACTTCCTTGCCCTTTTATGGATCAAAAAGGTGTTCTTCATTGTTCTTCACCACACTTAAAGTGTTCTTCGTGTTCTTCGTAAATTTCTCAGATTCTTTCTTTGTTTTTACCCGTTTTTCAGTCTTTTCAGCAACCGATTTTTACCATAATTCAAAATAAATTTCTAGCCACTAAAACCCCATCTTTTCTACATGAGTTTAACATAAATTGAACCTCAATTTAAGCTCTAGGGTTTCATTTTCCAGCAGCCACAAGAACACACATTCATAGCTTGAATTTTATCAAATTTCATAAAATTTTCACCAAAATTTCAACAAGAATTACTCATACAAACAATCAATTTCAAGCACAGACAAACCATATCATAATCACACAACTCAAACAGAATCAATCAAGATTAAATTCGTCAATCCCTACCTGGTTTTGCTGCTCCTAATTCGGTTAAACTTTCAGGTGGTCCTTAAGCACTTTTTCCTCCTAAATTACATCAAGATCAACTTTAAATCCAAAAACTCTCAACTGACCAAATCTCACTCAGTATGTTAGGAAGAGATATCTCACCTTAGATCTACTGGAAATTCACGTTTCTTGTCCTTCAAGTCAAGTTAAGCATGATTCCTAAGGAAGAACATCAAGAAAACACATGTTTTGCATGGTTTTCCTTGAAAACCGAATTGAAATGGGAGGGAGACAGCCATCTCATCTTATTTCCATCCTTGATAAGTTACATGGTTATGTAGAGGAAGAAGAGAGGATCATTTTGGTGAAATCGGAGTTTTGATTTGAGTTTTGGTTTAGAAGAAATCAAGCTTTGAAGATTAAGTGTTCATGAAAGTTTCTCTCTTTTCTCTCTTGTTATTTTTGGCCAAAATGATGAAATGAGACAGCATTGGAGGTCTTGGGGGTGTAAGGTGAGTTGTGATTGGTTGGCTTGGAGGTGGATTAAAATAATATTAAAATATCTCTGGTGTACAACTACTAAAACTAGGTGTACTGGAACACTCGTAAAAACATCTCTAAAAATTATTTTTTGAGCTACTAGCATAAATGACACTAGTAACATATTTATTATGAGAATAGAACATGTATAATGAGGCCTTAGCATTGCTAAATTCATCAGAGAGTGCTAGTGCTAAGCTGCATCAGTAAACCGTAAACCCGGTTAAACCGATTTTCTGTTTTTAACAAAAACAGACCAGGTAACCTTATAATATCATTCAAGCATTTTATAATACTAATATAATACTAATATAATGATAATATTATACTATTATTTCTCTCCTCTCATGAATTGAGTTCGGTTCGTCAAACAGAGACTATTTACGAAAATCAGAATCAAAACTGCCAACCGATACGGTTCAAAAACTAGGTTCTTCGCGATTGCATTATCGAGCTTGCCTCAAAGGAGGTTCTAGCTTAAGGATGACATAATGATAATGAGGATTGAGATGCTTGATGATATAACAGAGGTGTTCCCTTTATTGATCTTCCGGAGAAATCCGTACTTTTGGAAAAGATCTCATGTACTCAAAAATCAGGATTGTTACATTCTACACTTTCTTATATTTTACTTTCCTTTGTCAATATATATAGTTTTGCAATTTTGAGTTTTTAATTGATGAACTTGATGTTTGATGTTTATTATATGTTTATTGAATTGCTCTTGTTGATTTTGATCATTTGGTTATTCATAGTTTTTATCATTTTCCCAAATTTGCCATGTTTTATGATTATGCCCACCATGTGTTTGATGAAATACCAATTTTGATTCTGGGGTAGATTTCCACCCCTTGACTTGGAGAAATGAGTATATGGAATGCTAGAGTCATAATGCCCGACATTTAGTGATAATTCTTGGGTTGTTAGTTGTTATTGTTTCTATTAACACTAGCTTTTTACTAAGGTAATTAGTAAGTAAGCTAGGATTTGTGGATTAATAGCAATTATGCTTACTTGACTTATTCTTCGATGTTAAGGGTTAACTAAGTGAGATTAATCCATCATAATTATCATAGTTGTGGTTATGGCAATGAAGGAATTCCATAACTCATCCCAAGTCAACGCTCCATTTATGTTTTGAACCACATTTCCATCAATTTTGAGTCTTACTTGTTCATATTACATACATAGTTCTTTAGTTCTTTTATTAGTTTATTAATTACAATTTTGAGCATTCTTTTATTTCTTAATTGCTTGCTTCATTATTGAAAACCCCTTTGCTTTCCACAACCAAAATTGTGCGCTCTTAGGCATTAGTTCCTAGGAAAGACGACCCGAGGTTTAACTACTCTCGGTTATTTTAATTTGAATTAAACTTTGATTGGGAGGGTTACTTGTCGGTTTGGACTATGCTACCGACGAAGAAATTATTTTGCTAAATTTTCAAACCGTCGTAATTCTCTCTATCACTAACTTCAGCAAATTTTCAACATACTGGGTGCCCAGCGCCCATGCTTTGGAACCCAACTTCAAATGATTTTTTATGTAATGACCTAGTTTTCGGTAAAACGGAACTTTTTCTAAAAGAAACAGAATTTTTTTGAAAGTTCTGCATAGTAGGCACCTCTACTGTATCATCAAAATAATATTAAATGATCATTAATAATAATAAAATAATCAAAGAGAAAAATAGTAATTCACCTAGAGACTAGGCGCAAAATGATAATTTTCTCTAAAAGCCTTAGAAAGATAATTTAAAGCTTAGAATCTCATAAGTCTCTTCATAAAAGACCTATAGTAAGGTAAAATAAGGTAAAGATTAAGTTAAAATATTCAAAAATAACAAAAAAGGACAAAGTCATGTAATAAACATAACCAGCGATTGAAAACTGGTAACTAAAAGGAATGGCTAAGAAAGAAAAACAGAGAAAGAAACTGAAAAGAAGAAGCTTACAAAAAAGGAGAATTAAAATGTATAGTGGGAACGCCTACTGAGATCGAACTATTTTCTAGGGGTATAGATATTAAAGTCAACTAATGTGTCTTCAGCCAAATGATCGATATGCAACTGATGCTATGGGAAAAATCATATCTAAGACTTGTTCCTAGGTAATGTCGATCGAGTTGCGGGTAGTCAACTAACAGATGAGCTCGTGGGCTGCATAGGACAAGACATGCATCATCTTTGTTTGCGCATATTCCTCTGTTTTGTTTTTTGTGTGAATGTGTGTGTTCATTGCATTCTATTTTTGTGTGATGTTTTTTTGTATTCTTTGTCTGTTTACTATTTTTCTGCATTATGCTATTTTTCTGTTAAACAAAAAAGAATTAATGAACTTAACTTGCAACCCCAACCTTACTAAGAACCCCCAAGTTCATACCCCAATAGATTCCCCATAGATGGAGACGGGATTCCTTTTCCATGAATTGCTAAACGACATTTTGTACGAGGGTCCCGCTCTGGGTAATCTTCTGAATCTAGGGCGAGCCTCATTTTTGTTTGTATATATTGTAAGACTGGTTGCTTTCTATATCTCGTTTATCCTAAACTTTAATATGGATCTTCTGTAAAAGTTTCTTCTAACGTGGCTACATGATGGAGTACCAGTAGGTTGCTCAATGATGACAGTTACTCGTGCAGAGGAGTAGTGGATGATATTCTGCTTGTTGATAATGTCCAACTTGGCCCAAGTTTTGAAGACCTAAAACATATTTTCTCTCGCTTTCGTAGACTCGAGAGATTAAGTGAGTATAGAGTCTAGGCTAGCTTGGGTGTCAGCTTAGGGATTTCTTGAACAGGTCAGGGCTTGGGATGTTGTATGTATATATGCATATAGTTATTATCTAGCTACTTTTAGGGGTGTCCTATCTGAGATTCAAACACCGCTAAAGGCTGGATGATTGAACGCTATCAACTATTTGAGATGTACACATGTATGGTTGCTTGTAACTGTTCTGTTTATTATTATTTGTGATTTTGTCTATGAATGTTTCTGCTTGTCAATACAAACGTTTTCAAAAAAAATTATTTGGTAAGTAATCACGTTTTAACAGCGAATCAGGCTCATATAATAAATAATAGTTAATAATATAGGGAGGCGAGTTAGTAACGCTTAGCTTATAATATGATCAAGATATACTAGAAGTTGTGTTGTTATATTCCACCTCCCAGGGGTCCAAAGTCAAGCGCCCAAGCCTTGGAGCTCGTTGTATTTGAAGAAAGATAAGATTAGCTCTCGACACCCAGACCCAAAATACATTGGCGCCTAACGCTAGAACTCCAAGTCTGGCGCCAGTACTCCAAAGTCCAGCGCCAACTATCCAAACCCAGCTTAGTGCTCTAAAGCCCAGCACCAACACTCCAAGTTCAGTGTCCATGGCCCAAGTTCAGCGCCCACAGCCTATGCTCATCACTCTTCCTGATTTGGTCTACATACTCCAAATACTTAACATTTGAATTGTTGTTTTAGTTATCTTATTCCTCGATAAGATAAAATTATATTTAGCTTGAATTTGAATTTTAGGTTAGCATTTAGAATAGAAATAAGCAAGCGATGGTTCATTGAAGATGATCGGAGAATCCAATATCTTGCATTCTTTAGTTTAGTTTAGTTTTCTATTTATTATGAGTCACTAATTCTCTTTTGTTAAGGTTGAGAGTTTTGTTTGATTTTATGGAATGATAATTTGATTGTTTTTTTATTTTGATTAATGCATTGATACTTTTTCAAGAATTAAGTATCAGTCTTATTCTTAATGATTATAAGTATTGAAAAATATTCTAACTTTGTCTTGGATTCCATTATTATCTTGGAAAATTTAATACCGGGATTAGGTTAAAACTCATTTTAATAATTTTTCAAACTGACTAGATCGCTTTTGAAAGGTTGTGCGACTTTAAATCAAAATTATGCTTAACCTCTTCTTCTTAATTAATTGACCAAGGAATTAGTGATTACATAAGATAAAGAGAAATTGAATTTTCAAGGGATTGAGGTTTGATTATATATGATTTGTCGTGAAAGTATCTTGCATGAATTAAAGTAAATAAGCATGAACGTTTCTTTTTCTGAAAATTAAACATCTCCAAAATCTTATCATCTCCATTCATTATATATTTCTCTATCCATTCATAAGCATCCATTCACACGTACGTTATTGTTTCAAGATCTCATCCACTTCAAAAGTTCGTTGATCTAATAAGTGGTTTGATTAAAAGTTGCTTGCTTAATCCTTTAATCCTCTTGCGAACGATATTCACTCACCATGGTATTACTTGAAGTGATTTAGTGTACTTGCCAAATTAAAGTCCATCAAGTTTTGGTGCATCATATGCTCAAAAGATAAAATTCAAAATAAATAAATTACTAGTTAGCTGCACTCCTAGTTAGTTGCCTAGCGAGATTGTTTCCAAAATAACTTTTAGAATTTTTAAAATGATTTTGAATTTTTAAAATGAATTTTAGAAATTTTAAAATTATTTTATTTTTTATTTGAAATTTTAGATGTTTTTTTATTAAGATTTTGAATATTTCTCATAATAGTTTGAATTTACGTTTTTTTTTGTAACACCCTAACTTTTAGCACCTCATAATTTTACTAAGAATCCAGGCATTACTTACCTCTATACCATTTTTATTTTATACTATCTTTATTTAACATTGAGCCTTCGCGAATACGAACTGAAGTTTTAACCAAGAAAATGAAGAGTCGGTATTTAAACCATTTAATCACAAATATATATATATATATATATATATTCAAATATCCTCAAATACAAGTCTTGCCCCTCTAAGAACCCACAACAATAAACGATGAGGGGAAAATAAAATCTAACAACTCAACTCGTAAACATAATCTTCTATGCTCCTGTAACTCTACACTAAACTTTCGCACTTGTAGCTGAAAGGGGTGAAAATAGGGGGTAAGAACTGGAAGTTCTTAGTAGGGTTGGGATTAGAAGTTAAGTCAGGATTATCATAGTTCAATTAATCCACAGCGAAATACACAAGTGTCACAGAGAAATATCCAGTCACAACAATTCAAAATACCATTACAAAATGCACAAACACAAGAAGACAATCATAAATAATTTTACAGTATCAAGTAAAATGCAAATGCGCAACAAGGATGATGCTGTCTAGTCCTATCGAAGGTAATGAGCTCATTTGTCGGTTTTGACCTGCACCCAACTCAATCCAATTCGCAAGTCGGATAAGGCATTCCAGTGACATAACCTCTACAAGTTTCTACTTTTTGCAGGCACTGATTCTCCAGCAGAAGTATGTCGAACATGACCCCGCAGGTACTTGCAGGCGCTGATTCTCCAGCTGAAGTATGTGACCCTTTCTCTTGGAAGCCATTTCATATTTACGGGCATCCCCGTACAATCATTCATATACAAAACCCACGGCTTAATATTTTCACATTGGCACCATAACTATTTACTTTCCGTCACACTCTCGTGACCTTTCAATAATTCTCATAATGACACGTGCGGATTTATTTTTTCTCTTCCTTCAGTCCTTCACTTAATTATCCTTAATAATTCAAACTATCTTTACACTGTTCTCTCATCACCCACTAAGTATTTTATGGAAAGAGAATCAAAAGATTCTTTAATTAAGTCGGTGTTCCCTAAAACTTTTAAGATTACTCTGTTTGCTCTTCTCTAACTTATAATAATTTTAATAATATCTTTACTAATTAATATTCTTAAGAAAATAATAACAATAATATAAATAAGATAATTTAAGTGGCAACTAAATAATATTTATATCTTTTTTTTAAAAATTTAGCTTCATAAAACTTTTATTTTTAAGCTCTTATTATCTACGTCTTAAAATTTTAACTTTTAAATATTTCTTTTTTAAGCAACATTTTATAAAATCATATTTGAAACTTCACTTATCTCAATATTTATAAATGTAACCCTGATATGTTACAAAATACCCATTTTTACTCCTGTACTTTATTTATCACCAAAAATACCCGAAAACATATATAATTATAATTTTTACCTTGATTTTTATATACAAATACAATGTTACCCTTCAAAAATAAAATTTAATTACTAATCTCCCTCTTATACCAAAACCGAAACCCTTAACCTTTTTCTTTCAAAAATATTACTTGTATTTTAATCCATTTTCGAATTTATCGGTTATCAATTCTTTGTAACTTTTAATTTAATCTTTCGTTCATCAAACCTCACCAATTTTTACTTGATCCTCAATGATAGTCCAGCCCAAAAATCTCTAAAATAGTTCGGTCCCTGCTGGTTTTATCACAGCCAAGTCATGAACTTCACAAATACATCAATATATTGCAAAAATTCAATATAAACTCAATTAAACTCAATCACTAATCAATCACAGCACCAAATTAAATCACTTATTCAATATAGATTCAATTATTGAGATTTTACTGAAACCCTACTTCTGTACGAAATCAAAACACTCGAAGTTCCAGAGAAATTTTTTGACTGAGGTGCCGAAGAAGAAAGCGTCAGAAATCGTCTGTGCCTCCTAGAATTCTAATTGGCTGAAATCAAGGAGAGGAAGGCTATATCGTCATCAACTTCTACCGAACAAAATGATACCATCGTGTAGAGGAGGAAGATACGAACACTTTTATCGTATTAGATTTTTTATTAAAGTTACCTAGTTCAAGAAATTGAAGTCGAAAGGTCAAAGGAGCTTCGGTTCTCTCATTCTCTCTCGGTCAATTCTCTTTTCTTTATTCCTCAACTTCAATTCGATGATGAAGTAAAGAGGATGATGATTAATTGGATGAAAGGTAATTATGCGTCATGCTTTATATATACTTATGTTTACATGCCAGCCACGTTTGGCTTTCTTTATCTTTATTTCCTTAATGACATTCGGCCAAGGAAAAGGAATCAAGGAAATGATATATTAAATAATGATCAAGGATAATTGTAGGCTAGGTGTCATGTTCTGGAACTGCTGAGCCAACGGTTCAAATTATAGATATCGAAAACGAATATTTATGAAAACTGAATATATTAAAATACAAGTAATAATAATATATAGAGTTAAATATATATGAGTTACTAACATAAATATTATTAGTAATATAATGATAAAAGATATACGATGAAGCATTAGTAAACTAAATTCATCGAATAGTACCGATATTTACTCATATAAGCAGATTTTGAATTTAATAACAATATTAACTAAATTTTATTTTAATCAAAGCGGGTAAAAATATTAATAATAATATTAACAATAATAATAAAATAATAATAATTTTATCTTTTTTAAAATATCTCGTTATAACAAAAATTATATAAAAATTCAAATTAATCTAAAATCTAGTTATCATAAAATCAATTATGTAACATATCTTATTATAGCAAAATTATATAAAAAGTCTTAATTGATCTAAACTTGAATGATAATAATAATTATAAGAATCAATTTAAATTTGCCTATTAAAATGGTTTCTAAGAAATAGTTCAAACTAATAGAATAAATCATAATTAATTTAAATTTTAATAATCATAAAATTAATGTAATTACTCTTAGTAAATTAGTTTCTAAAAATAAGAGGCTCCAATTAATAAAATAAATTATAATTTATTTATATTTAGATTTTTTAAAAAAATGTGGGTCGTTACACTCTACCCACCTTATAAAAATTTTCATCCTCGAAAATTGATACAATAAAATAAGTTCGAACTCTACTTACAAAAAAAACCAGGATTTATGAAGAATAATGTAAACTACGTCAAAGATGGATATTCAAAAAGATTCAAGAGAACATATAGGATTACAATAGAGTAAAGATATACAAGAACGATAAAGTATGGTTGAAAGAAGTAACGAAATCACATTTCAAGGAGGAGAATCCCAGGCAAAGAATCCCACTAAAAATAATGAAAGAAGAGGTGACACCAAGTCACATAGCACGAATAGAGAGTATACGTCGAATTGAATTCAACCCTTAAAACGTAACTTCTAATGGACCAAACTCCATGATTCGCATCATCTATTAATTTTATATTGTCTATCACAATCCGTTAGTTCTTTTCCTATACGCAAATCATCAGTATTAAGTTGGCCAAACCTAACCACGGGAGATGCAATAGTTGATAAACAACATTAATCAATAGACAATTATGCATTTGAAACTCAAACTCTTGTCACTAGGACAAGTCCTACTGCATGACAAACACTCAGACTATGTAGTGTGTAAAATTCGGTTAATTAATGACTAATTAACCCATAAATTAAAACATATTCTAGAGAATAAGAAATGAGATTTTTATAGTTTAATACGTTAGAGAAAATTAAAACGAGAATTTTAACAGCAATTCTAAAGAAATCGGCCCAAGATTGGACCGAACGTGTCAAACCGGGCTAACTGGACCTATGTTGGGCCCAAGGCCTAGCCAAGTCTCATTAATTTAGAGAGCTCAGCACTCTCTCTCCCCCTCAAACAACACACACACGCTGGAAAGGGAAGGGAAAACTCAAACCCTTGCCCTCATTCACTTCAATCTTCTTTTGATCATAACTTTTGATCTGGAGCCCCGATTGACGCACCGTTTACAGCCACACGACCGTGGCGTCGAGCTCTACAAAAGTCACAACTTTGTTTTTGAGATAAGTCACGCTTTCTTCTTTGAATTTCCAGCCTTTAATTTTAAAAATTTGGGTGAAAGGTGTTGAGATTTTGAGTTTTTGATGTTATAGGATCCCATTAGCTTGAGAGGAAGGCTTAATCTTACCTCTTTGATCTTTGAGTAAGGTAAGATTCTTAAATCTAAGCCAAACACTTGGAATTTTGTGATTTAGTGATTGATTTGGATGTGTGGGTGTATAACATGTATATTAGGCAATGTATGTGTGTACATTGGAGCTTGATTGATGGTTTTGGAAAGCTTTGGAGTGGAGCAATAGCCTTGAAGAATATGTTGGTGAATTTTTGGGACCTTGAAAGTTGAATTTGGAAGTGTTCCGGGTTGAACTGGAATTGGCCAAGGTATGGTTTCGGTTTCCTGTATCTAAAATATAATGTGGTTGTGAAAACGTAGGCTAGTGGCCCTAGGATAGGATTTTGAAATGTTGACGTAGTTGTTGGATGATTTGGATTGAGTTGAATATATGAATAATGGTTGAATAATTGTGAGTGGTGCTAATTGTTGGTAAAGTGTGTAATATTGTAAGTGATGTGGCTTGATATGCTTACTTGTTGGTAAGGTTGAGGCTCTTGTTGGTGAGCATGATTTGACATATGATATGGACATGTATGTATATATATATATAGTGGTCGGTGAAATTGAATATTTGTTTGGAAATTGAAATATGGAATGTTGATTCTGACTTGAATTTATTGAATTGAGATTTGGTTAAAAATAGAAGAATTGGTGGGTTGAGGATTAAATGAGAGGTTGGAAATACTTGATGTTGAATGGTTGAGTTTTGATTAGTTTTGAATGAATTTAGAAGTGTATGTTTTGGAAATTGGAAGTTTATGAACTTTGGTAAAAAAGAACTTTTGATGAAATTCAACGGATCATATCTTAAGCTATTGTTTTTGGAATTTGATGCTTTTTATACCAAATGAAAGATAATTTCACAAGCTTTACAATGGTTTAAATTTGGTGGAAATCTGAATTTTGTGGATGGAGATATGATCGTTGAAAGTTGGGGTCTGAAATCTGAATTTTGTGAATTCTACAGAATTTGTGATTTCTGATTTGTGTGCGAACGCACAGCCCTGTCCGCACGCACACACTGTGGATTTTTGAACCTGTGCGCACGCACAGCGCGCACAGCCTTGTGCGTGCACACAACCAACAAAGTTTTACAAAATGTGCGCACGCACACGTTGGGAAGCATGTTCTGTTGAGGGCGTTCGCACGCCTTGTGCGAGCGAACAGAATTGGAAAATTTTACACCTGTGCGTACGCACACTGATAAACCCATATTTTATGATGTATTTTGTGCTCAATTTAAGTGATTTATTCAATCCTTCACCCACTTATTCATGTAAATTGCATGGTTTTACTTTTTCTTCCTTATTTTATGATATATGTGAAATACATGTTTTCTATGCTTTAAAAATATTAATCTTAATTACCCTTTTATTACCATTCGATGCCGTGATTCGTGTGTTAAGTATTTTCAGATCTCATAGGGCAGGAATGACCCAAGGGATAAAAGGAAACATACAAAAATGGAAGGAAAGCACAAAAATGGAGTTTTGAAGAAAAGGCAGCGACGCGAACGCATGGACGACGTGAACGCGTGCCTAGCGCGAAAATGCAGCGACACGAATGCATGACCGACGCGTACACGTGACCGACGCGAACGCGTGACTCACGCGGATGCGTGACAGACACCACGTACAAAAATATACAGAAAATGCCCCCAGCGATTTCTGGACCCTTTTTCGGCCCAAATCCAAGCTAGAAACATAGAATATAAGCCAGAGAATGGAGGAATCAAGGGATAGACGCAGAACAACTCATAATTCACAATTTTAGGTTTTAGCTATAGTTTTTAGAGAGAGAGGTTCTCTCCTCTCTCTTAGGATTTAGGATTAGGATTTCTCTTATTTTTAGGATTGCTTCTACAGTCACAGGTTCAATGTTCTTTTAAATTACTTTCTAGTTTTATTTATTCTATTATTTTAATTGTTATTTATCTTGTCAGATTTGGCTTATGAACCATTCATGTTATGATTTTCTTAATTAATATAATTTGAGGTACTTCAGACTAATAATTTTCTTATTCAATTTATAATGATTTCATTTCAATTAAGATTTATTTTTCCCTTTTGGCTTGGGTTAAGTAATTTATAATACTTGACTTATCAAACTCAGCTGTTGATTGGAATTGGAATTCTTTGCTGGTTAATTTGTACTCCAATAACTCTAGTCTCTCGACAGGAGTTGACTAGGACCTGAGGATCAAATTAATTTGTCTACTTGACTTTTCTTTATTTAGCAAGGGTTAATTAAAAGTGGGAGCTGGTGCACAAAATTGTGATCATCAATGGCGCCAAAAACTTGGTACGCACAATTGTAATCTCAACTCTTTGTCACAACTTCGCACAACTAACCAGCAAGTGCACTGGGTCATCCAAGTAATAAACCTTACGTGAGTAAGGGTCGATCCCACGGAGATTGTCTGCCTGAAGCAAGCTATGGTCTCCTTATAAATCTCAGTCAGGAGGATTCAAATGGGTATGGTGAATTGATAATAAAAACATAAATAAAATATAAACTGGGATAGAGATACTTATGTAATTTATTGGTGAGAATTTCAGATAAGCGTATAGAGATGCTTTCGTTCCTCCTGAACCTCTGCTTTCCTGCTGTCTTCATCCAATCATTCCTACTCCTTTCCATTACAAGCTTTATGTAGGGCATCACCGTTGTCAATGGCTACATCCCATCCTCTCTGTGAAAATGGTCCAATGCGCTGTCACTGCATGGCTAATCATCTGTCGGTTCTCGATCATACTGGAATAGGATTTACTATCCTTTTGCGTCTGTCACTACGCCCAGCACTCGTGAGTTTGAAGCTCGTCACAGCCTTCCCTTCCCAGATCCTACTCGGAATACCACATACAAGGTTTAGACTTTCAGGATCTCAAGAATGGCCATCCATGGGTTCTAACTTATACCACGAAGATTCTAATATCTCGGACTCGGTCCCCTGTATTAGATATCCAAGAGATACCCATTCAATCTAAGGTAGAACGGAAGTGGTTGTCAGGCACGCGTTCATAAGTTGGGAATGATGATGATTGTCACGATCATCACATTCACATTGAAGTACGAATGATTTTCTTAGAAGCGGAATAAGTTTGTATTGAATAGAAAAACAGTAGTACTTTGCATTAATCCATGAGGAACAGCAGAGCTCCACACCTTAATCTATGGTGTGTAGAAACTCTACCGTTGAAAATACATAAGTGATGAAGGTTCAGGCATGGCCGAATGGCCAGCCCCCAAACGTGATCTAAAGATGAAACTAAAGATATAAATACACTAGTAAAAAGTCCTATTTATACTAAACTAGTTACTAGGGTTTACAGAATGAGTAATTGATGCAGAAATCCACTTCCGGGGCCTACTTGGTGTGTGCTTGGGCTGAGCATTGAGCTTTACACGTGTAGAGGCTTCTCTTGGAGTTGAACGCCAGTTTGTAACCTGTTTCTGGCATTTAACTCCACTTTGCAACCTGTTTCTGGCGTTTAACTCCAGAATGCGGCATGGAACTGGCGTTGAACGCCAGTTTGCAACATCTATGCTTAATCAAAGTATGGACTATTATATATTTCTGGAAAGCTCTGGATATCTACCGTCCAACGCAATTGAGAGCACGCCATTTGAAGTTCTGTAGATCGAGAAATTCCACTTTGAGTGAAGGGAGGTCAGAATCCAACAGCATCTGCAGTCCTTCTTCAACCTCTGAATCTGATTTTTGCTCAAGTCACTCAATTTCAGCCAGAAATTACCTGAAATTACAGAAAAACACACAAACTCATAGTAAAGTCTAGAAATGTGATTTTTAATTAAAAACTAATAAAAATGTACTAAAAACTAACTAAATTATACTAAAAACTATGTAAAAACAATGCCAAAAAGCGTATAAATTATCTGCTCATCACAATACCAAACTTAAATTGTTGCTTGTCCCCAAGCAACTGAAAATCAAATAGGATAAAAAGAAGAGAATATACTATAAATTCCAAAATATCAATAAAACTTAGCTCCAATCAAATGAGCGGGACTTGTAGCTTTTTGCCTCTTGAATAGTTTTGGCATCTCGCTTTATCCATTGAGGTTCAGAATGATTGGCATCTATAGGAACTTAGAATTCAGATAGTGTTATTGATTCTCCTAGTTCAGTATGTTGATTCTTGAACACAGCTACTTTATGAGTCTTGGCCGTGGCCCTAAGCACTTTATTTTCCAGTATTACCACCGGATACATAAATGCCACAGACACATAACTGGGTGAACCTTTTCAGATTGTGACTCAGCTTTGCTAAAGTCCCCAATTTGAGGTGTCCAGGGTTCTTAAGCACACTCTTCTTTTTGCTTTGGACCTTGACTTCAACCGCCCAGTCTCAAGTTTTCACTTGACACCTTCACGCCACAAGCACATGGTTAGGGACAGGTTGGTTTAGCCGCTTAGGCCAGGATTTTATTCCTTTTAGGCCCTCCTATCCACTGATGCTCAAAGCCTTGGATCCTTTTTATTACCCTTGCCTTTTGGTTTGAAGGGCTACTGGCTTTTTGCTCTTGCCTTTTGGTTTTAAGAGCTTTTGGCTTTTTCTGCTTGCTTTTCTTTTTTTTCTTTCTATTTTTTTTCGCCAATTTTTTTTTCTGTAAGCTTTTGTATTCACTGCTTTTTCTTGCTTCAAGAATCATTTTTATGATTTTTCAGATTATCAAATAACATGTCTCCTTTTCATCATTCCTTCAGGAGCCAACATATTTAACATTCATAAACAACAATTTCAAAAGACATATGCACTGTTCAAGAATTCATTCAGAAAACAAAAAGTATTATCACCACATCAAAATAATTAAACTAGTTTCAAGGATGAATTCGAAACCATGTACTTCTTGTTCTTTTATTTTTAAAACAGTATTCATATTCATAACTTTAAGGCATAGACACTTAGACACTAGTGATCATATAGTAAAGACACAAACATAAATAAAACATAAAGATCAAAAATCCAAAAACAGTAAAATAAATAGACAAAGAGATTAAGGAATGAGTCCACCTTAGTGAGGATGGCATCTTCCTCTTCTTGAAGAACCAATGGTGCTCTTGAGCTCCTCTATGTCTCTTCCTTGCCTTTGTTGCTCCTCCTTCATAGCTCTTTGATCTTCTCTAATTTCATGGAGGATGATGGAATGCTCTTGGTGCTCTACCCTTAGTTGTCCCATATTGGAACTTAATTCTCCTAGGGAAGTGTTGATTTGCTCCCAATAATTCTGTGGAGGAAAGTGCATCCCTTGAGGTATCTCAGGGATTTCATGGTGAAGAATTTTCTCATGCTCTTGCTAAGGTCCATGATCTCTTGTTTGCTCCATCCTTTTCTTAGTGATGGGCTTGTCCTTTTCAATGAGGCTGTCTCTGGCCTTAGGTACCCAAAATGGTTATGGAAAAACAAAAAGCAATGCATTTACCACACCAAACTTAGAAGGTTTGCTCGTCCTCGAGTAAAAAAAGAAAGAAAAGGTGAGAAGAAGAAGAGATGGAGGAGATAGAGGTGTGTGAATGGTTCAGCCAAGGGGGTTTAGGTGGTTATGATGTGTGAAAAGGAAGGAGTGATGGTTTGAATTTAAGTGGGTGGGTGTAGGTTGGTTGTATGATGGTTTTGGAGGAGTAATGGAGGTGATTGGTGGAGGTTAATTGAAGAAGAATGTTATGAAATGGTGTGAAGATGAGAGAAGAAGATGTGGGGATCCTGTGGGGTCCACAGATCTTGAGGGGATCCTGTGGGTCCACAGATCAAGTGGGGTCAAGGACTTAACATCCCTGCTCCAATTAGGCGTGTAAAACGCCCTTGCTGTGCAATCCTAGCATTTAACGCCACTTCCATGCTTGTTTCTGGCGTTTAATGCCAGCTTTTCTCTGGGTGCAATCCTGGCGTTTAAACGCCAGACTGCTGCTTATTTCTGGCGTTTAACACCAGTTTCATGCTCTGTTCTGGCGTTAAACGCCAGCCAGATGCTCTGGTGCACGAAAATTACTTCACAATATGTAATTCCGCACAACTAACCAGCAAGTGCACTGGGTCGTCCAAGTAATACCTTACGTGAGTAAGGGTCGAATCCCACGGATATTGTTGGTTTGAAGCAATCTATGGTTATCTTGTAAATCTTAGTCAGGAAATCAATTATAATTATCAGTATGAATTTCGAAGAATAAAAGGGCATGGATTAAATACTTGTTCTGCAGTAATGGAGAATATGTTGGAGTTTTGGAGATGCTTTGTCTTCTGAATCTCTGCTTTCTCCCTGTCTTCTTCTTCACGCATGCAAGGTTCTTCCTATGGTAAGCTGTGTGTTGGTGGATCACCGTTGTCAATGGCTACCATCCATCCTCTCAATGAAAAAGGTCCAGGTGCACTGTCACCACACGGCTAATCATCTATCGGTTCCCACTCATGCTGGAATAGGATCCATTGATCCTTTTGCGTCTGTCACTACGCCCAGACCTTGTGAGTTTGAAGCTCGTCACAGTCATTCAATCCCTGAATCCTACTCAGAATACCACAAACAAGGTTTAGACTTTCCGGATTCTCATGAATGCTGCCAATGGATTCTAGCTTATACCACGAAGATTCTGATTAAGGAATCCAAGAGATGTTCATTCAATCGAAGGTAGAACAGAGGTGGTTGTCAGGCATGCGTTCATAGATTGCAGATGATAATGAATTTCACGGATCATCACATCCATCATATTGAAGTGCGAATAAACATCTTAGATAGAAACAAGCGTGTTTGAATAGAAAACAGAAATAGTTGCATTAATTCATCGAAACACAGCAGAGCTCCTCACCCCCAACAATGGAGTTTAGAGACTCATGCCGTCAAAGAGTACAAAGTTCAGATCTAAAATGTCATGAGATCCAAAATAAATCCCCAAAAGTTGTTTAAATACTAAACTAGTAACCTAGGTTTACAGAAAATGAGTAAACTATAACAGATAGTGCAGAAATCCACTTCTGGGGCCCACTTGGTGTGTGCTGGGGCTGACACTAAAGCTTTCACGTGCCTGGGGCTGTTTTGGGCATTCAACGCCAGCTTTGGATCCTTTTCTGGCGTTGAACTCCAACTTGCAGCTTGTTTCTGGCGCTGGACGCCAGAATTGGGGCAGAGAGCTGGTGTTGAACGCCAGTTTAAGTCATTTATCCTTGAGCAAAGTATGAACTATTATATATTGCTGGAAAGCTCTAGATGTCTACTGCCCAACACAATTAGAAGTGCACCATTTGGAGTTCTGTAGCTCCAGAAATTCGTTTTTGAGTGCAGGGAGGTCAGAATCCAACAGCATCAGTAGTCCTTTTTCAGCCTGAATCAGATTTTTGCTCAGCTCCCTCAATTTCAGCCAGAAAATACCTGAAATTACAGAAAAACACACAACTCATAGTAAAGTACAGAAATATGAATTTTTCCTAAAAACTAATGAAAATAAACTGAAAACTAACTAGAACATACTAAAAACTATATGAAATTAACCCCAAAAAGCGTATAAAATATCCGCTCTTCACAACACCAAACTTAAACTGTTGCTTGTCCTCAAGCAACTAGACAAATAAAATAGAAGACTAATAGGTTGAGAACCAATAATATCTCAGAGTTTTTGAGTGAAGCTCAGATTCTAATTAGATGAGCGAGACTAGTAGCTTTTTGCTTCCGAACAGTTTTGGCATCTCACTTTATCCATTGAAGCTCAGAGTGATTGGCATCTATAGGAACTTAGAATTCAGATAGTGTTATTGATTCTCCTATTTCAGTATGATGATTCTTGAACACAGCTATTTTATGAGTCTTGGCCGTGGCCCTAAGCACTTTGTTTTCCAGTGTTACTACCGGATACATAAATGCCACAGACACATAATTGGGTGAACCTTTTAGATTGTGACTCAGCTTTGCTAAAGTCCCCAATTAGAGGTGTCCAGAGTTCTTAAGCACACTCTTCTTTTTGCTTTGGACCTTGACTTTAACCGCTCAGTCTCAAGTTTTCACTTGACACCTTCACGCCACAAGCACATGGTTAGGGACAGCTTGGTTTAGCCGCTTAGGCCAGGATTTTATTCTCTTAGGCCCTCCTATCCACTGATGCTCAAAGCCTTGGAATCCTTTTTATTTCCCTTGCCTTTTGGTTTTAAGGGCTATTGGCTTTTTCTGCTTGCTTTCTCTTTTTCTTTCTCTATTTTTTTTTCTGCAAGCTTTGTTCTTTGCTGCTTTTTCTTGCTTCAAGAATCATTTTTATGATTTTTCAGATTATCAATAACATGTCTCATGTTCATCATTCTTTCAAGAGCCAACATATTTAACAGTCTTAAACAACAAATTCAAAAGACATATGCACTGTTCAAGCATTCATTCAGAAGACAGAAAGCATTACCACCACATGTAACTAATTAGAATTTTTATTATTAAAAACTCGAAATTTTATTGCCTCTTATTCAAAAGATCTACTATTTTATTCATGTTTGCTGATGATGAGAAAAATAGACTATAACTTAATTGGAGATAAAATCAAAATAGATACTAATTACTACTATATGACTCCTAAGGTAAACTCCTATAACGACAACTATTATAGAGTTAAAGCAGAAATTGGAATTTAACAACCTTTGTTCTGGGAAGTGGATGTTCCTCGGATCTGTGGGGTGCTTGGTCCTTCAAGAGATAACTTCTGGCGCTTCAATTCCCTCAAGTCACGCCTTTGCTCCTCTTGTTCTTTAATCAAATAGCAAAGAATTGGACTTTGTTCCTTCTGTTCTTTTATTATTTGTTCTATAGCTTCTTGCATTTTGGTAACTGATGTTTCAAGATACTCCCAGTATTCAGATTGAGGGATTTCTGGGAGAAATTCCTGTGTTTTCTTCTTGATGGGATCATCCTGTGCTTGTTGTTTTTCCATTGATGCTTTGGTGATTGGTTTCTCGACTGAGATATACTCAGTTATTCCCATCCTTACTCCAGCGTCCTTACAGAGCAGAGAAATCAAGCTTGGGTAAGCCAACCTGGCCTCTTTATAATTTTTGTTAGCAATTTTGTAGAATTCAGTTGAAATCAGTTGATGAACTTCCACTTCTTTTTCCATCATGATGCAATGGATCATCACTGCTCTTCTAACAGTGACTTCAGAACGGTTGCTAGTGGGCAGCAGAGAATGCCCAATGAAGTCCAGCCATCCTCTGGCGACTGGTTTGAGATCTTCTCTTTTGAGTTGATTTGGGACACCCTTCGTGCTGGTGGTCCACCTGGCTCCAGGGATACATATATCCTCTAGAATCTTATCCAGGCCCTTGTCTGCTCTCATCATTCTCCTGTTGAAAGAGTCTGGATCATCTTTCAGCTGAGGTAGCTTTAAGATCTCCCTGATCTTGTCAGGGTTGGTATGAACAATCTTTCCTCTGACCACGGTCCGATATTCATAGAAAGCAGTTCCAGATAATTTTTGCTTGTCTGTCTGCCACATATTAGCATAGAACTCCTGGACCATATTCCTTCCCACTTTCGTTTCAGGATTAGCTAGGACCTCCCAGTTCCTGATTCGAATTTGCTCCTGGATCTCCGGATATTCGTCTTCTTTCAGATCGAATCTAACTTCCGGGATCACTGATCTTAGACCCATTATTTTGTAGTAATGGTCTAAATGTTCTTTAGATAAGAACTTCCCTTGATTCCAAAGTGATTTTGGATTACTCTCTTTCTTGCCTCTTGAAGTGGGTTGTTTTCCCTTAGGAGCCATGATCTTAGTGATCACGGATAAACACACCAAACTTAGAGGTTTGCTTGTCCTCAAGCAAAAGAAAAGAAAGGAGAGGGATAGAAGGAGAGCTAGGTGCAATTGTTGATGGAAGGGGAGGGAGGCCGAACCCATATTTAAAGGGAGGGGGGTGGGTTCGAAAATTTAGAAGAGATATGATAAAAAAGATTGATTTGGAAAAGATAGGATAGAAGATATGATAAGAGATGATATAGTTTAAAATTGAAAAGATATAAAAGATTTTTGAAAAAGATAAATCTAAATTTTGAAAAAGATAATGTGGAGATTTGAAAAAGATATTAATTAGTTGAAAAGATTTTTGAATGAAAAGAGATGGATTTGTTTTGAAAATTTTGAAAAAGAGTTGAATTGGATAAAAAGGGTTGGTGCTTATGGATTAAGATACATTTGATATTTTTAAAATAGGGTTTTTTGAAATTAGGAATTTTAGAAATCAGGGTTTTTAACATGTTTATGTGAGAAATCATGAATTGAAGCATGAAAATCAAAATTAAAATGAAAAATATGAAGAAAAAATGAATTTACCTCCTCCCCACCATCCTGGCGTTTGAACGGCCAAACGCTGCATGTTTTGGGTGTTCAACGCCCAAATGCTGCCTCTCCTGGGCGTTCAACGCCCAGCTGCTGCTTTTTTCTGGCGTTGAATGCCAGGAAGTCCTTTGTTACTGGGCATTTTTCTGAACGCCCAGAATGCTGTAAATCTGGCGTTAAACGCCCAGAAAGAGCTTCTTTCTGGCGTTTAACGCCCAGATGGCTATCCTCACTGGCGTTCAACGCCCAGTGAATGCTTCTGTTGGGCATTGAACGCCCAAAACAGACTTTTACTGGCGTTTTCTTGCTAGTGAGCTCTTTTTCTCTGTTTTGTGTGCAGAATCCTTCTGTAACCCTGTGAACTTATACAATTGACTCTTTACCTTAGGATCAGTGAACTTTATATAAACAAATAAAATCAAGAATAGGGTAAAATGCTTAGAGAAAGTGATGCCCTATGGCTGGGTTGCCTCCCGGCAAGCGCTTCTTTATTGTCTTTAGCTGGACTTTGCTGAGCTTTTAATCTAGCTTCAGCCTTGAGCACTCTTGCTCAACATTGCCTTCAAGATAGTGCTTGATTCTCTGTCCATTAACAATGAACTTCTTATCAGAATCAATATCTTGAAGCTCCACATAACCATATGGTGATACACTTGTAATCACATATGGTCCCCTCCACCGGGACTTCAGTTTTCCGGAGAATAGCCTGAGCCTAGAGTTAAACAACGGAACCTTTTGTCCTGGTTCAAAGATTCTAGATGACAGCTTCCTGTCATGCCATTTTTTTGATTTTTCTTTATAGAGCTTGGCATTTTCGAAAGCAGTGAATCTGAATTCCTCTAGCTCATTTAGCTGGAGCAATTTTTTTTCTCCAGCTAATTTGACATCAAAGTTTAAGAATCTGGTTGCCCAGTAGGCTTTATGTTCCAGTTCCACGGGCAGGTGACATGCCTTACCATACACAAGTTGGTATGGAGAGGTCCCTATAGGAGTCTTGAATGCTGTTCTGTATGCCCACAGAGCATCATCCAAGCTTCTTGCCCAATCCTTTCTACGGGTACTTACAGTCCGTTCTAGGATTCTTTTTAGCTCTCTGTTAGAGACTTCAGCTTGTCCATTAGTCTGTGGATGATATGGAGTCGCCACCTTGTGGCGAATCCCATACTGGACCATGGCAGAGTAAAGCTGTTTGTTGTAGAAGTGAGTGCCCCCATCACTGATTAGTACTCTAGGGACACCAAACCTGCTAAAGATATGTTTCTAGAGGAACTTCAGCACTGTTTTAGTATCATTGGTGGGTGTGGCAATGGCCTCAACCCATTTTGATACATAGTCAACTGCCACCAGAATATAAGTGTTTGAGAATGATGGTGGGAAAGGTCCCATGAAGTCTATTCCCCATACGTCAAACAACTCAATCTCCAAGATTCCTTGTTGAGGCATGGCGTAACCATGAGGCAGATTACCAGCTCTTTGGCAACTGTCACAGTTACGTACAAACTCTCGGGAATCTCTATAGAGTGTGGGCCAATAGAAGCCACATTGGAGGACTTTGGTGGCTGTTCGCTCACCTCTGAAATGGCCTCCATATTGAGATCCATGGCAATGCCATAGGATCCTCTGCGCTTTTTCTCTAGGAACACACCTACGGATTATTCCGTCTGCACATCTCTTAAAGAGATAGGGTTCATCCCACAAGTAGTACTTTGCATCCGTGATTAATTTTTTCTTTTGTTGCCTGTTGTACTCTTTGGGTATGAACCTTGCAGCTTTATAGTTTGCAATATCGGCAAACCATGGTGTTTCCTGAATGGCAAATAAATGCTCATCCAGAAAAGTCTCAGAGATCTCAAGAGAGGGGAGGGACGTCCCTTCTACTGGCTCTATCCGGGACAGGTGATCAGTCACTTGGTTCTCTGTCCCTTTTCTGTCTCTTATTTCTATATCAAACTCTTGTAGAAGCAACACCCATCTGATGAGCCTGGGTTTTGAATCCTATTTTGTGAGTAGATATTTAAGAGCAGCATGGTCAGTATACACAATCACTTTTGATCCCACTAAGTATGAACTGAACTTGTCAATGGCATAAACCACTGCAAGTAATTCTTTTTCTGTGGTTGTGTAATTTTTCTGGGCATCATTTAAAACGCGACTAGCATAATAAATGACATGCAGAAGCTTGTCATGCCTCTGTCCCAATATTGCACCAATGGCGTGATCACTGGTATCACACATTAGCTCAAATGGTAATGTCCAGTCTGGTGCAGAAATAACTGGCGCTGTGACCAGCTTAGCTTTCAGCGTTTCAAACGCCTGCAGACACTCTGTGTCAAACACAAATGGCGTGTCAGTAGCTAGCAGATTGCTTAGAGGTGTTGCGATTTTTGAAAAATCCTTTATAAACCTCCTATAGAATCCTGCATGCCCCAGAAAGATTCTGATTGCCTTAACATTGGCAGGTGGTGGTAATTTTTCAATTACCTCTATTTTTGCTTGATCCACCTCTATTCCCTTGTTTGAGATTTTATGCCCAAGGATAATCCCTTCAGTCACCATGAAGTGACATTTTTCCCAGTTCAAAACTAGGTTGGTCTCTTGGCATATCTTCAGAACAAGTTTCAGGTGATCAAGACAGGAGCTGAATGAGTCTCCATATACTGAGAAGTCATCCATGAAGACTTCCAGAACTTTTTCCACCATATCAGAGAAAATAGAGAGCATGCATCTCTGGAAGGTTGCAGGCGCATTACACAGCCCAAATGGCATCCTTCTATAAGCAAACACTCCAGATGGACATGTGAATGCTGTTTTCTCTTGATCCTAGGGATCTACTATAATCTGATTATAGCCTGAGCAGCCATCCAAAAAGCAGTAATAATCATGACCTGCGAGTCTTTCTAGCATCTGGTCTATGAATGGTAAAGGAAAATGATCCTTTCTGGTGGCTGTATTGAGCCTTCTGTAGTCAATACACATGCGCCACCCTGTAACTGTTCTTGTAGGAACCAGTTCATTTTTTTCATTATGAATCACTGTCATGCCTCCCTTTTTTGGGACGACTTGGACAGGGCTCACCCAGGGGCTATCAGAAATAGGATAAATAATCCCAGCCTCTAGTAATTTGGTGACCTCTTTCTGCACCACCTCCTTCATGGCTGGATTTAGCCGCCTCTGTGGTTGAACCACTGGTTTAGCATTATCCTCCAATAGGATTTTGTGCATGCATCTAGCTGGGCTTATGCCCTTAAGGTCACCTATGGACCACCCAAGAGCTGTCTTGTGTGTCCTTCGCACTTGAATAAGTGCTTCCTCTTCCTGTGGATTTAAGGCAGAGCTTATAATCACTGGAAAAGTATCACCTTCACCCAGAAATACATATTTCAGGGATGGTGGTAATGGTTTGAGCTCGGGTTTAGGAGGTTTTTCCTCTTCCAGAGGAAATTTCAGAGGCTCTTTCATCTCCTCTGAATCCTCCAAATCAGGCTGAACGTCTTTAAAGATGTCTTCCAACTCTGATTCGAGACTCTCAGCCATGTTTATCTCTTCTACCAAAGAGTCAATAAGATCAAATTTCATGCAGTTTTTTGATGTGTCTGGATGCTGCATGGCTTTGACAGCATTCAACTTAAACTCATCATCATTGACTCTCAGGGTTATTTCCCCTTGTTGGACATCAATGAGAGTTCGTCCAGTTGCTAGGAAGGGTCTTCCTAAGATGAGAGTAGCACTCTTGTGCTCCTCCATTTCCAGCACTACAAAGTCAGTGGGAAAGGCGAATGGCCCAACTCTGACAATCATGTCTTCAATCACTCCTGATGGGTATTTAATGGAGCCATCAGCAAGTTGGAGACATATCCGGGTTGGTTTAACTTCTTCAGTTAAGCCAAGCTTTCTGATAGTGGATGTAGGTATTAGGTTGATGCTTGCCCCAAGATCACATAAAGCTTTCTTGGTGCAATTACCTTCTAATGTGCATGGTATCAGAAAACTCCCAGGGTCTTTAAGCTTTTTAGAAAAGCTTTTCAGAATGACTGCACTGCATTCTTCAGTGAGGAGAACTCTTTCAGTTTCTCTCCAATCCTTTTTATGACTCAAGATCTCTTTCATGAACTTGGCATAAGAAGGTATTTGCTCAAGTGCCTCTGCAAATGGAATCTTTATTTCAAGAGTCTTGAGATAATCTATAAAGCGAGCAAATTGCTTATCCTGCTCCTCTTGGCGGAGTTTTTGAGGATAAGGTATCTTGGCTTTATATTCCTCAACCTTAGTTGCTGTAAGTTTATTTCCTACAGAAGTGGTTGAAGAAGCCTTTTTAGATGGGTTGTTATCAGCACTTGTGTGTGTCTGATCCCTTACTCGCAATTGAGTGCCAGAGTTAGAAGCTGGAGTGACGTTAGACGCCAACTTCTTGTCTGTTCCTAGCATCTGAACGCCAGAACTGTGCCCATTTTGGGCCTTCAACGCCAGATCCTTGCTTGTTTCTGGCGTTGAACGCCAGTTCTTGCTTGTTACTGGCGTTGAACGCCAGTCTTGGGCATGGTCTGGGCGTTCAGCGCCAGCCTTCCACCAGATTTCTGGCGTTTTAGCACCAGAATTACTTTTCCCTGGGCTCTTACTATCCTCAGGTGAATTTTGGGTGGTTTGCTCATTCCTTAGCTCTTTGCTGCCTTGAGGTGGGGTATTTAATGCTTTCCCACTTCTTAATTGAACTGCTTGGCATTCTTCTGTTATTTGTCTTGACAGCTGCTGCTTTGTTTGCTTCCATTGTTCTTCCATATTTATATTAGCCATCCTTGTCTCTTGTAGTTTATCCTTGAATTCGGCTAACTGCTTTGTTAGAAAGTCCAATTGCTGATTGAATTCAGCAGCTTGTTTTACAGGGCTGAGTTCAGCAGTTACTGTTTTAACCTCTTCTTTCATGGAAGGGTCACTGCTTAGGTACAGATGCTGATTCCTGGCAACTGTATCAATGAGCTCTTGAGCCTCTTCAATTGTCTTTCTCATGTGGATAGATCCACCAGCTGAGTAATCTAGAGACATTTGAGCTCCTTCTGCAAGCCCATAATAGAAGATGTCTAACTGAACCCACTCTAAAAACATTTCAGAGGGGCATTTTCGTAGCATCTCTCTGTATCTCTCCCAGGCATCATAAAGAGATTCATTATCTCCTTGTTTAAAGCAATGGATGTCCAGCCTTAGCTATATCATCCGTTTTGGGGGAAAGTATTGATTCAGGAATTTTTCTGTCAACTGTTTCCATGTCCTTATGCTGGCCTTAGGTTGGTTATTTAACCACCTCTTAGCCTGGTCTTTTACAGCAAATGGAAACAGTAATAGTCTGTAGACATCCTGATCTATTTCCTTATCATGTACTGTGTCAGCAATTTGTAAAAATTGTGCCAGAAACTCTGTAGGTTCTTCCTGTGGAAGACCAGAATACTGGCAACTTTGCTGCACCATGATAATGAGCTGAGGATTCAACTTAAAGCTACTGGCTCCAATGGAGGGTATGCAGATACTACTCCCATATGAAGCAGTAGAGGGGTTAGCATATCACCCCAGAGTCCTCTTGGACTGTTCATTTCCACTTAGATCCATGATGGAGAAAGGGAGATGATGTAAAATAAAAAAAATTTATTTTTATTTATTTATTTCGAAAATAAAATAAATTAAAATAAAATAAATAAAAATGATTGAAAATTTTCAAAAAAATTGAGGAGAGAGGAAGTGGTTAGGAAGTTTTGAAAAGGATATGATGAATTTTTTTGAAAAAGGTTTTAAATTTTGAAATAAAAATCTGAATTTTAAAGGTAAATTTCGAGAATTTGCTTTAAAATAGAGAGAAAAGATATTTTTGAATTTAGAGAGGAGAGAGAAAAACAATAAGATAGCACAAGATTTAAAATTTTTAGATCTAATGCTCCTTGTTTTTGAAAATTTTGGAGGAAAAACACCAAGGAACACCAAACTTAAAATTTTTAGAAAACCAAACCAAAATTTTTGAAAACCAAAGGGGAATCAACAAGAAAACACAAAACTTACAGTTTGGCACAAAATTTAATAGAGAAATTATTATTTTTGAAAAATTTTTTTTTTGAAAAGAAAATAAAAGACTCTGACTCAAAAGACAAAAATTTCCTAATCTAAGCGACAAGATTCACCGTCAGTTGTTCAAACACGAACAATCCCCGGCAACGGCGCCAAAAACTTGGTGCACGAAAATTACTTCACAATATGTAATTCCACACAACTAACCAGCAAGTGCACTGGGTCGTCCAAGTAATACCTTACGTGAGTAAGGGTCGAATCCCACGGAGATTGTTGGTTTGAAGCAATCTATGGTTATCTTCTAAATCTTAGTCAGGAAATCAATTATAATTATTAGTATGAATTTCGAAGAATAAAAGAGCATGGATTAAATACTTGTTCTGCAGTAATGGAGAATATGTTGGAGTTTTGGAGATGCTTTGTCTTCTGAATCTCTGCTTTCTCCCTGTCTTCTTCTTCACGCACGCAAGGTTCTTCCTATGGCAAGCTGTGTGTTGGTGGATCACCGTTGTCAATGGCTACCATCCGTCCTCTCAATGAAAAAGGTCCAGGTGCGCTGTCACCACACGGCTAATCATCTGTCGATTCCCACTCATGCTGGAATAGGATCCATTGATCCTTTTGCGTCTGTCACTACGCCCAGCCCTTGTGAGTTTGAAGCTCGTCACAGTCATTCAATC
Source organism: Arachis hypogaea (assembly GCF_003086295.3). Lineage (NCBI taxonomy): Eukaryota > Viridiplantae > Streptophyta > Magnoliopsida > Fabales > Fabaceae > Arachis > Arachis hypogaea. The sequence continues at coordinate 55,581,287 of NC_092047.1, forward strand.
CCTGAATCCTACTCAGAATACCACAGACAAGGTTTAGACTTTCCAGATTCTCATGAATGCTGCCAATGGATTCTAGCTTATACCACGAAGATTCTGATTAAGGAATCCAAGAGATGTTCATTCAATCGAAGGTAGAACAGAGGTGGTTGTCAGGCACGCGTTTATAGATTGAGGATGATAATGAGTGTCACGGATCATCACATCCATCATATTGAAGTGCGAATAAACATCTTAGATAGAAACAAACGTGTTTGAATAGAAAACAGAAATAGTTGCATTAATTCATCGAAACACAGCAGAGCTCCTCACCCCCAACAATGGAGTTTAGAGACTCATGCCATCAAAGAGTACAAAGTTCAGATCTAAAATGTCATGAGATCCAAAATAAATCCCCAAAAGTTGTTTAAATACTAAACTAGTAACCTAGGTTTACAGAAAATGAGTAAACTATAACAGATAGTGCAGAAATCCACTTCTGGGGCCCACTTGGTGTGTGCTGGGGCTGAGACTAAAGCTTTCACATGCCTGGGGCTGTTTTGGGCATTCAACTTCAGCTTTGGATCCTTTTCTGGCGTTGAACTCCAACTTGCAGCTTGTTTCTGGCGCTGGACGCCAGAATTGGGGCAGAGAGCTGGCGTTGAACGCCAGTTTACGTCATCTATCCTTGAGCAAAGTATAGACTATTATATATTTTTGGAAAGCTCTGAATGTCTACTTTCCAACACAATTGGAAGCGCGCCATTTGAAGTTTTGTAGCTCCAGAAATTCCATTTTGAGTTCAGGGAGGTCAGAACCCAACAGCATCAGCAGTCCTTTTTCAGCCTGAATCAGATTTTTGCTCAGCTCCCTCAATTTCAGCCAGAAAATACCTGAAACTACAGAAAAACACACAACTCATAGTAAAGTCCAGAAATATGAATTTTTCCTAAAAACTAATTAAAATAAACTGAAAACTAACTAGAACATACTAAAAACTATATGAAATTAACCCCAAAAAGCGTATAAAATATCCGCTCATCATGCTCCTTACTGGCGTTTAAACGCCAGTAAGCTCTTCCTCCAAGGTGTGCTATTTTCAATGCTGTTTTTCATTCTGTTTTTGATTTTTCAGTAGTTTTTGTGACTCCACATGATCATCAACCTAATAAAACACGAAATAATAAAGAGAAAATAAAATAAAATTGATTAAATATTATTGGGTTGCCTCCCAACAAGCGCTTCTTTAATGTCAATAGCTTGACAGTGAGCTCTCATGGAGCCTCACAGAGTTCAGAGCAAGATTGGAACTTCCCAACACTAAACTTAGAGTTTGGATGTGGGGGTTCAACACCAAACTTAGAGTTTGGTTGTGGCCTCCCAACACCAAACTTAGAGTTTGACTTTGGAGGCTTTGGTTGACTCTGCAGTGAGAGAAGCTTTTCATGCTTCCTCCCCATGGTTACAGAAGGAGGTCCTTGAGTTTTAAACACAAGATTGTCCTCATTCAGTTGAAGGATCAATTCTCCTCTGACCACATCAATCACAGCTCTTGCTGTGACTAGGAAGGGTCTTCCAAGGATGATGGATTCATCCTCGTCCTTCCCAGTGTCTAGGATTATGAAATCAGCAAGGATGTAAAGGCCTTTCAGAGGATTCCTTTCAGAGGTGTACATGAACTAGTTATTTACAACCATGTCAATGAGTTCTTGAGCTTCTGCAGGCGTTTTCTTTAGGTGAATAGATCCACCTGCAGAGTGGTCCAGTGACATATTTAATAGCTCAGACAGACCATCATAGAATATATCCAGGATGGTCCATTCTGAAAGCATGTCAGAAGGACACTTTTTGGTCAGTTCCTTGTATCTCTCCCAAGCTTCATAGAGGGATTCACCTTCTTTCTATCTGAAGATTTGGACATCCACTCTAAGCTTACTAAGCTTTTGAGGAGGAAAGAACTTGGCTAAGAAAGCCTTGACCAGCTTATCCCAAGAGTTCATGCTATCTTTAGGTTGAGAGTCCAACCATACTCTAGCTCTGTCTCTTACAGCAAACGAGAAAAGCATAAGCCTGTAGACCGCGGGATCAACCCCATTGGTCTTAACAGTGTTACAGATCTGCAAGAATTCAGTTAAGAACTGAAAAGGATCTTCTGATGGGAGTCCATGGAACTTGTAGTTCTGTTGCATCAGAGAAACTAATTGAGGTTTAAGCTCAAAGTTGTTTGCTCCAATGGCAGGAATTGAAATGCTTCTTCCATGTAAATTGGAATTAGGTGCAGTAAAGTCACCAAGCATCTTCCTTGCATTGTTGTTATTTTTGGCCATGTCTCCTTCTTTTTCGAAATTTTCAGTCAGATTTTCTCCAGAGAGTTGTGCTTTAGCTTCCCTTAGCTTCCTTTTCAGAGTCCTTTCAGGTTCAGGATCAGCCTCAACAAGAATGTTCTTATCCTTGTTCCTGCTCATATGAAAAAGAAGAAAACAGAAAAGAAAATATGGAATCCTCTATGTCACAGTATAGAGATTCCTTATGCAAGTATAAGAAGAGAAGAATATAAGAAGGAGAATCCAAACACAAGGGTGAGGAGTAGGTTCGAATTCTTAGATGAAGAGGGGTGTTAGTAATTAAATAAATAAATAGAAGGAGGTGAGGGAGAAGAATAATTCGAAAATTAAACAAAATAAAATAAAAATATTTTAAAATTAAATTTAAAATTTTAAAATTAAAATTGAAATTAAATTAAATTAAATTAAAATTAAAAATAATTAGTTAATTAAAAAGATTTTAGAAAAAGGGGAAGGTAGTTTTCGAAAATTAGAGAGAGTTAGTTAGTTAGGTAGTTTTGAAAAAGATAAGAATCAAACAAAAAGTTAAGTGGTTAATTGAAAAAGATTTGAAAATCAATTTTTGAAAAGATAAGAAGTTAGAAAAGAAGTTAGAAAAGATTTTTGAAAAAGATTTTGAAATTAGCAATAAAAAAGGTATGATTTTGAAAATTAAAGTTGATTACTTGACTATCAAGAAACAAAAAGATTTGATTTTAAAGTTTAAAAATTGAACCTTTCTTACTAGGCAAGTAACAAACTTAATATTTTTGAATCAATCACATTAAATGTTAGCATTGAATTCGAAAATATGGAATAAAAATAAGAAAAAGATTTTGAAAATTAATTTGAAATTTTCGAAAATATGAAAGATAAATAAAAAAGATTTGATTTTTGAAAAAGATTTGAAAAAGATAGAATTTTTAAATTAAAAATTTGACTTAACTCATAAGAAACAACTAAATTTTAAAAACTTTTGACTAAATCAAATTAAATTTTCGAAAATTATGAGTGAAATAAGGGAAAGATATTTTTTTTATTTTTGAATTTTTAATGAAGAAAGAGAAAAACATAAAATTGATGCAAAACATAAAAATTTTGGATTAAAATAAAAGATGCATCCAAGAACACTATGAGTTTCAAGATGAACACCAAGAACACTTTGAATGTCAAGATGAATACCAAGAACTTATTTTTGAAAAATTTATAGGAAAGGAAAAACATGCAAGACACCAAACTTAAAGATTTTTCATGTATAGACACTAACAAATTGAAAATGCATATGAAAAACAACAAAAGACACGAAACAAGAAAATATGAAGATCAAACAAGAAGACTTGTCAAGAACAACTTGAAGATCATGAAGAACAAGAAAGAGACTCAATGCATGTGTTCTTCGAAAATTTAAAGAAAAATTAAAAGCAAGCAATTGACACCAAACTTAAAAACTGACACAAGACTTAAACAAGAAACATCAAATATTTTTGGTTTTATGATTTTATTAAATTTTTGTATTTTTCGAAAATTATTTTGAAAAAGAAAATAAGGATTTCAAAATTTTTAATAGAAATTCCAGGAATCTTGCATTGTTAGTCTAAAGCTCCAGTCCAAGAATTAGACATGGCTCACTAGCCAGACAAGCTTTCAGTGAAAGCTTCGGTACAAAACACTAGACATGGCCAATGGCCAGCCATTACATGTATTGAAGTGATTAGTTGAATCCTCAGTCCAAAAGAATTTAGACATGGCTTTACAGCCAACCAGGATTCAACAAATCATCATGAAACACTAGAATTCATTCTTAAAAATTCTGAGAAAAAATATATTTTTTTGAAATAATTTTTTTTATTATTTTCGAAAATAAGAAATAATAAAAACAAAATGGTTAAAATTAAAATAAAGTTACCTAATCTGAGCAACGAGATGAACCGTCAGTTGTCCAAACTCGAACAATCCCCGGCAACAGCGCCAAAAACTTGGTGCACGAAATTGTGATCATCAATGGCGCCA